>NC_141927.1:37224099-37538604 GCF_057802395.1 Ceratotherium simum simum | reverse complement strand
GAAAGGATATCTTAAGTAAGCATGCTTCCACGAAGAGGAGAGAGAGAAGCTGGGCAAATAAAGGGCTGGGAGAGGAGTTTCCTGGCAGAAAGAAGAGCCTGTGGAAACCATAGAAGCACGTAAGAACATGACAAGTTCAGAAACCTCCAGCAATTCTCCGTGATCAGAGCTTAGAGTGATTGAGGGGATGACTCATAAAAAGACGGTGCTGGCAGAGAAGGCAGCAGTCACATCACACGTGACTTTTATGTGTTATCTTTTCTCCAGTAGATGGTGGAACCTAGGGAAGCACTACAACACACACCAGGGTGATGAAGCAGCAGAGCTGGTTGCAAAGATGCCAGATAGAAGACCAGCACAATGTCAAGGGCCTGGAATAGGGCATGGGCAGGGGATGCAGAGGAGATGACATGTTAGGAGTGAAATAGGAAGCCAAGAAGATTTGTGGTTGATTGGGTCATGGGGTGAGGGAGAAAAGGAACAAGGCTGGGAGAACACTGCATTTCTGTCTTGACCTTATTTGCCAAGTTAGGGAATGCAGGAAAAGAAAAAATAGAAATTGGGAGATGTTCAATTTTGGAAACATAATTTAATTTGGTATATCACTGTACTATCTTAATAAATTGAGCAAAGGTGACAAGTCCTTGGATGTCTTTCATGGCATATCTCAGGCAATAAGTTTAGAACAAGTTCAAATCATGACTGTTAAGCAACATGTTTGTGGAAAATGTCTGGGACATAATTCCTTCTCATCTAACAAAGTCCGGCTATATATTTCATATAAGCCATGCTTCACTATTTCATTTTACATGTCACTGTAAATTTTCTCCCTGGCTATCAGAAACTGGACTTGATAACAATTGAGGATGTTCTGCTGCTTGTTTTAATTGGTTTATTGAACTGTTTAAATTCAACATGGGACAAATCAATCATTAAATTTTTCTCTTGTCACCACCTTCAAACACACTGGGTCAGAATGCATTCTCCACCCCTCTCCCTCGTCTTGATAATATCTCAGGAACACTGCATACATTTCTGGCCGTTTTCAATGATGAGAAAAGTTTAATTTCAGTATTTAAGCCTCCTTTTCAGGTATCAAGAAGTCCTCACCATAAGGCTACTACTAATTCTACATAAGACTTCTATCTCATACCCAGTTCAGAGCATCTCTCCTCTCCTGGATCTTTCAAGTCAGAACGATGAAAGGGGTGATTAGTGGAAAGAGAAGCTTTTTTACTTAACTGGTCCTGCAGATGTGATTCTCATCTGGCTTGGGGTCTTGGCATGCAGGACCTGTGCTGCAAGGCCATCACGTCCTTCTCTATGGCTGGAGCTCTGACAGGGGCTGGAGCTCACGGGAATTAGACATAGCTCCTCAGTTTCTTGACATGGAAACTTCTTTTTTTGGAGGCAGAGGTACCCATTCCAAATTGTGCTAAGTTTTTCTAACTGCATTCCAAGACCCCAAGTAAAATCCCTAGTAACCTTCAGTGACAGTGTTTTTTTTTTAGGAAGGAAAACGGAAGCTATGTTGTCATCATTTTTATGATGATATATGTAGAAAATAAAATGAACTCCATGAGTATGATTAGTATGTGTATAACAAAATTGAAATTGTCTCTTCAAGTCAAATCAAATGTAAGACCCTCTGAGAACAAAGACGGCCCCTCACCGCAAATAGAAACTATATAATGACTTCTTTTTTCCCTTATGCCTTTCTTCAATTTTCTATTTAAAGAAATTTCTGAAAATACATGAATTATGCAGCTTATCTCTCAGATGAAAAAGAATTTTTTTCTTGGATTGGATGGCTGTATATTTATTAATAGCAGTAAAATTTTCCATGTTCTTTTGTATCAAATGGGATGCTGACTAAAATATGATGGAGCTTTTCCAGCAATAATAACAGTAATGGATGAATAATTATAAAAGCTATATGGAATTGAAAGGCATTTTAATTTGTCATTACTTCTATGTGTTCAGACAGGATTTGAATAACTATTCTGACTATAAAAAGGAAGAATGTGATATTTTTTCCTCTTTGTGGGATTAAATTCTTAATATACCATTTTTTACTATAAGTTTAAAAAAAAACAACTCTCTTCTAGTTTCCTCTAACGATGTAGTTAAGACAGAAGACTGCTCAGCGGCAGATGTGATTGGTCTTCTTCCTATCACATGAAGGTGCTGCGCTTCAAACTCATTTTGATTTGAAAAGTGTTCATCTTTGCAGTTTATAAAAATGAGATTATACTTGTTTGCTCAGTGAGAACTTCTAACCTTTATGTCATATTAATTCATGAAGATGACAACGACTATAGAATTTCCTTAGGTCATGACCGAGTGGTAGTAGAAACTGAATATGAGATTCTAAAACAGGATTTTTCTTTTTATAACAACTATTAAAAAGTGACTGTGGTACCAGGGTCATTCCAAGGAAAAATTTCAAAGCTATTTTTACAAAAAATTACATGTAGTCTCCATTTTCTTTTGGTCTGCATTACATTGACAACATTCATATTCTTATTCAGATCCTGAGAATATTCTCTGACAGCACTTGTTTTGGAAAATAAAATTTCAAGATATCTGTGTGTTTCTGGGTGAGTGATAGAATTTTCCTTTGTAGCTTGTGAATTTTCATTTACCAGACTTCCACTAAGATATTTAGATCCTAATGATGAGGGAGAGGAAAATCTGCACAAGGGTTCTTACCTGCTCCAGCACTTTTGCCACGCTCCCCCCAAAACACAGCTTTAGGGTAACGGTCAACTACAGGAAGAGACCGTTTTGGCAGCCTCATTGCAGCCAGAGGACAGCTTCGATAGCGTGAAAGAACTCCCCTGCACGTATTGTTAACAAGCTCTTTTGCCTTCTGATTCTGATCTTTCCCAGGTCCAAATCACACCCCTTAACATCAGCTGTATGACCTTGTGCCATTAATTTAGCCAATTGAAGCCTCAGTCTTCTCATCTTTAAAATGGGGGAAATAACATTCACTTTAAAGGTGGTTGTGGGATTAAATTATAATGTAAAATAAATGTGAAATTCTTGACACATAGTAGGCATGCAATAAATAGTAGTATCTTCTTACCAGAAAGAAAAAACAAAACTAAAAACCCTATAAAACTTAGTTATCTATTTGATTTAAATCAATACTTTTTGAGAGTAAAACCAGAAACAATTTATCCTCTTTATCTAACAGAAAAAAATTCTGAATGAATTGATATTGAGCTTTATAATAATTTGAAATCTAAGTGCTATAATGTTGTTTTCCTCTCCCAGCAAGAAGGTTCTACAAGTAGTTATAGCTGAAACTTAAAGATGGGAATATGCAGTATGCCATAAATAAAAGTAAACTTGTTATTTTCCTTTTAAGTACTTTCAGAGTGAATTTAGCATCTGGATTGACAGTATAGACATATATGTTTTCTTCTACATACGTGGAGATGACATTGGTAATTGAGTTATTATATACACGTTATTTAGAACTTAAAAGATTCATCATATAAATTCAGCTTTATGTTAATTTGGTGGCAAAATGATGTGGGAGGTGGGGAGAGATTGAGTGAGTGAGAGAGAGGTTGGAATGTGTAATTGTGAAGAAGGTAAGACTCTGTTCCCTTCTGTCTTACAGCCTGAAGAATAAGTAGTGAAAACATCAATCAAGAAATTAGAAAAAAATGTCAGAATTTCTCTGCCGTGGAGAACTACTTATCAACCACCAAAGGAGGATTCTTTCTTGAACAATGAACATTTCTTATGAGGATTCACAGATTAACATATGACTAATCTTAGTTTTGAAGAGTGAATGAGCTTTCTTTCTTTTTTTAATTTTGTGGTAAGTTATGATATTTGGATGGATTTTTAAATTCTTTCCTGATAATGTATTTAGCACATGTTCTGAATTGTAATCCTATAGCAAACAGTGGGAGCATCATTCAACCTTAAAGATAGTGGAAAAATCTAAATTTCCAATTTATTCTAGATTTCTTCAACATATACTTATTCTATTAAATCCTTGATATTTGAGATGTAAACCACTTCTATCAAGAAATAAACATTATTTCTTCATCATATTGAACCTGATTGGTGGCAACATGCACAGAACCAGAACGAATCACTATTCACAGAAGATATATAATGGACACAGACACTGGTCCTTTTCATTTCACCTTCAAAAATGTGAGCCAGGTTTGCCATCTGAACAAGGAGCATGAAGAGGGTGAATAAAGGAAGAATCCTCCTCCTTTTTTTCTGATCATTCAAAGAACAGTTTCTCAAGGTTCAGCCAAGTCCTCTTTGCAAGCTGCCTAAATAATCGCTTAGGAAAAGAATTAGTTTGCCTGCATGATGATCCTTTTAGGCAAAAATGTCTTAGCAGCAGTTGACCTTGATGAAATGTTTTCCCAAAGGCATCCAAAAGAAGAATTATAAACCCCAGAATGAGAGAGAAAGAAATGAATATTTCTTATGAAGTTGGCTTGAATTGTGAGCTTTAATGTGGGGTACTGACGAATGGAAAGAAGTGAGTCAATTCTGAAGAAATGACAGCCTTGGGTATGGTGAGGAATTGCTGTTTCTCTGTTTCTCACTGGAGTCCTCTTGCTGAGCCAAGATTCAGTCACTTCGGAAAGAACACCACTGGCCAATATGGCAGACTGGAAAACTGTTGCTCTCTGATGGGGCACGTCTCTGAGTGTAACTCATAAAGCTCTTTCTCTGGGTTTAATTCTCCGTCGTGGCTGGATCTGGTGTCCTGCAGACAGGCTGCAAAGCTGGATATTTACCTTCTATTCATGATGCTGCTCAGTGCTCTGGCTGGGGTTGCCTTTTGTGCGTTGTCACCACAGGCAGTTGATCTCCTGGTGTCAGGATTTTCTGGATGTCTGTTGTTTTTCCAGAGAGAGCTAAGGTGGTTACAACTCAGCAATAAATGAAATGACTTAGAAATGCACAGTGTTGTTACTCAGGTGTTTGAAATTTGGCACCATTCCCATGAGGAGGGCCCACTCAGGAGGGACCAGGGTTGCCCATTTCTGTGCCTGCAGAAGCACAGAGAGAAGCAGCCACACCAGCCATGTGCTGTCCCGTGGGAAGGAAGAAGGGTTTGATGGGAAGCAATCTATTTTGCTATTTTTGAAAGCACACAACTGAGCTACAAACCTCCATTGATGACTTTTCTTCGATTGTGTAAAATAAGGCTTTATTTGTCAATTCTGCTGTAAAATAAGCACTATCCAAGTAAAAAAAAGAAGAAAAATGTCCTTGTTTCTGTTTGTGTTTAGTGAGCACATACTCTCAAGTGTTTCTTGTTTTTTTTTAATAACCTGATATAGACGAGCCTATGAACATATATCTCTTTTGCTTTACAGAGAAGCTACACCAAACCCTGTACAGAGAAGCTTCCAGATACAATAATCAGATTATTTCAGAATTCCGCATCTAAATACCATTACCCCTTGGCAATCTGTCAAGTGAAAGTGAACTCCCTGCCAGAGGTTTTCTTTGTTTGTTTCCAAATTTCTTTCTTTATTTTTGCCCATGCAGATAAATGAAAGTATCATTCCAGTGTACTTGGAGGTGACATATTCAGCTTTAAACAAGAAGAACCTATGAATCTTATTGATATTAGGAAGTCTTAAATGGAAACATCCCTGCTTGGGAAGCTAGCTATTTGTTGTTGTTTCTCTCTCTCTCTCTCTTTTTTTTTTTTTTTTTGCTATGTTTATATTTGTTTAATTAGGTCTTGTCTTACATTCCAATTTCATTATGAATGAATGGTAGTGAGACATAAGGTAAATATTTTCAAATAACCAGATTAATTCCGGCAGAGAGGAAGAGACCCATGCAGACCCTGCCAGTGTGGAACGGCTCTGATAGGGCCACCTGATTGCGGCAGGGATTCCAGGAGAGATGAGAAGGGGTCCAGGGGTTTCCTGTAAAATCTCAATTCAGAGGAACTAGGGGAGAACGCTGTCTATTTGAAAGAGTGAGACTATACAGATTATCAATATTTGAAGTACTTTCACTGTTCCAGAGTACTTGTACTAATGTCAACTAAACTCACCAACTACTGCCCATTTGAAGTTTTGCTCCAAGGAGGGAAAAATGATTCAAAATGAACATAACACACAAGCCTGATGGCATCCTTATATTTTACTCTAAATTTTTGTATTTAAAAGGATAGTTGCCAAGTGGTTGAAATAGTCTATGTCTTCTCATAGAGTTAAAACACTCCTCCAGTCCCGGTCATATAATTCACTTCCTTTGCAAAGAGTTTTTCTTCTCAAGTACAGAGGTAGCTTCAGGCCAGCGCCTGTGCCAGTGGCCGCAAATGCCATGGTGGTGAAACCCAAATTAATGAGCTTGCGTTATATGTAGTCCCCACAGCCCAGGGCGCTAATAAATCTGATCATGAAGCAATCTGCTAAGTAGGGAGGACTACAGTGATCCCTTTTGCTGATAAAAGTAGTAATAAAACTCATCTGCAATTGCTTAACTACAAAGACCAACAGGCTTTGTTTTTCATTTGCCTATTAGATGGCATAGAAACATAAATTGGAGCTGCAAAAGTCTTGACACCTTTCTATTGCAGTGAGTATATTAGACCAATCAGATCAATGAGATCGATGAAAGATGCTAATAGACCCACAGGCTAATAGACCCTGGGCAGGGGTCACACCTCTTCTAAAGCAGATCTTTGAGGTATTTCTGAGAGGTCACTGTGAGCACAGCGCATTAGGACACCAATAAGAAAATAACCTTTCTGAACTGTCAGGTAATAAAATAACTACGCTCTCTACAGTCCATCCAAGCTAAATAGTAGTTGTTCTTTTGACCAACTTGTACAAAGAATTGATTGTTGCTCCTTTGTGACCAGAATGAGAAGGGTCTAATCAACATATTATTGTGGAGAACAAGCTTTTTTCTTTTTCTGCTTCTTACTTAATTTATTTGTACTAAAGTCGTGCTAAACTACCTCATAGGTGTGTGGTGTGGATTAGCTAATTAATAAATGTCAAGTGCTTAAAAGTATAAATCTCTGTATAAATGCTGCTTTAGTTTGCTTCTAGTTTAAGGTATGCATGTCAAATTAACTATCTGGATATTTCATTGTAATATTCATGTGGATAAATTTGGCTTTAAATTTAATATACAAATATCTTGATGTGGAATGAAATCCTGAGAGGCCCAGCATGGATTGAGAGCATCAAACTCGAGTCTGGCAAAGGTGGCACCTAAGGAAACAAAAAGCAGCCAGAAGCAAAACCAAATGTTTTCTTAAGCAGATTGTAAAGCAGGCATTCTCAGGATGGGGGTGGGGGTGGGGTCAACATTGGTTTTAAAGAGTGTATTAAGTAGTTTATATTATAATAGTTAAAATGCCAAAAATTGTCAGTGATTTATATTTAGAAATTAATCGGAGTGCGTTTAAGTTTATGCCTATGATAAGGTAACCCTTAATTCCTTCCCATGTTGAGTTGAAGGTAGAGGAAAGAGTCATGGCCAGTCCATATATTTTTAAATGCCTGCAAGAGAGGTTGTGCAGACGGACATCTGCCTGGATTTGTGCCTTTCTAGAAAAATGTTGAACACTGTTTTTTTTTTTTAAAGAATATAGCCTAAAGAGAAAGAAAAAGAATTAATATGTAACAGTTTCTTACTAACGTCATTTGAAGGCTCTATGGCAACTAGTTAAAAAATAATTTTACTGCTGGCTCTACTTTGCTGCCATCTTTTCCCATGATTAATTACTCCTTAGTCACTATTCTGAGTAGCAGTTTTATTTGTTAATTTCAAATGCCTCAACTTAATTAGCCATTCATTCTGACCTTTAAAAAACACATTCTAGGGGCCGGCCCGGTGGCGCAAGCGGTTAAGTGCATGCGCTTCGTCGCGGCGGCCCCGGGTTCACTGGTTCGGATCCTGGGCGCGCACCAACGCATGCGCTTGGCAAGCCATGCTGTGGTGGCGTCCCATATAAAGTGGAGGAAGATGGGCATGGATGTTAGCCCAGGGCCAGTCTTCCTCAGCAAAAAAAAGAGGAGGATTGGCAGATGTTAGCTCAGGGCCGATCTTCCTCAAAAAAAAAAAAAAACCACATTCTATAATCTTCAAATTATATGAGTGAAGGAAAAAATCTAATTTTACCTGTCCCCCCACTTCCAACTGTCATTAACAGGTTACATTGTTTCTCAAGAACCAACTATTGTCATGTGCCAAACTTGCACATTATCTGTGGTTGTTTTTGAGGTCCAGGCTCAAGTTCCCTCATTTCACAGGTGCTCACTAGAATTGGCAAGGGCTGACTCAACTGCAGAGAGCTGATGTAATATACAATGCAGTACATCTCGCTGCTAAGTTTGTTTTTTAATTAAAGAGAAAAGGTGAAATTGCCATACACATGATGAATTCCCCTCTTGCACCCTTGCTATTTTGAGAACTCCCAACACATTTTCTACTTGCACTGTCACTCTTCAAATGATTAAAAGTCTGACTGTAAAACCATCAGTGATGAGCAAGATAACGTTCTTTTGTGGTGGCCAACTCAGTGACCAAATGTTCTATTGAAATCCATTTTTGATTTTATATTCTCATATTTCTTGAAATTGTCTTCATGGCTGGGTAGGATATTAACAGGTGTGCATAACAACATTAGTGCTAATGATTTCATTGCTCACAGTCCAGAGAGTCACCATGTTGGGTCAACTCCATGTCCCATTGTTCCACTACTCTGGCTGTAAATAGTCTCTGAGAAGCTCAGAATGGGAGGATGTGATTAGCCTCCCTAATATTAGTTCCAAGGAAATTATTAATGCTACCTACGTGTAAGCAAGGTAGTAGGGATATTTTTCTATTTTGAAAAAAATACGATCTCCTTGGTTGAGCTTGAAAATAATGGAATGAAGTGTGGTCACTGTGCCAGCAACTCTTATTCTAGACAGAACTGTCAGAGCATCAGGGAGACCACACCCTGGAGAGAAAAGACCACCCCAGCCCTCCAGGTGTCGGCAGTCGGCTGTAGGAGTATTAATAAATGGTTATGTTTTCCCTCCTTTCTTCTTCTGAATTAATTCTTCTTGTCACTTGTTAGATCTACTTTGCAGCTTTCATGTTGATGGGCAAAAAGGACCACGTACTCGGAAGTTTGGAGCAGCTTGTCTTTCTTTACCATTCTTTTGCGTAACTAGAACATACTGCTATTAAAAAGGTGATTCGTAACAGGAACATACAGTCAGTATATGGAGAATATTTACCATTTTAGAGATATATTTTTAAAAGCCAACGAGTTTATACTTTTAACTAGATATATTTTTTAAAGTTCTCTGTCTTCATTATCCTCTTTACCACTTAATTTAAGGCTAATTACAAGCCCTACCTCTTTATGTAAGCTACCATCTCTCGGTGTCCTTTAGGTGTGGAGAGTTTAATTGTGATGAAAGTTAATCAGGTGCCCTTTACAAGCTACCCATGGGGGTAGGTAATAAAGTGGGTGTCCCACCTGGGGGGGTTGCATCAGCCATTTACTTCTTTTTATTTTTATTTTATTTTTTTTAAAGATTTTATTTATTTATTTATTTCCCCCCCAAAGCCCCGGTAGATAGTTGTATGTCATAGCTGCACATCCTTCTAGTTGCTGTATGTGGGACACGGCCTCAGCATGGCCGGAGAAGCGGTGAGTTGGTGAGCGCCTGGGATCCGAACCTGGGCCGCCAGCAGCGGAGCGCGCGCACTTAACCGCTAAGCCACGGGGCCGCCCCAGCCATTTACTTCTTTGAAAGTGTCGAGATGTAAATAAACTAAATACTGGAGGCTTTTTCCAGTCACTCACTGTCTCAGAAACTGCCCATCTTCCCAGATGAACAGTGAGCCACTCTCTGGGTGGACTTGGACTCAACCCTTATCAATTTTTATATAGTAACATATATCTTAGTTACTGTAGGGCCTTATCTCTGTAGATGTTGAGTGTGCGATAGAATACGATTCCTATTTTAGGAAATGTCTGATATTATCTGACTTATTGCTAGAATTTGAAGAGAAAAGAACATTTTTCTTTTGCAGTTATCTTCTTTAGCCAAAGTTCTTCTGAGAATAGAGATGGGTACACTTGAGAGGGAAAAACAAAAACTAAAACCAACTTATCTTCTTTGCAAACTTTAGTAATCCAGTTTACAAGTACTAAAGGGGTTGTATGTGTTACGTTTATCATATATGCGTATATTAATTTAGCCATTATTTATTAAATACAAAGTTCCAGAAAAAGGGTATTCTATAGGGGAAATGATGTTACAGTTAAAAAATAAATAAACCCTGGATTTAGAATAAATATGTAGATTCTGCCATGTATTTGATCTATGATCTTGGGTAAGTTGCATAAGTTTTCTGAGCTTCCGTTTCTCAATGTTTAAAGTGGGGCTCATGACACTTTTCTTCTAGAGTTGTAAAAATTAAACAAATTAAATACATGCATTTCTTCTTCTCCCCTCTTTTCTACCACCCGACTAGCTAATAACTATTCAATGTAAAATAGAACCATTCAATGTGAGAGCTGGAAGAGACTATCTTGCTCATCTCTCTCCTTTTGCTCATTCTCATATTTATAAATACGTGATGAGATAGAACCTTACATGGGAGAGAGTTGCTGCTAATATATCTCCAATAGGGAACAGCTTCCCAGAAGAGCAGAGCCCAAAGTGTCCCAGAATTCCTGAGAGGCACTTTTATCTATTTGTCTCACTTCCACTGCACTGCCCCACCTCCATCCCCAGCTCAAGCATCTCTGCCAGTAACTCTGTCTGCCTGTTGGGCTTTTACTCAGTACAAGGACCCCACACTTGCATTTAGCGGGGAGAGTTCGTGATTGATCCTGCTCTAACACAGAAGGATAAGACATGCATCTCCTCAACCTATTTCTGTAGGCAGAGCAGAGTTCAGGATATGTTTTTATACAGTATTTGTACATAGTGTGCATGCATGTATGCATATAAATATGAATCTATTACAACATGACCTATTCATTTCTACACTTTTTTCTATTTTTTGATGAGATATAGGATGAATAGAACAGCTGTGGATTATTTTCCTTTGTTCTTTTGTCTCATGATAGGAGCCATTTAACCGTAAAAATGAAGCTGGATTTATGACTGCCAGTCTGTTTGAGTGGTAATAAATGTCAGACAGACATTGCTGAGTCATAAACTTTGTGAGTTTGAGCCTAACCCACTACATAAATCAGCTTACTACACATGAGCCCCCATGCCAGAAAGTTAGCTGACTACAAATGCGCATGAAGATCAAAGAACCCAGCTCTCTAGACATGTCTGCCCTTTGGCACCCTAAATTATTCTTCATTTTTAGCTGATTAGAATTCCCTATGTGTTTGCTCCGAAATCTGCCCTATGAGTCAAGATCCCCATATCATGGATGTTAGAGAAGGAGCATATGTTGTGCATAGCCAGAATCCTCATCACTGGGCGTGCATAAGTGGATTCCTGCGTGGTTGGAGCCAGCTTACTTCTGCCCAGTCCTGTTAGGGGCATGACGGGTTTAGGAGTCTCTCCTGACCCAGTCCCCGAGCCAGCGAGAAACTCGCCTGGCAACAAGTGAGGTCTGGGAATATACTGCTGCCTTCTACCTAGAGCCTGGAGGATCTGAGCTATTCAGACTAGATATTCAAACAACATCAGGCTGCGGTCTTTCTTTACGGCCGTCAACGTGTATCCAGTTGCTGACTGTTCTGCCCAGAACCTGGCTCCTTGGTCCCCATTCTCGGAGCCCTGGTCCCTGCATAGAAGTTGTATCTATTTCACCAGCACCCTCAGTCTTGATGACACATATGAGAACTCCTTCCTTGAAGAGGTGGGTCCTGCTCTCCTGGGTAGCTCTCCGCACCAGCTGTTCTAAGCTTACAACCCTCTTCCTGCAAGTCTTCTCATCATCAGTGGATGGGACCTTGATCATCCTGACAAGTAGGGGAGATAAGGAGCCATGTGTTTATATGGTCTGCACATATTTTTTTTTAAAAATATTGTTTCACTGGTTCACTTATCTGGAGAAGTTAAAGAAATCATTTACATGAGTAATCATGAAGTTAATTTGAAACTCTATGAATTAGGAAGCATCAAGATGCAGTAGCAAGAAGGGAGTTGAAATTTAGGAGGCTGGAGTTTTAGCCATGCTCTCCCAGGAGAGAAATTTGGGCTTTTGTGAAGCAAGCTACTTTCCTCTCTCTAGGCCAGCTGTCTTGGGTAAAATGGGAGTGGATACATGGAACTGGATGGTTCCAGTTACTGTATAAATAGCAAGTCAATGTAATATTAAAGAAAGAGACTATGCGTTTTTACCATTGTACACTATAATGAAGTAATACCTCCTACTTTAAGATTATTTCAGTTCTCAGGAGCGTGAATTAAAGCATCTCAGAAAACTTAATATGACCAGATCACGTGAGAGTAACACTGAGGCCACCTGCATCATTAAATGGAGTTTGCAATTACTGTGCCCAGAACATTGCACTACTATAGACTCCCAAAGATGGCCAGAGGGTTTCTGGCATTTTACTCCGTGCCCTTAGCAGTAACAGCATGATGCCCCAGTGCCATCTCCATTTACCTCTCATATGATATGGCTCTGACTCATTCATCCTTCAGTTTCATGAATGTGCAATTGTCCAATATGTCCCTGGTTTCAGTTTACAGTGGGAAAACCACCTTAATTTTATAACCAAATATGTCAAGCATTTTTAACAATTAAAACAACTAAAGGAAGAGCATTGAATTCAAGATCAAATCAACGTGTAGCTCAAGGGCAGCAGAAAGAAAAGCCTCATCCCAGCCACAATGACACTGCTCTGCAGCCTAGGTATCATCAAAAACGCAGATGTGTAGCGGCCATCAATCATTTCCAAGAGTCGTCCCATTACTGCCTGCTGCAGCCCAAACAGACTGTTCTGTTACTGCTCCCTGGCCTGAGTCAGAAAGAAAGAGCACAAACCAGAGAGCCCTTAGAGAAGTGCGGTAGCATTCTTTAGCCTGGTTTTGGGCATGCTAGGATATGTCTGTAGGAGAAGCGGAAGAGGCAGGGATGGTCGCTTGTCACTCTGGAATCTGCAGTGAGAGCCGGGCAGGGGAGCGGAGCCTGTCACCCCCTTGCGCACAGCACCGCAGCGCGTTCAGGCTCCGGCTCCCTCCAATCGATCCCGCTGGAATCAGACTGACTATTGAGAGCCGCGAAACCGCCGTCTGCTCTCCTGGAGAACGCCCACTCGGCGCTGGAGGGGGCAAAGGGAACAGTGGAGATGAGGCTGGGGAACGCAGCGTAAAGGAGAGAAGAATCGCTCGGGTAATGACACCATCACCACGTCGCCCGAACGCTCTCTGCAGGGAAAAAATTCTCTTGTGTAATAATGGTTGTTAGCATGGAGAATGTAAATAACAGGGAGAGTTTAAATTGAGTATTTGACAACAATGAAATCCCGTGAGCGTGCATTGAATTTTTACTTTAAAAAAAGAGCTAAATTTAAATGGAGGGCCTGCAAAGGCTTCAAACAAATCCCTTATTTCACTTGGTAGGGGAAATATTTTCTGTGTTCCTCACAGTTGGAAATGACAGATGCTGTCTCCTACGTGGGGGAAAAGGTCCCTTTGAAGAGGATGTTTTAGGTGATTAGTTACGCCAATTCGCTTCTAAAATGACAAGTTTAGTAAACTGCCCGTTATCGCATTGGCATGTCAAATGAGAATAATGTTCCCTAGGAATATTAAGGCACTATATTAGTTTCTACTTCCTGGACAGGAGGGGGAGGGGGGCGGACTGGCTTCTGCAAGACTGCTGTAGCTATCTATGCAAAGGTTCTAGATTGCTGGGGGGCAGGGGAGGAAAAGAAGAGGGACGGGAAAGTAGAATTTAGGCAACATCAGGGCTTCAGAGGAAAAGTATGAGTTTTCAGAAATTTCTTTAGCACTTTGATTCTAGTCTAAAGAGGAGAAGCTGAAAACTGAACTTTCTCAGCGTCACCTAAACGGGATGCAGGCCAGCAGTTTGCACGGTGCCCGTGGGTCATCCTCCAAGGTACCCCTGCCCCCAAGGTCTATAAAAGGCTCAGGCACTAGAGTTCTAGTTCCAGGTCTGCCATCAACTCTGAGACTCTGGAACAGGCCTTCTCTCTTGCCCATACAGTGTGGGATTGGTATGAGATGATCCGTAAGGTCCCTGTTCTGGTCAGTTCATTTCAGCCCATGCTGCTTACTATTCTCTGGATGTGTCATAATTGGTATTTGAATTTATATACATAGAAAAATGTAACTGCGTATTGTACTGAGGGACCAACAGAACTGTGCTAGAGTAATGTGAAGCTCTCAAATACGTAAATAAAATACTTTCTATTTCATTAATGTGTTCTGCTGTTCACAAGAAATAACTTGTCATGTTAATTTTCTCTGGTAGTTTGTGAAATATTCCAGGCCAGTTCAAGCCATCGATATGAGTCAGCCAATACCCTAAGTATCTTAAGGCTTTAACCATTTTTTGGAATAGCTACTCTTTTTCCTACTGAAAAACTGCTCCCCAAATCTGGAGAAATAGATGCAATCAAATCACTCTTGAAGTGGAACAATGAGTTAGTTCTTCACACATTTGCAGAAACTATAGATCATCCATGTGCCCTTTCAATGAGGAAATTCTGTTAAATATAGTAACTTTGGCAAAAGAAAATTAGATAGACCTCATTAATCCTCCTCTGAAAGTAAGCTAAAATGACTTCTACGAGAGGCGGAAGGCATAAAACTGGTTATTTCCCTCCATTTGTTGTTGGAGTAATCGTCTTGGAAATGTGAAGGCCATCAGACGTGGAACACAGATGATAGGCACTGAGAAGTAATTAACAAAGCTGTAACTAACACATGCCCATTGAACTTGGTCAGAGTCTCTTAAAAATAAATCAGAGAGAAAGGGAGGCTTGTTGGCAGACATGTCCTCACCTACAGGCTGCAGTGTCCTTCTCTACCACCACGTCCTTGTGACATCCCCATTCCCTTCCAACTGAAGAGTGCTGGGAGTGTACCACCCTACAGCTGAGTAAAATGAGGCAAAGAGAGGAGAAATGACTTGCCCCAAGTCCCAGCTCACTAGTGGCAGAATTAGGGCCAGAACCTGGTTGGTGTGATGACTGTAAACTATGGTACTTGGTGCTTCCCAAACTGCAGCTTGAGTGTGAGTGGTGAAGGGCATGGAACACAGCCTCGGCCTCTGTGCCAACTCAGGCCCTGAGAACGCTTTCTGCATCCCTGAGGCCTGAGAATTTGGGAGACAAGCCCCAAAGAGAAACCCAGAAGAATATACGAGGTTCCAAAATGTTTGTAATCCCTAACCAGTGATGAGAAGGTTTACCTGCAGCCTCAGGTATATTTCCAACAAAAAGGGGAGAGAAACCACCCTTCACAGATCTGACATCAGTGGAGACCTCTCACTCTTGGTTGTGTACACATTATATCTGGCATCTTTTCCTAGAATGCAGCAGTTTTGTACACACTGTGAATGTGTTGATGATCCTAAAAGTGTGGCAGGCAAACTGTTCAGTTCACGTTGACCTTAAACCAGTGAGCTCCCATGGGCTTGCACAAGCGTTGTTTCTGTAGCACTTCCCCACATTTACACTGAGTTCTCCGACTCCTACCCATCTCCTGAGCTGACCAAATGGAGGCGAATGCTTCGTTTGGCCAATCACTTCTTCACCACTTTTCCTGGTTGTTGCTGTCACACAATGTGCTTTGCAGGTTGCACAGGTGGCTCTGCCTTTCAGAATCCTTGCAATAGTCCAATGGTCCTTTTCCACAGGCACAAGCACGTGCAGTATTTGTCAGTTTTAAAAATCTACTGTTAATTTTTTCATGCATTATCTTCACTTTTTCCTCATCCTAATCAAACGTCTCTTCTTATTGGTGCTTTCAATACCTTCTCCTCTGGTTACTTCTTGGAGCTGTTGAGCTTAATGATGTTTGTAAAACATTTCAGTATGAAGTCCAAACAGCCAAACCAACCAACCAAACGAAGATAATGACCGGGCCAGAGTGTATGAACCTAAGAATCTTCTGGTGGTGGCCATAACTGATGCTCTTTTGCTCTGGCGTGTAGCCCTGCTTGTTCTTCGGAACCTTATTATTTGACAGCTAGTAAGCAGAAAAGCTTCAGTAGCTGAGTTGTAACAAGCAATAAATAGGCCCTGAGCTATTTCGTAGCTGTTCAAAGAGTGAGCAAAGCTGTTCCAGATTGCTCCCTCTGGGGCCAGGGTCCCACCAACTGGTACTAGAATGCAGCCTGAACACGTTCAGTCCTCGACCTCCTGAGCACCCTTGGAGATTTTTCTCCTGAGTAGAGCCCGACCCTGTCATGCAACCAGCGAGAGGGTAGGAGGTCAGGTCAGCAATTCCCTTCCATTCATCCCAGCCTCTCCCACTTCCCCAGCTAAGCACTCCTCCTGTGGGCATGCTGAGACCCCCAGCTCCCCACCCACCCACCCGCTATGGCCTGGGCCCTTGGGGCAGCCTGAGAATCTCTGTTACCCTCCCCACATGGGATCTGGAGGAAGGGAGCGAATGCCTCCGAGCAGCCATCTGAACGAAGGCCAGCCCTCACCTTTATTCCTGCCAATTGTTTTATTTTGGAAAGAATTCAGAGCATGACCCCAGCTCTGCCCATGTTTGTTTGTTTGTTTGTTTTCCATTTGTCAGTTGCACTTCCAAAGCTTCACTTCCATATTTTCATCTAAGATTGGATCCTTAATTTCCACAATTTAGGTATCATTTCTTGTAATTTAGGCATAATAATACCTATTTTAAAGTGATTATTCAATAAGACAGTATTTGTAAATGTGCTTAGCACTATATTCTTACCAAAAGCATTTCAAAATAATTTGGTGCATCAGTGTCATAGCTGTTTTATATTTATTATGGGTTATATTTCTAAAATTACGAACACTCCTTACCTTGGTCAATACTTTATTTTCTATTATTAAGATTGTCCCATTCTTCTGTCTTTTAATTTTAATTTATCTGATTTATTTTTGCTCATCTCCCCCATCCACCACCTCTGCCTTTTGGCTTCCTGTGTCATCTTATTTTAGATGTGTCCCTTGTAAAAAGTATGTTACTACTGGGGTTAGTTGTTTTTTTGTTTTGTTTTGTTCTTTAATCCTTACTGAAAGTCCTTGTCTTTTACCAGGAGAATTAAACCGTTACATATTTGTGCGTTCCCAGAACTCTTAGTCTGAGGTCATTTTGCTTTGTGTTTTGTGTGTTTCCTTTGTATTCTCTGACTTATATGTACTGTGTTTGCTTTCTTTTCCTCTAGTAATTTGTAATTTAAATAAAATTTAAATTTTATAATGGTTACTGTTAAGGTTTTCTAAGAATATACACAAAACTATGTTTCCTTAATTTTTGATGTAAAAAAATTAAGCAGTATATAATTCCCCCTGATATGAATTTGAGAAATCAGCATGGTTTAGGTCAAAATTCTTCCCTCCTCTTTGCCTCCTCCAAGAAAACTGTCCTGTGAACATTGTTCGATTGTATTCTGAGATTGGATGTAGAGGAGGAAGATAAGTCTAGTCTGATTTTTATTGACAGTAGTTTAAACACAGTTTTTTGTTTGTTTTCTAGTGTATTGTGAAGTTGAGAGGTGGGCGGTCCAGGGCTAGAACAGCTGATAAAGGATGTTGTCAAGAGTCCAGATTCTGCCTGTTCTTCTCTGGCTTTCACACGTATGTTTCTGGCCTGATTTTTGATACAAGGATGCAAAGATCAATAAGGCACATTTCTTGCTCTCAAGGTGCTCACAGAGTACTAGGTACAGAGGGTAAAAGAGGGTCATAAATTCTTTGACACTGTCCCTCTTTTTGAGTCTGGGCTGGCTTTGACCACTAGAATATGGCAGACTGGACTGTATGGGTCCAGTTTGGGGTCCAGACTTACAGACTGGCAGTTTCAGTTCCTTTCTCTCACAGAGCCGTGGGCCACCAGGAAAGAAGTCCGACCACTCTGCTGGGGAGACCACGGAGAGACCTTGAAGCTGCATGGGGAGGAAGAGGCGCCCAGCAGAGCCCAGCCTTCCAGTTGTCCCACCACGTACAGACACGTGAGTGAAACTGTCTGGACTTGGCAGAGCAGACCAGCTGCCAGCGGAGCACTTCCAAGTGACCCCGTGGATGCCACACAGAGCAAAGGATTTGGTCATCAAGGCCTGTCTGAATTCCTGGCCCACTGTATTGTGAGATACAATAAAATGATAATTTTAAGCCACTTGTATTGGAATAACTAGCTAAATAGAAATGGATTACCAAGAGAGAGACATATATAAACAGATAATTATAAAACAATATGAAGGTGCAGTACCAGCTACCTAGGAGAATAGACAGTAAATTAAACAACTGTAATAATACAACTTTCTAACCAGCTGACAAAAAGCTTAAAAATCTTAATTTATGTATGCTTTTTTTCAATTTCATTTATTTATGTAATTATTAGTCAGGTCTTTTGGTGGCAGGTGGAAGAAATCTAATTCAAATCAACATAACCAAAAAGAGAACTTCTTGGGTTTCAGGATGGAGAAGAAGAAATTCCAAAAGCTGCAGGGTTCAGGCCTGGAGAGGCTGCACTCTGCCCTCTCCCCAGCTTTCTTCATCAGTATCCCTCTCTGCTCGATTCACTCTGCGGACAGGGGCTCTTCATGGGGAGGAAAATGGAAGGTGGCTGTTGACAGCCCCTGCAGAAGGAACTTCTCCTTCCCCATTTTATATTTTTACCAACAGTCTTCGGGAGGACTGGCCAGGCCTGGCTCACTCACTCCTGTGCTCTGAGGTTGAGGAGGTGGGGTCTATGGGATGAAAGAGAATGTGCAAATCATGGAGACAGCCTAAAACAGCACTTAGAGATTGTCGCTATTGTCAGAGAGATGCTGTACCAGAATTTACTAATTAGGAAGAATTTACAGAAAAGACATATTTGAGAATAAACAAAATTTAATGTATTGCAATGCATCATTACTTTGAAAATGCCGGTTATTAGGGTACATTAAAGTTATTATTAAGTTTCTGCTAAGTGCAAAACACAGTGTGGGCGCTAAGCAAGATTAAAACGAGGAGCTTGACTTTAAGAATCTTCTTATCTAGTTTTATCATGATACATTAAAGTTTAACAGTTTTAACAGTCATAAAAGAAAATTATAGCCTATTTTGGACCAATTTCTGAATATTGTTAAAAATGTAGTTTTGTGAAGAGTTCAAAATGTAATTACTTTGAATAATCTGTGAAAGAAATACTGGAAAGGCAATAGCGTCCATATTTTAACAACAAAAAAACCCTGATATTATTGATGGAATATTGAATACTGAGAAAAAAAAAAAACAATGGCATCCTCTCAAACATATTAGTATTCTAATTATCTTATTAAATTATTACTTTAAAAATATTTTTATCATTTTAAGAATGATTCTATTGTATATACCTAGTAAAAGAGTGAGAATTTGTGCAAGCTCTGTGGCTGTAATGTGCGTGTACACAGTTGACTATCAAGTGTGATATTAAGCTACTTTACAGAAATATTAACTTTGTTCTTCTTTCATATGTCATCCACTTTTCTTTTGGATTTGGAGGAAGAGAGATAGGTTTGTCTGAGAACTCTTGAAGTTTTTGACTAACTCTTAAAATGCAAACCTTTTATTGAAGATGATGTATCTGCCTCTCGGTTTCTTTTCACTCATTTTACTAGCTTTCAATGACTTCTTTCAATCTGTGTCTTGGGTCTGTCTTTATATTTATGAATTTTTGTCTCTGATTATGTATTTGATTGTTGTTTCCATTCCATTTATTCATCTTCATTTTAGTTGTTTGTGTCTCTTTGCATTTTTGTATCTGCAGTCAAGTGGAACTTTGAAAACTCATCCTCCAGATCCCTCCTCTGATTTCTACAATATTGGTTCTGTCTTTGGAAACTTTTAATGCAGATTGCAGTTCTATGATTGCATTACAATTGTCTATAATCTTTCTTTATTTCATCTAACAACTTTTTTTATCTATTCCTGATTTTCAGGTACTTAGTTTTCCATCTCAATTTGTTGTCTCAACAGCTAATCTTTCAACTTTCCTTGTGTAGAGTGTTCCTATTCTTGAGGATTATTGAGAATTTAAGCAACATTAAGCAATAATTTCAAAATATATTTTTGTGTCCTGCACTAGATGTTGAAAAATATGTGTTTGCTCTTTTATGTCTCAAAATATATTTTTGGGTCCAATGTTTATTTTCTTTTCATTGGTACTCATCCTTAAATGGGGCAAGAGCTAGTAGCGTCTATTGTTTGCCCTCGAAAAGAACGGAACTTCGTAGTTTCCCTGTTTTTACCTGTCTGAATTTGCATGTTGGATCTCAAGCAGAAGGATATATTGAAGTTTAGAAGCCTTGATCAAGTTTCTGGTGCCTGACATTTATCTGTCTAATGTGTATCCTCTAGACCTGTACTGTTCAATATAGTAGCCACTAGCCACATGCAGCTGTAAATTAATTAAAATTAAATAAACTTAAAATGTGGTTCCTAGTTTGCACTAGCCACATTTCAAGTGTTCAGTAGCCACTGAGTGCAGACATGGAACATTCCCATTATTGCAGAACGTTCCATCCAACAGTGTTGCTCTAGAGTGAGAGTCATCTGTTATATTCTACAGTTGACTATGGAAGTTGAATTTTTTTCTGTAAAATTAAAACATTCTATGATTTTTTTCCTTGTAAGACACAGAAAATGACAAACTACAATCCCCAATGTGTATCACTACCATCGTTCTTCCTATCTCCACCAATTTTTATAACATTCTTAGTATTCCAAGATGCAAGACATTCCCATTTAGCTGCTTCCCATGTTGGCCATTACTGGGAATTTGATTCTCAGAGAGGTTGTGCTCAGAGAGAGACTAACCCACAGAAAGAGAGACCAGTTGAGGAACGCAGGTATGGGTGGGAGTGTATGGAAGAATAAAAGGCCCTGGCCAGCACGGAAGCAGTAGCTTCACATTAGAGTGTGGCCGTGGGCCTGCTGGGTGAAAAAGGCCCGTGTCTCTTAAGAAGGGACACACAGTGGGAGCAGTGAAAGTCTCCTCTGTGTCGACATGGCCAAGTTGCTGTGCCTCAAGCCTTCATCTGTATTTTGCTCAGTACAAGACCATCCACCAATTTTCTTATCTCCAGAGAGCTTGTAACATAACTTGCCTTTTTTATTTTAAAGGTTGTTCCAGTGGAAAGGTAGGGAAGGGTAAAACAAATGCAGGAATAAAGAGATATTTTTCCGCTGATTCCGAGTTTATAGTTCATCAGACAGCAACAATTCAACAAATGTGTGCTGGAAGTTAAACACACAAAAATCCCCCAATATAATGTAATAATGCCTGAAACATGCTTTTTAGAACAGCCTATCCACTTCCTAGACATATATCTGACACTTAGTAGACGCTTAATAAATGTTTATTGAGTGGAAAAATAAATGAATTATACAACTTAAGAAAAAATAAGAGATTGTCTTCATCTGCATGTGTCCATGCAGGCTTGGCTTTCCACAACCAGCTCCCTTACTGGGCACCAGTGCCTGTGTTTTCTTCCCGTTTCCCCTTTAGCCCTCCCTTCCTTGTCCCCAGTGGGATACAAGTCCCAGCTGGCATAATACCCAACTGGAAGCTCAGAAATTATACAGCATTGAGCACAGTCTTTTAGTGAGGATGCTGAAGAAATTACTTTGGAATAATCTCGTCTTTCATGAATGTTTTTACTTGCTTTCAAATAAAACTTCTTCTTTCTACTCTATTTTACCAGAAGAATTACCCTGAAATCCTAGCCCAACAGATAGGGGGGAACCCAGCTTGGACTAGATAGAAAGGCAATGACAATGTCTATCTGGTTCACTGCTATTTCCCTAGAACCTATGTGGATTTCTTTCAACCTGTAGAAAATATATATCTTGATGCCTTACTAAGTGACCAAATAGAATTTTTTGAGGTTTCAGGGTCAACAGAATTTATTTTGCTGACAGAATCTTGAAGTAAATTTAGTTTAATTTATTTTACAGATAAAGAAACTGAGGAGCAGACAGGAAACAAGTTTTTCATCATAAAAACAGCACAGTCCTTGGAACCGAATTAATCTGGATTCCATCACTTATTAGGAAGGTGACTGGGGGAGTGGATAAAATGACTCTCAGCCTCAGTTTTCTCATCTGTAAAATGAGATTAATGATACTGCCTTATAGGATTCTTATGAGACAATGAGCCTAGGGGTCATTCAACAAGGAAATACAATTATAATTGCAGTTACTAATTTTTAAGGGCACACAGAGAGATAATATCAAAGTGGATCTTCTTTTTCCCAGTCCTCTGCTCACTCTGTTTTACTTGACGTGGTATAAATCCTACATTACAGTCCTAATCTAGAGGTTTGTTGATGGTTGGAGACTTGAGGATTGGGGAGGAGATCAGAGCTGGAGACAAAGTGGAGTTAGTTAACTAGCCAATTGGCCTTCCTCATGCTTATCCTCCTGTTTTGTACAGAACATCAGAATATACTCAAAATACCCAAATTCACTGGCCTGCTGAGAATTTCTCATGTGAAGGTTGGCCTGTTTCCTGACGTTGAGACTGAGTGCCTAATCTTCCTGTAGTTGTAAGCATTAGGACAGCCTTCCTTTCTCTTTTGTTTCAGTAGTAAAAACTCAAGTCATTATCTCTTGTCAGACGGAAGCATTACCGAACCAGGTTCGTTTTGCCCATCATCCAGAAAGCCAATCACCAAGACAACGAGATTGCAGCAGAGAGAGGGTTTTAATCACAAGGCAGCCAAACAAGTAAGCGAGAGAACGAGTCTCAAATCTGCCTCCTTGAAAATGGGGATGCAGGGATATTTATGGGGTAGGGGGCAAGGCAGTCTGCAGTGTGGAGATAGATGATGGAGGTGAGGTGAGGTGAGGTAATTGATGATCTGCACAAGTGTAGTCAGACTTCATGCCTCTTCACAGAATGCATGTTCACAAAATAGCAGCTTTCGCATGATCTGAGGGTGGAGTTTTTAGCCTCTTGACGTCAAAAGGTCACTTAACGGGCATCTGAACAGGCCCAGTTGATGGGTTGGTGGTCTCAACTGGCCTGAACTGGCCAAGGGGTCCTAATTCCTGAAAAACAGCTCAAACATCCATTACCATGGTGACCCAGGCACCAGGGAGATGTTATGTTTAGGAACCTAGTGGGAGTCAGACAGAATATTGCCTAAGCAGCACGGTTAACAGTGGGCGGAGGAACAACTAAAAGCTACAATCAGTAACTGCAAAAAAAAAAAAAAACTCTAGTTACTAGCTACTAATCATCAATGGCTAACTATTTACCGGTTTCAGAAGGAGCATGCAGAACAAAGGCTGATACTGGTGACATGAAAGAAAACACGCAGACTTGGACATGAGGGTTCTGCCAGGGAGATCCATCCTTACACCCCAACCTCAGAGGAATGGAGATAAATCCTCCTTCCATTGTGACTTTCTCTTCTCCATAACTATATCTTTTCTCCATATCAGGGGCTGGCAAACATTTTTCTGTAAAGGGCCAGATAGTAAATATATAATGCGTTGTGGGTCATACAACTCTTCAGATCTGCCATGGGAGCACAAAAACAGCCATATTCAATACATAAGTGAGTGTACCTCTGCTCAATAAAACTTTATTTATGAAGACTGAAACTTGAATTCTGCATAATTTTCATATATCACAAAACATTAATCTTCTGATATTTTTCAATCTTTTAAAAATGTAAAAACCTTTCTTAACCTGCAGGCTGTACAAAAAAGTCAGTGGGCCATAGACTGCTGATGTCCCCTACTTAGATCGCAGAGGAGAGTAAGACTTCTGAGACAATTCCGAGACTGTCGGAGCCTCAGGCAAACTCTGCATAGTACAAGAGTTCCTTTCTGGCCCTGCCGCCTCCTTCTGGGTGTTCACATCCTCCTCCTCTTGGGTTTTCCTCCTTAATTCGGGCTTTTGGAGAACTCACACTGGCTCTTAGGCTACTGGGAACCTCCACAGTGATGTACCCCACAAACCTGCCTTCCCTGCCCCCAGTGGACCCTCACTTTCCCAGTGCTGAGGGTGGGGTGGATGGGGTGGTGGTAACTAGGAATTAGCAGTTAATTTATCTATTTTGAATAATTCACACTGTCAGATTTAACTTCATCCTCATTTGGGTGAATATCTGCTCCTTTAAAACGCAAATTGTTTTTGAATCGGTAAACTGAGTTCAAAACAGTTAGAGTGGTGCCCGACTCCTTTTATCCCCTCCTGGCCCTTCTGCAGTCTCTGACATTTCCTCACAAAGCAGGTCAAAAGAAAAGGGGTCCATTACTGACACCGCATTTCAGAAAAGTTACCAACCTCATCGCTGGTGTCTCTGGTTCCTGCTCCCATGCCCTTTCTGAAAGGCCTAGAGATGTACATCTCTGCCCTGCTCACCCAGCCAGACTCCAGGACTCAGGGTTCGTCTTCCATGGGTTCCCAGCACCAAGGGCCTCCTCAGACAGGGGCAGAGGCTCCTCTGCTCCAGCTGCAAAGACCCATGGCTTCAGCAGCAAGAGGTGGCCCAGGAATGAAGAGCATTTCTTTATTGTACCCAGGTCCAGGCCACTCCAGAGAACTGGAACACACCCCATGTTGGCTGCTATGACTAGAAACACCAGCTGGCAATTAGGCCCGACAAGGGCAGGAGGTGGCAGCCCTCAGAGATAGTCCTGCCGTAAGAGCCCAAAGCATGGAAAAATAATAAAATATTATGAGCTTGTGTTCCCGTTCCAGCTTTATGGCTAAAAGAAGTGCAACACAGTCACTTAACCTCTGGTCCTAGACAGTCTATAAAATGAGGAACTGGATTAGCTCAGTGGTTCTCCATGGGGGCAGGGTAGCAGGGGTGGAGTGAATCGTCAGAAATATTCTGGAATCTACTGAGGTTCATGTTCTAGATAAAATGGCAGCCTCCTTCCCTCACTCTGACCCAAATGTATCAGAATTGGGGTGGGACATAGGCAGAATGTGAACTTTGAAAAAGCTTTGCCAGGCATTCAGGTAAGAAGACCCCAGTCCAGGTGAGAAGCGCTGAGCTAAATCCTCCCTCAAGACCCCTTGGGCTCAGACATTCTATGACTTTGTGGAAGGGATAGAGTTCACAGTGCTAGCCTTCTGTCCTTCCTAAACAATCTGCTGTGGATTAATGGAACTCTTAGTTTGAAACAATGTAACACTACAAACATAGTTTGTATTGATTTTTTTAAAATTAGTTTGTAGGCAGTTGGTTCCCTGCAGCCTCTACCCTTGAGATGATATTGTGCGAGTTGGCACTGCTCTGGGCTGAATTAGATGCAGGTGCCTCTTGTAAGCCAGACCATGCTGGCGTTAGGCAGGGGCATCCCAGACAGAAGTTACATACCATGGAAGTAGCACCTTAAAGCTGGACAAGGCCAATCCAGATGGGCCTGGCTGTCGGTCAGGGCAAGCCTGGCCTCTGGCAGTGGCAGAATGTGTGCCTTGGTGGTGCTCAGATATTTTTGTTACTTTACCCCATGCTTTCACTTGAGCAACATTCTGGGGCTTTTTCCAGGTTTTGTAACAAGGTCAAGATGTTCTTCCAACATTATATGCTCCAACAGACTCTTGTATCTTCTGTTTTGTAACATGCATCACACTTGAAAATAATGGCTTGTTGAATTGTCCGTCTTCTGCACTAAAGTGTAAACTCCATGCGAGTAGGGACCTTGTCCATCATGTTTGACACTCTGCCCAGCATGCGGTGCCTGGCACATCATGGAAGTTCAATAAAAACTTGTTGAATATGGATGTTACCTTGTTTAAAGATTCTTTGCCTATAAAGACTTTCCCTCAAAGAACTGTTTGTTGTCTAAACCACACCAGCCTGGAGATCCTAATAATCCCCTTGCCCCATAATTCCTTGCTCAACCTGAATCCATAGAAATTCCTGGTACTTCAAGCCCCCATTCTAGATCGGGCTTCTTTCCTAGGATAAGGGGGAGATGTTTCCTTCATCTTCCCTCCTCCTTTATCCTTCATTCCCCCCTCATTCTTCCTCCTCGTCCCCTGTGGGATCCTGGCATCATAGACTCAGGAGCGATAGCTAACTTCTCCAAATGTGTAAGTATTTGCCATGGCCTCCAAGGTGACTGCTCAAAGGTGTCTCAGGGATTTGAAAACCTGACTCAACTCTGAGACAGTGAGTGACTAAAGGGAAGGTACCTTCGAGGCTGAACAAAACATGGAAGGACTTTGAAATAGACAAAGGATAGGTGCGTTAAGACTTACCTAGGTTAAGGCAAATGAGATCCCCAAGCCAAAAATGGTAAAATACCCAAAAGATAAAAAGGGAAGAAGAAAAGAAGAGCTAGATTGGAGGCTCGACTATTGAAGGATTGAGAGTCGGTTTTGATTCTTCCTACCCATTCTTCCCTCTCTCTTCCTTTTCCCTCCCTGGAAAATGAAACTTGAGCAAATCGTTTCCAAGGTCTGGGGTAGGCGAGAGAAAAGCTGAGTGGGGGAGATCACTGACATGAAATTGCTCACTTTTGAGGTTTTCTGTCCTAGGACCACCTCACTCCGCATCCTCTGCAGCCTCAGCCACTTACACTCAAGTGTTGCTGCCCCTAAGACTCAGGGGTTTTCACTGCTGGCAGGGCCAGTAAAAGTCATGCATGAGGAATGAAAGAAGCAACTTCAGAGCTCTTGGGAAGTACTACACCATTGGAGGGAAATCAGCAAAACAAGGAAAATCAGCAAAACAAGGAAAAGAGCATTTTAAAACAGCTTTGACTTGTATTTATCCAAGTTCACCGTGCTCTTAGCAGGTTGCAAATTAATACTTCAGGCCAGATTCTGAATAAGCCACAGGAGACCAAGAACCTTCATGCCTGGAAACTAAGAAGGCCTAATGGATCAGCTGTCACTTCCTCTGCTTGGCTGGCAGTTAGTGTTTGTGTCAAGCCAGTTCTCCACATTATCAAAGTCATGGAGTATTTTACATCTTTCAATAACACTCACCATTTGGCAGGCTAAAGCATGTCTCTTTCCCTGCCAATTTGCAAGATCATGTCTTTGCTAGTAACCCAACACCGTCCTGGTTTATCTCTCCCAGTCCAGCAGGAAAGTAATGGGGGAGAAACAGAAGATACCTTTAAATGTTGATGAGGAAGAGAATAGTCATATATTTCAGGAACTGAAAAAGAATTTGGAGGAGGGGTGGACGTAGAGTTGACAGAGGGAGTGGTCTGAGCCTCCTACTGCAGTACGGGGGATGGGATGGGGTGGGTGGGGGTGCATAATTATCTGGAAAGAACTTCCAAACAATAAAAAAGGAGTAACAGCCAGTCTGCTTTTTATTATCCAGGCCCTGGAAATTCTAAACAATGCCAGTGATTGCATTCTAAACAATCAGTGATTTTAAACAATTGCCACCTCCCACTGGGGTGGCCTGCTCCCTCGGTGCCCTTAAGGTGCAGCTGTTTGAGAGGGACTTGATCTAAGCCTTTCACTGACTGATGAGGGAAAGACACCCCAGTATCTGGCCAGTGGCCCTTTGGCTAGAGAGCCTCCTAGAGCCCGGGTCTCTTTGCTGCCCCCCAGAGGCTTGTCGGCTCCATTTCGCCTGACCCCTGGTGGGAAGACTCTGGGTGAACCTGGTAACTGGGCAAAACCGGATGGTACGCAGCAAATGAAGACATCTTAAAATCCTGGACAAAAGCCCAGCAGCTGCCCTCAGCACCCGCCTGATGAACCATATTTGAGAATTTTCTGTCTTAAAGCTATTTTTTTCCATCCCATCCTTCACTTAAATAAAAATCGTTTTTCTTTCCATGTTAGAAAATACAGCTATTTTCATAGAGCTTCATTTCCGTTTTAACATCGTTGTGTGACTCTTCTGATTTTCTAGAGGGTAGGAGGGTCAGTTCTCAAACTCGGGAGTGTGAAGAATATCGTATTTTTTTAATTAAAAACTCAGCCTAATGTAGACCCCCAGCTTTCATCCCGCCAAGCAGGCAGGGGCTCAGGTTTTCAGGGGCTCTGCTATTTTGAGGTTTTCGACTCGGAGCCTTTTCTTTGCGACGGAGCCCGTCCTGCCGGGAAGTCCCCGGCTGTCTTCCTCACGGTCCCTCTTGCTTCACATTCACTGGCCTCCTCTCGGGAGTTTCCAGCCTCCCTGGATAATATTCCTTCCCCCTGCTGTTCAGTAGGCATTTTGTGTTGAATTCCTGGCATTTTATGTTTATTATCACATGTGATTTTTTTTTTTCTTTTCTTTTGAAGTGAATTATTTTTCTCCTGGGCTTTTAGGATCAGAAACATGTTATTTAAGACCCAACTGGAAAAGAAATTAATCCGAAGAAATGCATCCAGAAGCCAAGAGAAAGGCGAGTGTAGGAGTAACTTGACCAACTCCCAAGTCAGGAGCGATATTCTGTTTGATTTATCCACATGAGGACAGCGCATTCATTCCCCTGCGTGTCATATCTCCCTGAGTTATTTCCCCTTCTGACCTCCCTCTGCCCACATCACCCGTTTTCTACAGAAAAGTTCAAATCATTTGTTTATACCCAATCTTTGCCTTCACTCACTACCTCCACATGGCAAGCATCTGTCAAATGCCAAGTCTATCCCCACCCCTGCTTTGTCAACACCAGAGAAGGAACAGAGAAAAGGAAAAGGGCAGGGCACACAGAGCCAGGAGGACCTGGGACAAATAGGAGTGATGGGATGAGGTCAAAGGTCAGGACCTAATGAATGTGCCGTCCAGACCCACCCCCTGAGGTGTGGAGCAGGAAGTGAAGAAAACGACTAGGGTCCCTCTATTCCTGTGCTTCTTTACGATTTACACAACACTTTCACGTAACTAATCTCTATTCCTCACAACAGCCTGGCGAGGCAGGCACTTTACAGATGGGAAACAGGACTTCAGCAGGAAGTGACCTCCCGGGGTCATTCATTAGGTTAATAGCAAGGTATGGCCACCCTCCTTCTCCCATGCTCTAGGAGTCGGAGCCCAACATGGTGGGAGAAAATAGGTTTTGGAAGCAGCAAGACCTTGACTCAAATCTTAGCTCTAGCACATCTTAGCTGTGTGACTTGGAGGAAGTTCTTTATTGATGCTCTGTTGGGAATTGTCCCCATTTTTTTAGAGTTTTCTTGTGAAGATTAAATGAGTTAATATAGATAAATCGCCAGTGCAATGCTTGGCACTTAGGGGAGCTCAGTCTCTATGAATAGGAAAACCCATGCTTCTGCCAGGATATATAGACATGCAGACGGTTGAAAACAAACAAACAGATTTGATAAGAAATGAATGAGCGGTTAGTTATCCATGATCTAGTGCCTACTTCTTCAAGCCGATTCAGGAAGCTTTAGCCTTTAGGTGAACTTGACCTCCCTGCCCAGCACCTGGTTGCGGCCTGGAGCTGACACGGCAGGTTGCTGTAGCTCCAGTCCTTCAAAATGAGTGCTCCTCAAGCCTCTGGCTGCTTTGCATACACGTGTGCGGTTCTGCTGTAGGGTGCAAACTCCAAGTGGTCTTAGTGAGCTATTTCCATATGTTTGCGGAAGCTGCTTTCCAGAATTTGGAATGGAACAGTTGGATCGTTGGTGTTTTTGTCTAGTCCCCGTTTTAGAATCTTGCATATATTTTCTCTTGAAACCTCCAGTGCTAAATTGAATATTGCTTTGACCTGATTAGGTGAGTAACAAATTGTTGGGGAGATGAGGAAAAAGTAATCAGAAGTGCTCTGAACCTCAGTGAGGACAAGGTGGATGGAAACTTTCAGTTCAGGGCTGGCACGAGGTTATTCCTTGTGGAGTGTGGTGTTTCATTCCCACACCTGATGTTTCCTTCCATGTGGGAAAGCTTAGGGAATATGACATTCCTGGCTTCTTCCTGCTCCTTCCCTTACCCTGCCTCAGCGCAGGTGGAGTGACCAATCTGATTGGAAACTTTGGTAAGAATAAATTACCTTGCTTGCTTCATTTCCTCCTATAGTTCACTACTTGCTTCTGGTGATGGTCTCTGCCTAGCAGGGTAGCAGGTGTGGCTAAGGTCCAGCATGGCCATCACCAGGTGTATAAGTCTGCCTGAGTCATGCTAAAATATTAGGAAGACTAAATGCCCACATATGTAAGTCATCTTTCCATCTAGACTTTATCAGTAAAAAATGTGATGTTTCATAGCTATCTCCCTTTGTCTAACTGCTTAATTTGTTCAGAAAGTACACAGAGAAAAAAAGTGTTATTTATTCCCCTCCCTCAAGGACTTTATGACTCTTGGGTGTTTGGGGCCTAGCCTTAGCGCTGCACCCTAAAAGGGTCCACCTCAAGGGGCTATAGAAGTGTTGGGACTAAACTGTTAAGTGGAATATAACAAAGCAGGAGGGGTGGAGAAGGAGAGATGGGGTGTCTGCCTATATTGAGTGTATCTGTGGGCGTGATTGCTCACAATCATGGACTCATTTATATTGAAAATAACTGCATCAAGCTGAAGTAGATCAGGACACGTGCCTCTGATGGTTAATGCACTCTGTTAGAGTCCATTATGCTCAGTTAGCTCTATAGAAGCAAAAACCTCTTTTGAGAGGTTATGACCACAAATCCACTTTATTGGTCACAGGAGAAACCTTATGAAATTGTGTAAATGGATCCACCCAAATCCATTCTCACCAGAAGGAATGCAGCTCAAAGTACGTCCTCTGTATAAGAAAAATAGAACTGATTGCATGTATTCAGTGTAATAGCACCAGAACAGTTTGCAGCATCGGCAAAACGGAGGACATTTATTTATCAAGAAAATATTTATAATTCACCGTCTGTAGGGGTAGGTGCTCTGGTAGAAATTGATGAACACAAGGTAAGGTCCCAAATGATACTTAGCTACCAGACTGTAGCTTGAGAAACATGGAAAATTCACTAACTAGAGAAGTGGATACAAAAAGCACCAAAATAGAGGAATAGGCAGTAAATGCTAGGAAAGTTCTTTGTGGGCTGGGATGGTCAACGGAAGTTCAGAGAAGGGTGAACAGGATTTTAATAAGTGAGGTCAGGCTGGCAGGAGCAGCGATGAGAGAGAGTCCAGGTGGGAAACACTGCCTGAGCAATGGGCACAGCATGGGCAGAAGTGTAGGATGAAAATTAGCAGGACTTATTTACAGTGGGCAGACTGACCTCAACAGAGAGAGTTTCATTGAGTGCAGGATCAGGTGGATCATGGAATGGCTTGAAAGCTGAGTTAAAGGATTTGGACTTGATTCTGTAGACAATGCCAAGTCCTTGAGGACTGTTAAAAAGGGATATGATTAAAAAATATAGACTTTTAGGTTTTAAGAAAATTAGTCTGGTACCACACAGGATAGATTGTTGGGAAAGAACCTGTAGGGAGTGAATGTTAAGTTAACGATAGATTAGTTGAAACAACAGGAGCTTAAGTAGCATGATTGTAAAAGGCTCGAGAAAGAAAATGATTAAATGGAGGCATAATTATTAGGACTTAATGACAGATTAGATATGAGGAAGCAAAGGGTGGAAAGTCAAACCTAACAAAGCTTTCCAATGTGGTGTCTGAGAAAATGGCAGTAGAGATTTATCACCATGGGAAGCTCGTTTGTGAAAGAGTTTCAGTTCAAGCAGGTGGCTCTTCCCTTGATGACTGCTCACCTGTGCCCATTTCTTGCCTTGCTTGGCTGAAAGCCTGCCTCTTGCAGACTCAGCCCTGCCTAGCTCCTGCATCCCTGAGAACCCAGACTTAAAACTTCACTGGAGCACTTTTGTGGCCATCGTCTGCTAGTCTCACAGCCTCTACCTACAGCCTCCACATCTCACAGCCCTGCTGAGTAGCCAGGTTACCTAAAATCAAAATTTGATGTTCTTATTCTGGGTCTACACTGAGTCTAGAACTCATTTCTGAGACCAAGGTCACTTCAATGACCCTTTGCCAAATTCCTGCTGCCTTTTATCCCAGGGCTACATCTTTCTTCTGGCTTATTCTGCCTCACCTGGGCTTACCACCTTGATTTATCATTATTCTATCTTCCTGATGTTAAGAACTCCTGCCACCCAATCTTCTGTTCCCAACTAAATCAGACCCTTTGACTATGGATGCCAGTTTGGGATGGATTAGAGTTTGTGGTCTTGGTCCTTCTCCTTCTCCAGAGATGATTAGCTCTTCTTTCTTGACTGGACGTCACCAGTCTTTGTTTGGTATCAGAACCAACTTGCTGCTTGGTTTCTTGGAACTCTTGTAAGATGTGTGACTATGGCTGTGCCCTTAGTGATGATCAATGATAAAAGCATGATATACAACTCAAAATGTTAGGGAAGTAGTTCAACACATGATAGTGAAGCTGATTCAGAAGATCAGACTTAGACATCCAGATTGGGAGTCATCTCCATAGATAGACACATAATTGGAGTTATGACTAAAGTAAGGACCAGATACACGTGGACCAAGAGTCAGCAGGAAGCACTAACAGCAAAACTTTGCATCACAAAGCAATCCAATTCTCATTGTCTTTTTAAAAATAAGACATTGGTGAAAAGCAGCTCTATTTGGGAGAGGACAGAGCACTATTTCTACCTCAATAATTTTTAAGAAAAGGAGATTTAAAAGTGAGCAGAGATTAAAAGTCTGAATGTTGAGAAAGTCTAACATTAGGGAAATAGAGGGAGGAAGAAGAAGAGAAGGAGCCATAGAAGAAGAAGGACAGGGCATGTGAGGGAGGCGAGAGAGTGCGGCTGTGGATGGTTGGAGGTGACAAATCCTAAAGGGTTATTGAAGAGACGGTCAAACCTACTTCTCCCTGCCCCAGAGGGGCTGCTCTTTCCCATTCTTGCAACACTTCCTCAGGAAAGAATTTGTGATAACAAAATAATGTCGGAGAACAACTTTTGGTCTTGTATGTTTATCCTCGGATAGAGGGTCTGAGCGGGAGGCCTGGCAGTGGTAATGAGAGAATGAGAGTGTTGTGGAGTCATTATGGCAGGGCTCTGTGGTCGTGGAGGCTTTTGTGCTTCTGTGTCTGCCTCCATAGGACCAAACCTCGTGGGGCAGGAACAGAGAACAAGTGAAATATTTCCAATTCAATATCAAACAAAAATATATCACAGCCTCGAGCCAGTAGATATTCTGGGAATGGCCTTTTTTCAGGCCCTTAAATGTAACCAGCTGGAAGTCTTTTTTAAGTGCTGTAGGATTCAACCTCTGAGATGAAGGATTTGCCATTTAATGGGGAAGCTACTTTTCGATGTAGAGATGGAACACTAAGTCCTTAGCTCATTCTCTAGGGCTTCTCATTCCTTCTTGATAAAATCATCTTTATATCTAAAGATATATAAAGGAGGAAATATGCTGCAAGTATGAAAGTATGAAGGCATACAGACAGGCAGATTTGAGGAGCAGGAGCCAGTATTTTGTATCCCCAGGATACTGGACACCTTCTGATGAAAAGTCAAAGGAAAACATCTAAACTCCTAATTCACAGCCAGTATTGGTTTCTGTTGAAAAATTATAGAAAATAATTAGGATCAGAGAGTTTTAGAGTTATTTAATTTGGCTATGAGTAAAGGAAGGATCAAGAATTGTGAGGGACTGAATAGGTCACAAGGTCTAGCACTAAACTTAGCACCGCTTCACCTCATTTTCTTCTTGGAAAGCATGTATGGAACTCTATAGAATACTGTGCCTGCATTCCAATATCTCTGTAATATTTGGGAGCCCAAGGCATTGAGTGAGTACAGGGAAAGGGACCATAATGAAGGTCAAGAAACACGAGTTCAAGTCCTGTCTCCGCTCTTCACTATTTGTGTGATTCTGGCAAATTACTAAAGTTCTCTGAATCGCAGTTTACTAATCTGAAAATTGAAACTATTCATATATGCCTTAGGATTGTCACAAGGATTGAATGAGTTAGTCCATGAGAAAAGCTTAGAAAACTGTACAGGCACTAGGAAAAGGGCTTTTTTAAAGCACAATTGGCCAAGGGGAGGTCTCAGAATTTAGAATCAAACTTCCAGAAATGCAAATAGTCAAAATGTCCTGGAGGAAGAAATCAGATAGGTTTCGTTTCTGAAACAACAGGGATCTCCATGATTGACTTTATTGGCAGGTTAATGTGAACTCTGTTAGGAATGATGTTGAGGAAACGGGCACATTCTTGCTTCTCACAGACATTACTCAAGATGGAGCTGCTGCTGATGTTTGCTCAATAATAATGAGACAGGTCACTCAATCTGTGAAAAAATGTCCCCTATATAGAAACCTTAAATGGCACTTCTCAGAAAAAACTCACATTTTTCCATGGTGTTCCATAGAATGCCCATGCTGCACCCAAGATGAAGGGAAGCTATGTGTGACTGCAGCTTATTTCAAAATGTTTTTGGTCATTTATAAACTGGGTGACCTTGGGTAAGATATTTAACCCCATTATGTCTGTTTTTTTACCTGCAAAACAAGTAATAAATAACTAACCAAGCAGGTTGTGGTGAGGATTAAATGAAATCACTACATGAAGACCAAGGCTACTAAGCACTAAGACTAGAGCAAAGAAAAATTTCAACATGTTAGTTTCCTGCACTTCCTCCCTTCATTCCCTGCTCAGAGGTTAAAAACGAGTAAAAGAATTTAGAGCAAGTTTGATTTTGTCTTCCCTTCTAAGAGTTGTGAATGATTTGTAGTTGATTTTTTTTTTAGTCTTTCCTTCCAAATGCATTTTCACCTCTAGATTGACCAGAAAACTTGTGCAATCAAATTCATACCAAGAAAATCTCCTGATTGAACCACAACATATGTATCCTATCTCATTGACTGTGAAAGTCAGGATTGTCTTTTCCAAGTGGAATATTTAGGATTTTCTGTGGAATGTCAAAAACGTACTTAATTAGGATATTTCAATTTTAATAATGAATTTTTAATTGACCCAGAACAACAGCAACAACAAAATGGTAGATTGACTCTGAGTATCTCAAGTTATTTGGCTATTTTTTTTCTATTCAAAAATAAAGCCTTGAATAGGTTTGAAGAAATAAGATAGAGACTGTTTGAGACGGAAAAACACAACTTTTCTACCATCTTTCCTGGGTAGTTGTTAGGTTAAGTAAAATAACATACATTAAAGGGCTTTGTAAACATAGAGTGAAATCCCTAGTTCACCTAATTCCCTGGTCTGCAAAAGCCTGAGGGAGAATCTTCTTCAAGGAGTGCATACAACAACATGAGTGTCCAACCAGCAGAATCACTGGGGTGAGGCCATCATTGCCTCCCTCCCCTGGCGGGGTTATCCTTTTGCCATGGCTAATGCTTTTTGTCCTTCCATTTACCATCCTTACTCCACCAGCATTGCCTTTGAAGCATCTGATGATGGTCTTATCACTCTCTGACCTGCCATTGTTAGTTTGGTGACTCTCTCTGAGTAGCTGATATGGAGATGGTACCCATGTTGCTGTTGATGCTGCCTTAGTGAGGGGATGGAAAGCACCTCACACTGGTGTTATAATGCTTATTGGGCTCTCTTAAAGAGTGACTTTATGTCAACTTCCTAAAAAAGGAAGCTAGATGAAAAATACTTTCGAGATTGGAATGGAGGACATTGGTGGAACATACAGGGCATGACACCCCAAAGTATTCCTTGGGCTGTGTTTAGTTTTCTAGGGCTGCCATAACAAACACCCACAGAGTTAGTGGCTTAAAACCACAGAAAGATATTCTCTCACAGTCCTTGAGGCCAAAAGTCTGAAATCAAGGTGTGGACATGATTGTACTTCCTCTGAAGACTATAGAGAATGTTCCTTCATTTCCTCTTCTGAGTTCTAGTGGTTATTGACATTCTTTGTGGCTCTATCACTCCAATCTCTGCCTTAGTCTTCATTCCACCATCTCTTCTTCCTAGGTCTCTCCTCTGCTTATCCCATATAAAAACACGTCTCATTGAGTTTAGGGCCCCCCTGATAATCCAGGATGATCTAATCACTAGATCCTTAGCTTAATTATATCTGCAAAGACCTTTTCAACAAATAAGATTACATTCACAGGTTCTGGAGATTAGGACATGGGCATAGCTTTTGAGGGTCACCATTCAATTCTCTGCAGCCTGCTGCATGGATTATAGACTTCAGAGGACAAGGAATCAAGAGTCTCTCTTAAGGAGCTAGTAAAATAGTCCAGGCAAGAGATGGTGGTAGCTTGGACTAGGTGGTTGTGATGGAGGCCATGAGAAGTGGTCAAACTCTGTGTGTATTTTAAAGGCTGAGCTGATGAGAATTGCTGTTGAAGTAGACATGGGTGATGCAAAAATAAGAAGAGTTAGGGATGGCTCCAGAGTCTTTGGCCTGAGCAGCTGGAGAACAGGGTTTTCACTTATCGAGTTGCATATCACTTGGGGAGAAACAGTTCTGAGGTGAAAATCAGAAGTTCAGTTGTGCACATGTTACATTTGAGATGTCTATTAGATACTCAAATGGAATGTGAGTAGTCAGGTAGACACATAAATTTACGCACAAGAATGAATGAGACTCAGTTTTCTAAAGCTCATGGTCATGGTTTGGGGAGACATACATGTAGGCAGATAATAAAAATCCCTCTCATAAGAGCTATAGAAGAGAGGGGAACTCAGCCCCATGTGGCCTAGGGAAGAAAGTTTGCAGCTAGTCTTAAAGGATTTTCTGGTGGCCTCCCAGGAAGAAGTCCTCAGTAGTCACAGAGAAGCTCAAAGGCAAGGAAGTCACCCTGAGAGAAACAAAGGTGAAAGGAAGATAGTAGAGAGAGGGACTGCAACAACATAGATGGCACCACAAAAATCTGTTGCATAGATTGAGAGCCCAAGGCAGTTTAGCTCTGCAGACTTGTCAGTGCTCAGGGAACCCACCTGGCCAGCACCCAGGGAGGGATATTTCCCCATCAGGAATGGAAGAGAATGTTCCTGCAGAAACTGGGGATTCCTCCAGGCCTCAGCTGGAGCAACAGAAGATTGGTGAAGGGGGGACACAAGAGGAGCTACAGCACTTGGATCAGGAAGGTTGCAAACAGCTGGGAGAAGCCCCATGACCCCTAAAGAATCAGAGGGAGATGTTTGGGTCTGACCTTCATGCAAATTTATCCTGGCCAGATGAGGGAATCCTGCCCAGTTACTAATGTGTGTGCCCCTTTGTGGCCGCAGCCTGGAAGACACGCTGCAGATGACTATCCTTTCACTGAGTGGCTAACGGTGGGAGAGCAGTTCAGACAGAACAGCAGCACAGGCAAATGTCCAGAAATGTAAAATGCCGTGGCATATATGGGGTACTGTGGTGTGCTGTCTCAGCCAAATTCAAGCTCAAATTCTTTCACTTCAGAAAAATAATTTAGCTTTTAATTGACTTTTCCTAGTTTTAATGAGTGGGTGTTAAAATGGACACACTCATAATTATACACACCCCTTTTGATGGTAGCTTTCTATCTCTGTATTTGTGTGCACACATGCTTATGTGTATGTATCTTAGTGTACATGCCTGGGAGATGAAATTAATTAAGAAGGAGAAGAGGGGAGGAAAAGGAGATATTTGTACCTGTCACACACACGTCAACTTTCTTTTGAAGTCTGAAGATTCCTTCCGGGGAGAGAGGGCAGAGCTGGGAGCTCTGCTTCTATAGCAACCCAGGAGATGAGATTATTGCTTGCAGCTGATGTTAAAATGACTCCCCATCCTGCCTGGAATCCTGTCGGGATGCAAACAGGACATGCTGCCCCAGAGCTTCCCATTTCATCAGAATTTGGGGCTTCTGAAGGTCATGCATTGGTGTAATATTTTTTGGAGCATTAAGAAGAAAGATGGCAAGAGAAAGAGAGAGACACTGCCTAGGTGTTCTTAGAGCTATGCCCATGGGCTGCCCCCATCTGTGAGCCTGTCCCACCCTCAGGAATCTCACCTTCTGCACTTTCCATCAAGTGTGCAAAGCACATGTGTCAGGGACAAAGACATTTCGGGGCATCACTACTTGCTGACATTTGCATCACGAAACCAGAGCTAAAATGTACAAACGTGAGTCCACTGGATAAGGTGGCTTTTTGATTTTTATCCAAAGGTTGGAAAAAAGCATCAAGTTAAAGGAATAAGCGAGAGAGGTGAGTCTCAACCAAAACCAGATCGTAAAGTGGACAGGAACCTCTCAGTATCCCACACTGGGGACATTTGTCTTGTTAAGACGTGAGGACAGCAATGGCAATTTTTCTTGTTAAATGCCTTTAGTATCCTTCCATTTTTTCCATTGCTTTACCCGTCTCTACTTTTCTGCCATCGCGCTTGAGTAAGTTACACCGATCCAAAGTATTGAAAAATTCTATTTTTAAAAATGAGGAAAGAAAGGAATATAAATTCATCCAGGTCCTCTCTTCTGATTGGTAAGCAAGCACAAAGATGCTTGCATATTTTGGTGAAGCAACCAAACCTGCGCATAGCTGTATTGATCCCATCCGAAGGCTGCTGAGTTGAAACACTGATTCATGAGTACTGAAGTGGTAACACCACTCAGAAAAAAAATGTGGGTAAATCTTCTGGTTCATGGGAGTTTATTGACACAAATGCTTTGTCTTTGTAATCAGGAGGAAAAACCCACAAGCACTGTTGTCTCTAAAAGTAATTGTATCTTGTCAGAGTCTTAAGAACGTTCCAGGCCTAGGAAAACGCCCTGGTGGGCACCCAGTGGGAAAGCAGAAGAGGCAGGCAGGAGGCGTGAGCGTGGAGGATGGTGTCAATCCTTTGCTAAACACAGTCTTGTGACATTCTTGGCTTCAGGCATGGAGCACAGGCCAAGCAATGGGGACTTAGTGACCAGCATGGGCTCAGGAACGAGATCCCACCACCCACTATGGGGGCCCATGCTGATAAGTGTGGCAAGTCCGTGGATATGCTCAGGCCACAGAGTCAATAGATTCCTGACAGGGGAGCATGGGGCCCTGGAAGGAATTTGGGGGCTAAGACTTCCTTCTTCACAGGCTCTGCCTCCTTCTCTAATTGAGCCTTTTGGAATCTTATAATATTTTGGGAACAACAAAACTAACACACAAGAAACTATTAATGACAGTTAATGACAACATATGAATGTGATGAGTAAAATGGCTAAAGTTATACAGTTAAGCAAGAAATTAAAGAAATCTGTTGTAAGAAAGCTTAGACCACAAAATTGAATCTTATGGATCAGATTACACATACTGAGATCCATCATATTTGTTGGGTGAAACATTAAGTGAACCTTCTTTTGCCACTTCTCTGCGTCTACCATCATCCTCCCTGTCCTGATCATCTCCCAAATCCCACTATCAAATGCCTCATCTCAGTTAGGCAGGGATCAATTGCTTCCAGATCCTGCTCTATTTTGCTTTCTCCAAGCACAGGTCAAACAAAGGGTGGCCATGGTGAAGATCATGGATACTGAACTGGACTTTACCAGAGGGGCAAGATTTCCCCCTATAAATAGGGAAGGTCACACCACATAGTCATTTTATCACTATGATTGTCCTGCATCTGCTCAAGGAAGTGAGACCCAAGCATTTTGAGGTAGAAGGAAGAACACTGCAATCAATGAAGCAAGGTCCCCCACCTCTTTTTATAGCTCATTATAAACATCGCTTAGAAATATAAACATTGTTACACAAGAATTTAATTTTCCCCACTTTACTTTCCAAATCAGTGGTAATGTTCCAGTCCCCAATGCTCAATTTGGAAAGATGCAATGAACCTGCACACTGAAAATGAGTAACAGCACAATCAGATCCTGAGCCCTCCTGAAGCTGTTAAGCCCCAATATATATGTTTTTAATATTAGTTGATGTGGATTTAATATAAACTAAGTATCCTAGTTAATTAAACGTGTTGTTAGGAATATTTTCAAAGCTTAATTCAAAGTCATATTCAATGGCCCTGGGCACCATTTTCATATCACTAGAGTATTATCAGTTCTTCTTGGATGAGTAATAAACACTTGGAAATAGACAGTGAATAGTACATGTTTTCCTCATTTTCCTAATACTAGCTACTTACCAAACAAAACAAAAACACTGAATCTTTAGGAGTTATATTCCTGGTAACCCACGAGATTTCTCTCTCTCTCTCGAAAAATCCTAACAGAAACATAAAATGCTCCAACAAAGCAAGTCTGAAAAGCACATTTACTGTAATTGGATTCTTAGAGATTTTGTCCCCGAGACTATGATGGGCAATATTTGGAGACACTTTTGATTGTCATGATGGGTGTTGGGGTGGGTTGCTATGACTTAATGGATAAAAGCCAGAGATGCGGCTAAACATTCTAAAAGCACAGGACAGCTCCCACAACAAAGAATTATCCTGTCCAGAATGTCAGTGGTGCCAAGGTGGAGAAATTCTGCTGTAGGGAATCAATTTACTGAGTGTAAGAGGCCCCAGATGTGTTAAAGGCAGCATCTCAGAAAAAATAAGGGCTTCTTCTCCTTCTGAAGTGTGGGCACACTCAAGGTTCTACGTGCCCATGTGCAGATCCTTCAAGGTGGGGCTCCAGCCCAGCCTTCCTCATTGGCTCCCTCCTGGTATTCCTGTGCATACTGATATCTTCTACCCCTAACTAATGCACTTACTGACAGGCACTACTGTAATATGATGTAAATCAGACCCACATTGTTAATGTAAATTAACCAAAGTAAACACGTGTCCAAGTCTTCTCGGTTTTATCTCCCCACCTAGACCATATGCTTCTTCTCTTTTTTGCCTAACAAGGTACGTGTCTCCCCAGAACTCAGTACAAAGCTAGCCTCAAATAAGCTTTCAATGCATACTTGTTTGTTGATGGAATGGTGTATGCTTACCTGCATTTATTTATTTACTTAAATTTACAGTCATTTGCTCCCTCAAATAAAGCACAAAACCAATATAATCAAGTCACAATGGAAGACACTTAAAAAGAACAACAACAACTGGACAGCTCCGCTCACGATTGGATTTGGACGTGTGATCTCACAGCGTTTGGAAACCTGGCAGAAGAAATCACTTCTTCATTCATCAAACACTTAGAGAACAGCCACTGTGTGATTGGCTATTGGGAACATAGAGGTGAATGAATAGTCTTCTTTTGTGAATCACACAGTGTAGACATATAAGGAGGCAAATAAACCATCAGTTTGATGGAAGTGTGATAGTCCATGTACAGGTACACGATGCTGAGCGCCTGAATGGGAGAGGTTTATTCTTCGGATCTGGGAGAGATCTGAGAATAGTAAGTATAAATAGATGAGGAGAAATTTTCCAAGTGAATCACAATACAAAAGGACTGTGTTCTTGGCAGAGGGAAAAAAAATCAGCAAAGATAAAGGCATAAAAACACATGATGAAGTCAGGCAGCGGTTGTTCGTCTGGTAAAACTGAACTGTCGGATGAGTTGGGTGGGGGTAACGCTGAAATTAAAAATTGAGGGTAGATAGTGAGGGGCCCTATGAACCACGCCCAGGGCTTTGGCTTTTGTCTGTAGTCAGTATTTAGGAGGGGAGCTCTCATTCCTCAGGTACAAGGCCCTAGTGATGATGACAGGAGACTTTGCACCTGGAGAAAGCTTTGGAGGCTGAGGAGGAGTTTGATGGCTGAGGGGGTTAAAATCCAACCAAGAAACAAGAGCTTGTTTGAACAGACACCGAATCTTCAGGTCTAGCTGTTATCGTTCTCTGTGCAACTGGGAGAGAGTCAAGGAGGAACAATGGAGACATCAGCGCAGCATTACTGGCAAAGAGCTTTCTTTTAGGATCTGGCACACCCATCAGCGAGCATCTGTCCCTTCCCATGGCAGGAATTCATGAGGATGTGTGTCCGCTGTGAAGTGGCCACGGGGATGAACAGAAACCTCCAGAATCCACTCTCTGCTTGCTGTCAATCACCCCTGCTTCCTGTCTTCCTTTGACATAGCGAATACAGCACAGCAGGAGCTCTTGGGCCTCAAAGAGCTGCAAGAAAGTGCGGGAAGGAGTAACAAGACTGGAGATGTGGGTGAGAAGCTGGTGTTAAACCTGGTCTGGCACTTTTGGATTTTTAGACTTTCTTCCAACCACTGTGGTAATGGCTTGTCAACTTTTCTCTCTTCGTTGAGAAGAAATTCCTCATTTCCTCTTTTACCTCTCCACCCTTCTTTTAAAAATAAAGAGTTTTTTTAAATTATAAGAACAGTATACACTTATCAGTGGAAAACTTGAGATATCCAGAAAAATATAAAGAAATAAAAATACAACTCACCCCTATTCCCAACTTCCAAAGACAATCGCTGTTAATATTTGGGGGCATGGTATGATTGGATGAAGGCCCCATAGCCTATTTCAGATAATGTCTAAGACTGATTTGACAATTTTGTATTTTGCTGGAAACCCTATCACTAAATAGGGTCCGTGAATTAGAAAGAAAGGAGAAGGTATCACTATTATCACAAATCTTTACCTACCTTCTCTCAGGCAACCTAAACAACAGGTAGTGATGAGTTAGGCCCAACAAGATATGCACCAACTCTCAGCACGAGGCATTTAGTGTATCTTCAGATGTAGTACTAAGTGGATTGGCCTATGAACGGGCATTTCATGAAAGAATGTGAGTTGCTGCCTTTCGATTTCAGGTTCTTGGGTGGAACACAGTAGCTGTTGAAGACAATGCCTGCCTGGTCACCATCCCTCATGGTCATTGGCCAATAATGTCCAATATCATAGGCCCATTTTATACTGACAGCCATTTTTCTTCATTTTTATTGCAGCCTAAATAGCAGGCATGTGAGGGATTGATCTTCATTTGTTAAATGGACTCTTTTCATTCAGTAACTGATAGATTTGGGAGACCATGTTCTCACTACAGCTCCTGATGACATCTAGAGCCAAATCCTCATTCATTCAGGTTAAATTATTTCCCTGTTAGACTCAAAATCACTGAATGAGATCCACTGGAATCAAGATGAGTTACTGCTCTCTTGGCTTATCTGATGGGGAGTCCTGTGGTTCCATCAATTCCTGGCACCTCTGAGGAACTGTGAACAGCTGCTGGGTAGGGCCCAGCTCCTGGCATCAGCAGCAGGGCAGCTACCTTCACAGTATGACTCAGAGGGCCTTCTGCTCCCGTATGTCTTCTTAACTTGATTTGCCTGAAACTGTTGCCTTGGTGGCACTGGACACCCCACATTCAATGCCAAGAGGAAGGAAAAAAGGAGAGACGTGGCGAGGCAGGGAGTAGTACTTTTGTGCCCATACTCTGTGTCACGGGTCTCTCCTCACCTGGGTCTTTAAAATCAGTGGACTGAGCTACAAAAATGCCCAGACACTGTCAAGACAACATGCAGTCCTGGAAGATTGTCCAAGACCCCCTGAGTTTGCCCGTAATCTCCTGGCTCTTAAGCTCCATGGTGTGGTGGATCTTGGCCCCATTTCCCTGCTTGGCTATCTGATTCTGGCTGCTTCCATTGAACAACTATTGGAATCTTCTTTTGCTGAACTGAATTTTAGCTTCTTGCTTCTCTCTAGTCTCTCCGTTGGTTAGGATAAGCTGGGCTCTCAGGACGTTTTACCTCAAGCTCAATGTTACTTCACCCAACCCCATAAAGCATCATTGGGGGAAATGACACGCATAGTTTTCCCCGCTCCATTGCCAGAAGTTGTCTCACCCTCCACTTAACACGTGGAATCACTGACTTTGACCTCAGCACAACCATTGCCCTCTCTCTTAAAATCTTTGGGGGAAATCTAAAATACTGCTAAATGCTAACTGCTAAAATGTGTCAATTTTTCCCTATCAGAGGGATTGGAAAGGAGGGGTTAAGTCCAAACTCCACGGTCACTGCCCCTACTCTTACCGGCCCACGGCACGGCCAGCGCTGCACCTGAGACTCGGAAGAGAAAGCCTCAGGGTTATGGTTCTTACTTACTGAGAGAAAACGGACCACCAGCTTGTTAGAGCAGGCTCCACCTTTGCAAGGCTGCAACAGCTCCTCTCTTCCATGGTTGCGGGAGTCCAAATGCCCAGGTTTCAAAGTACGACACTCACTTCCCACTAAGGACAGAGTGTGCTGCCAGGAAGGCAGAATGGTGGTGCCCAGCCAGCAAGTGGCCTGGGCATTGTCTCAACACTGCCCAGCCAGCCAGGAGGGAGCTGGTCAGGTCGGGTTCTCTACCACCCCTCCTACCCCCTCTACTCACTCTACCCCTGTCACTCCTAGCCTCCAGCCATGGGGCTAGCCATTCTCTTAGGCTGATCTAAGGCTGGAACAATGGAGATAGGCAGGAGGTATGTATTCCAATAATATTTAAGAGGTAGAATTGATTAGGACTTAGTGACTGCCTGGGTACTTTGGATGGAGAGCTGGGGGAAGAAAGCATGACTGCTGGGTTTCTAGAATGACTAGGAGCTCAACATGGGCTACAGAAGAAGGAGCAAGTTTGAGGAAGAAGAAAATTAGTTTATTTTGTCATCTATTTATTCTTTTAACAAATATTATGTATTGTGTATTATTGTTTTAACATATTAAATAATTTACAATTTAAATTATTATTTTAAATTTGTTATTAACATTTATTAATTATCCACTATATGCCAGCCACTGACCTAGATGTTGAAGATCATGCAGTGAACAAAACAGACTAAACCTCTGCCATCATGTAGTTTATATCCTAATGGAGGCAGGCAGACAATAAACAAGAAAAAATAGAAAAATGTAGATTATGTGTTATGGTAAGGGCTATGAAGAAAACTAAATCAGGGAAGGAGGATGGGGAATACTGGGTAGGGCAGAAGTGGGTGGAGGAGAGGCCTCAGGGAGAAGCGACATTCGAGCCCAATACCACAGAAGATGGGAGGACAGCCTGAGCAGGAAGGGAGTTCTAGGAGGAGGAAGGGAAAGTGCAAAGGCCTTCGAGTATAGGTGCCACTGGCCTGTTGAGGAAGAGGAGGGAGGACACGGTGGCTGGAGTGGAGTGAAGGGCAGAGCAGTAGGAGACGCAGCTGAGGTAATGGTGGGCCAAAACTGACAGGGCCTCATACATTTCTGTAAGGATTTTGGTTTTAACTATGAAGGGGATGGCAGATCTTTGGAGGGTTTTGTGCAGGTTGCTATAATCTGGCTGATAAAGAATGTAAGATGATAATGATTATGAGTCATACTAATTTCAGAGATGTGAAACTGTGAAGAAGAAATAAACATGTACCTTAGAATTGATGAAATTATTACATTTGGGAAGGATCATTCTAGATGTTGTGTTGATAATAGACTGGAGAGGCAGGGGTAGAAGCAAGAGACCCATTAGGAGGCTGTTGCAAATATCCAGGGGACAAATGATGGTGGCTTGGACAGAGCAATTAAAAAGGTAAGAAGTGGTCAAGTTTTGAAATATTTTCAAGATCAAGCAGACACATTAGCTCATGGGATGGTTATAGGAGATGAGAGAAAAAAGGCAATAGAAAATGACCCCAAGATTTTTGGTCTAAGTGCCCAAATATATGGAGTTACCATTTATTGAGGTCAAGAGATGGAGGACTCATAAGGAGGCATTTTGGTTTTGGACAGCTTGTGATGCTTTTCAGATGTACAAGAAGAGATGCTGAGTAAACACTAATACATTTATTGTGGCTTTCAAGGGAAAGTCCTAGGTTAGACATGTAAGTTTGGAGTCCTCAACAATTAAAAATATTTAAAGCCATCGGAATGGATGAGGTTACTAAGGGAGTGAGAAAAGATATCGAATAAAAGAGCTTTAAAATCTGATCCTGGAGCCTTCTAACATGAAGAGGCAGGAAGATGAGGAGAAACTAGCAGAAGAATGTGAGAAGGAGTAGCCTGTGAGGTAAGAGGGAAACCAGAAGAATTTGGTTGTCTTGGAAGCTGAGTAAAGAATGTGTAGCTTGGAGGAAAGGTCATAAAACTGTGCTAAAGGATGCTGCTGGGACAGGCAGAGTCAGCACTGAAGATCTACCATTAGATTTATTTAGCTGTTGAAGTTGGTCACTGGCGATCTTGATGAGAACAGTTTAGTATCAGTGGAGTGGAGGGGGAAGGTGAACACTCGATTGGCGTGAGATCAGAAGATAAGAAAAGGAGAGGATTGAGCAGTGGTGAGTATGCATAACTCTTTGGGAGTTTCCCTGAAGAGAACCAGAGAAATGGGAGCAATGGCTGGAGGAGGAAATGAAATAAAGAGAATTTTTTTTCTTTCTCTCTTAAGATGGGGGAAATAATAGCATGTTTATAAGAAAATGAGAATGACCCCAGAAGAGTGGGGAAGTTGAATGATGCAGTAGAGGGGGGGTAATTTCTAGACGCATGCCTTCGAGTGGATAAGGGGAGATGAGACCACATACTCTCATGAAGGGTTAGGCTTAGTTACGAGCAGGTGGTGTTTATCCTTATTAATAGGAGAGAGGGCATGGTATATGGGCACAGACAGAGGTAGGTGAGCAGACTATGGAAATTCTCTCCGCTTCTATTTCTTCAGTGAAATGGGAAATAGTCATCAATGGAGCAGGAGGAAGGTGGAGGAGGTTTTGAAGTTTCGAGGAGAGAGAAGGAAGCAAATCGTCATCTTGGAGTGCTGGAGAGCAAAATGTAGTGTGATTATTAGACAGCACTAAAGGTCACATTGAGGTTTGTGCTCATAAACTTAAAGTAAGACCAGTTGGTATGATTTGGGGGTTTGTTCCTAGCCAAGTTCATTTGCTTGGTGTAGGTGTTGAATGGAGGGGAGTTGAATTCAATGAAAGATCGGGTTTTATGCAAAGTGATTATGATGATAGGACTAAAGGTCAGAGCAGCTGAGGGCCAATGAAAGGAGTGATTATTTTAAGCTGGGTTAGGACAGAAGTGAGGACAGGAGTGTGAAGAGAGACTAAAAATATTGTAGGACCAGTGGCTTGTAGGAGGTAAGCAGATAGAAGTGGTAAACTGAGAGGGTGCTGCTCGGCACTGACGTTGCAGAAGTGTTGCCGTTGCTACACCAACGTAATGCCAGAGTCTCAGATGTATGGGGTCTGCATGGCTTCTAAGACACTCAGATTGAGATCACCAGAACTGGTTAGCAAAATGGGTTAGGAACGTCAGGGCTGAAGATAGGGAGTTGGTATTCAGTACAAGTGGTGGCTGAAACCATGGGAGTAGAGTGGTCAGAATTATCCAGGAGACCAGAGAGGTACTGACTTCTCCTGCCTTTTGGCCTGGAAAAGAGATCAGGCTTTTCTATCAATCAGTGAGCAGTAGAAACAAAACTGTAGTGTCCTTTGGCTATGCAGCCCATTTGTGTACCCACACAGTGAAGTCATGTTGGTTGAGACCAGGGGAAGGGGTCCTGGGTACCTTAAGTGAATGCATGTGTTTTGGGAGTGGGGTAAATTTGCAGTCTTGGGACTATAAGGTTTCATTTTCAGACTTCACTATTTGCAAAGGTTTGTCAGAAAGCTGCACTGGCTTTTCACCTTTCCAGGAATTACAAATTTTATCAGCATAATCACTCATTAAAATTGCCCATCCAGAAAGAGGAAAATACCTAAGAAGCCTCAAGCTTGAGTTTGTCCCTGGCAAAGGAAAATAGAGCTCTCTTTGGGCGACAAGACCCAGTGTGAGTCCTGCAATTAGACAAGTCTTGAAGCACCAGAGATTTTTAGAATATTCTCTTGCAACGAAACTCAATGTTTTGTTGATCTCCTTCAGGAAAAGGCTAATTATTTTTGATTCTCTTGACTGAATTGCCAGCAGTGTGGTTTCTCAGGCCTGTTGCTTCCATATATATATTAAATCACTGCACTTCCTGGTGAGTTTGTTGTCTTGCCTCAACACCAGAAAGCCTGAGTTTCTTATTTTTGAATAAAGTCACCAATAACTGCACTCTTCTCACTGTTTTACCCTTGCAGTACTTGCAGGGAACGGTGGCAGCTTGAGGGATGTCTGAGCTCCGTTCGTGGAGATGAAACCCACACCCTACAACTTCTCCCCCGGTGACCTGCAGACGGTCCCGTGCCTGAGAACCATATGGAGGGCTCTTTAAAGATTTTATTTATTCAGTTTTTCCCCCCAAAGCCCCAGTAGATAGTTGTACGTCATAGGTTCACATCCTTCTAGTTGCTGTACGTGGGACTCGGCCTCGTGTTGGACGGAGAAGTGGTGCCTCGGGGCGCTCCCGGGATCCGAACCCGGGCCGCCAGCATCAGAGTGCGCGCACTTAACTGCTAAGCCACGGGGCCGGCCCTGGAGGGCTCTTTAAAGCAGTTTCCTGGGATCCATTCCCAGAGATGCTGATTTAGTGGGTCTGGAGTAGGAGCTATGAATTTGCATTTCTAACAAGCTCACAGCTGATACCAATTCTGCTGGTCTGAGGGCCACAATTTGAGAACCACTGCCTACACCACACTAGGGAAGAACAGGAGTTTCATCTTCTTGTCTGGAGGGCCTGGCTCTCACAGAACCCTGAGGTTAAACCCTAAATACCGGTATACACTTGGATTCGTTTACTCAGGCTGCCATAGCAAAGTACCACAGACTGGATGATTTAAACAACATAAATTTATTGTCTCACAGTCTGGAGACTGGAAGTCTGAGGTCAAGGTGTGAGTAGGGTTAGTTTCTTCTGAGGCCTCTTTCCTTGCCTTGTAGATGGCTGTCTTCTCGCTGTGTCTTTGCATGGTCTTTCCTCTGTGCATGTCTGTGTCTTAGTCTCCTCTTATAAGGACACCACTCATATTGGATTAGAGCCCACCCTAATGACCACATTTTAACTTAACTACCTCTTTAAGGACCTTGTCTCCAAATACAGTCACATTCTGGGCCACTAGGGGTTAGGACTTCAACACATGAATTTTGAGGGGGACACAGTAAGCCCCTCCATGGTCTTAGCTCCATGAAAAATGAGCCTCTCTCACAAATACCGCCGAGAAAGGGCAGCATTCAAAGGAGCCCTCTGGTGGTTTCTGCAAATTCTGGAGGGCCTCAGGGAAGGCTGAGAAAGGGGAGGCTGCAGCAGATGTGACCCAGGGCTGCGTCTGAGCAGTGAGATCGGCAAGCTCAGCTTCACGCAGAAAATCCTGTGTAGTCAGGTGCAGGTCTGGTGCTCCCAGCCTGACTTTTCTAAAGGCCTTCCTTCCTGCCAGCTTCATCCTCTCAGTTCACGTTTACTGAGTGCCTATCACACGCCAGGCCATGTTCCCGAAGCTGAAGATGCAGCAGTGAACAAAGATACCCCTGCCCTCCTGGGGCTTACAGTCCACTGGGGAGCCAGACCGCCAAAAACCAGTAGAGACATCAGTAGAGATGATGTCGGGCAGTGATAAACACTATGGAGAGGAATAAAGCAGGAGGACTGAGAGTGATGGAGGCTGCAAGGTGACCCTCGGATGCCCACCCCCTCACCTACAGGAATCCCGTGCCCTCTCTGCCTTCATCAGGCAAAGTCTGTTCTAAGGAAAAAAATCTATATGTGGAGAAAACTTGAGCAGCCCAGTCTTGGAGAAAACATACCACAAAAATGTAAAATGTGCTTTGGCGCTAAGTCCTTTGTTCTCAGCCTCAGAATCTTCAAAGCCTTTGTTTTAGACCAGGAGTTAAAATCATGTAGTAAGGATCCTCTTGGGGAATCCCATGAAATCTATGGATGTTTTACCCATAAAAAGGCACAGGAGCCTATGTGGGCCATTTTACATATGGCTTTAGGGGTTTACAGAGTCTCTGAAGTCTTCCATCGACTTGGATTAGGGATGTCTCTTCATGGTAGTGATAAGGATGGTTGGAGCTGCAATTTCTGCACACCTACTTAGCTGGCAGTCTGCTAAAGCCTTTACATGCATTGTTTCATTTAGTCCTCGCAAGATAACTCTATATAACTATTGTTGTCCTGTGAGCCTATTGAAGATGAGGAAACTAGAAGGCAAAGCGAGGTCATGACTAACTAGTGGCAGAACCAAGGTGTGACTCACGAATCAGTCAGTCACAGTTGGCCTCTGCCTTTTCGTCTTTAACTTTTTATTTTGAAATACTTTTAGATTTACAGAAGAGAAATAAAGATAGTACAAACATTTCTCATATACCCTTCACCCACATCCCCCTAATGTTAACATGTCACATAACTAAGCTAGAGTCATCAAAACAACAAAAAATGATACTGGTCAGCTCAATTAAAAAGAAGACAAGAAAAACTGCCAGATAAGCAGAGAACGCCAAGCACAGCTGTCTTGGTTTGTTGGTAAAACGTCTCATTCTATTGACTTGTCTGTGAAGCTTCACTGAATGACATCAAGGTATTTGAGATTCAACGTGGTGATTATGTCATATCAATAAAAGTTTAATGAACTTCAGTATTCTCTTTAAGAATTAGTAAGAGTTACTAGAGCTTTCCTCTTCTCATAGTACTATTTGGGGGCCCAGGATAGAAGGAGACCTAGGAGTATCTGGGACAGAGAAATAGAATATTAGAGAAACTGTATAGTATAGTGGTTAAGTGTGCAGGCACTGGAACGAGGCTGCTTGGATTAGAGTTCATTAACTCTGTAACCTTTGTTGTGTTACTTGTTGTCTTTGTGACTCCATTTTCTCACCTATAAAATGAGAAGAACAATGGTCCTGCTTCAAAGTCTTATTGAGAAGATTAACTGAGTTAATCCATAATTAGGGCCCTTAGAACAATGCCAGGAATGGGATGGGTCCTCAATAAATGTTAGTTATAATTATAGTAATAATATTATATATGTTTACAGTATATATTACCTAGAAATAATAATATAGTAGCTTATCATGATCACTCTCCAAGTCTAGCGTGTTTCTTTATCATTTCTTTATGTTTCTTATTGGATTTCTAATAAGTCCATTGGGATAAACCTTGAATGGGTGTCCAAGGTGTCCCATTGGTGCCTTTTTCATTGTTCTCCTCCCTCCCTTTCTTTTCCTTCATACCCTTCCTTCCATCATCTCAGCTTTATTATGCAACAATCCCCAGCTCTAGGGCCTAGTATATACTAAATTCTTCAGCATGGAGCATCTACAAGAAAGAAGTCTTTTTTGTTTATTGATTTTTCTTAGAATAACTTTAATATGTTATTAAGCTAAAAGCAACTCTTTCCCTCAAATAAGAAGGGCATGAAGGGTGGCCTTTCCACTATGTGCTTCTACTATAATTTTTTAGCTTTGCAGCCATGGGGTTCCACTCCTTCCCCAACAGTTATTAGATGGAGCTGAGTGGAAGGAGCTGTTACATCAGAGCATCCTAAATGTCAGGCAGGATCTAGCCACATGGGAGGCATAGCAGAGACAATGCTATATCTTCACCATGTTGATTCTGAACAGAGCCTCTGAGTCTTGCAAGCTTAGATTCTAAGGCTTCTAGGTTCATGTGTCTGGGAAGTGGCTTACTCTCTTCTGATGCTGCAGGAGGACAGAGACCAGCCTCCCTCAATGAAAGAGCATCACTGAAGATGCTCAGACCACAGAGGGCCTGTTGGATGTGGTAGCTGAATGTGGACCGAATGTCACTCATAGAGGATTGGTATTTGTAAATACTTGATACCTGCTGTCCAGCACTTCTTGGCAAACCTCTCCCTCTGTTTCTATGTGGCACCAATAACCTCATGGAGAAGGGACTAAAATCCCTTCTGATGAAGAGGGCTTCGGGCAGAATAGAACCAAGAGCTTCCTGAGGTTGGCTGGTTCTCACATGTGGCTCCAGGAGCTTTGTCTGACTGCACTTGAACTTCTGAGCTTTTCCACAATGCCATCTGCCAGCAGTGCTCTCTCACCCACTAGAAGTGGAAGACAGGGCCTCCTTGACAAAGGAGATTTCATGAATATGCCTAGAAGTTCACTCTTTATGCATGAAAGAAGAAACTTGTCAATTTTCTCCTTTACAATCTCTTCTGATTCTCCCCTCAATCCCAGCACCCCACGGTGTGTGTTTCCCGGACTGAGGGCAGCTTCACGTTCTTCTCTTCCACCTGAGTCACCGGAAATAAGAGGGTGAATTCTTTAGATCTCTCAAATTGCATAAGGTCGGTTGGTAGAGCTGGGGTTTGTGGGATTTCCACCAGCACTTACTTAATTCTCATGGCATTTATCTCACCTCATGACATCCCTCCTCTCTTCAATGTCATATGTAAAAATATTTCTAACCTCATCAAAAACTGGGAGTCCTTTTATCCTTTTTCTGCCAGGTGGTCAATAATTTAGTACACGCTTCCTCAGCAGTTTCTAATCTGCCAAAAAATTGCTCCAGAGCAAGCAGCTACCTAAGTTTCATGGCTTTTACGCCGTGTACCTCTAAACCCTCCACAATCCCCTGCATTTCTGAAACTCGACACACTTTACTCCTGTAACTGTTCCCTGCTGTGTTTAAACTGTAGTTCAAATTCCTTTTCGCCTGGGACCTACTGTGTCTCCCCTCACCTCACCCTCTTCCCATTCCAAAACCATAAGCTTAACATTTCCGGTAATTCAAGCACAGTTTGCATGGCTTATCCTGTTTCTGTCAATCCAATGTCCTGAAGAAGATGAGTCTGGATCTGATGTGGGGCAGGGTCCTTCCCCCAGACTTATCATATCACTTATGGATCTTCTACTTTCTGAAGTAATACAAACTTTAAAAAAAAATTCCTTGTAGGATATTTACTCTCTCTCAGCATAACTTTAAAAATGCTGTTAATCTCTTCTCCACAAGATCAGAATGGGAAAGAAATGTAGAGGATGGAGGGGACGAAGAACTACGTCCTGCTCCACCTCCTCTGTCCCTGGCCCACCTGCAACTCCCACCTGCGGACAGAGAGGGAGGTGCTCGACCTCGCGTTGTCATGGGACACACAGGAACCCTCCTGTGTTCCTGGGTTGGAAAATGAGGTAGGGTGACTTGCTTCCTCGGAGGGGAAAGGGGGTTCTCTTGTACTGATTTATTTAAAAAAGCTAAAACTTCCAAGTATTCTAGCCCAGGGGAAACTCTGAGCTAAGAATGGCTGAAAGATGAAGTCACAATCTTCACTTTGTGTAAGATTCTCTTGCTCATAAATAGGAAGTTCAGGGGCAGAAAATACATCATCGTATAAATTAGAAATGCATTAAGAAGCATAAAATAGAACATTTGTCTGAGTGGCTCAAGCCATACAACATATATTTTGTACTTCATAATAAATCTATAGGCAGTCGACTTCTAGACTGGTGCAGCAGCTCCAATCTCGCACTGGTGGATGTGTATGAGATTTTCTTAGCATTCTTGTAATGTTGCCAAATGGCTAGTTCAGCCCCAGATATAGCTGTTTGTATGACTCTGCCCTAAGGTAGGAATTAGGAGGGTGGCCAGGGCAGTGAGAGAGAAAGGAGTGAGTAAGAGAGCAAGGGAGACAGAGTTCTTCCTGTAGCCCTCTCGTATGTCAGGGAGGAAGCGCCCGGCAGACACCACCTCACATCTCACTGGCCTGAACTGAGCCAGTATTACCCCTCGATCAGTCACTGACAAACGGGCTGGGATCCTGATGCTTGACCAAAAGCAATCACAGCTTACCTCCTGAGACCTGGCACATTGCCTCCTGAACAAAGCTGAGCATTGTTGGCAAAGAGAAAATGGAGGCACATAACAGTGTTTGCTGTGACCATAAAGGAGAGCTGAGGATAGTCAGTTGGTGCATAACGCTGGTGTATCTTTTTGGCAGTGAAATCTCCTACTCTGTGTTAAATATTTTGAAAATGACACTTAAATAAAAGGACTTTTGTGATTATTCCAAATTCTTGCATGCCCTTCCAAAAGAAAATCATTGCACTGATCTCGATTATAATATGCATCAAAGTATAGAAAAACACACACACAATGAGCAGCATGGAGATAGGACTAAATCTTCACCTTCATTTCCCTAGTGTCTTTTATTGTGTTTGGCACATAAAAGACACTCATAAAATGTTTTCTGCTTGACTTAGTGGAATGAGCCTTCATTGAATAGGTGAGCAAACTTGGGCTCACAGAAGAGAAACGACAAGTTCAAGGTCACTCAACTAGCTATTCCCAGAGCCAGAACCACAACTTCGTTCTTCTGACTTGCGGTTTGACTTTAATTTCCCTATTTTCACATGCTACTTGTCCAAAGGAGGCATATAAGGATTTTTTGGTGTACCCTAAAAATCAATTTCTCAGGAAAAACTATGAAGGCAGAGACATAGAAGGGCAGTTCTCTCAGCTAAGATGGCATGGGGAGCTCAGGAAAGAATAAAAAACACCTTAGAAGATATAAATGCCCCTAGGAAGCTGAAGCCTCAGATGGGACTTATTTGGGGAGTTAAGAGAAATGTTTTTCTTCTCCTATGAAGAGCTCTGTCCCACAGTCCCAGCCGAGCTTGACTGCCTCTCTGGGAAGGCCTGAGAGCACTTCCTGGCCAGCCTTCTGACTCTCTGGGTTGACTCTTCTGTTTGGTATTTTTTAATGACTTCTGGAAAGTGTGAACCATTTCCGGGTTCTCCTAAGCCAGAGGGTAGTAGACAAGGGATGAGAAGGGCTCTTCACACAGTCCTGTATCTTTTCCAAACTGTCCCCTGCTGGCAGAGTGACATTTATTTCATGAGACCACAGATGATTAGCATTTTTAACATGCCATTGTAACAGACACAGCCTGTAACAGGAGAAAGTTTATTGGGGTCCATTTTAGATTGTGATTTGTTTTCCTTATTACAGAGAGAGTAGAAAACGACTCCCTTTCACTACCTTGTGGAGACACTAACAACCCTTTATCTCTGGGTAGAACCCTTTATTAAGAAACTCTTGCGGTTGGTCCCATGGTGTGATAGTTGTGTTTGGTGCGCTCCTTTTCTGTGGCCCCGGGGTTCACGGGTTCAGATCCCGAGAGTGGACCTACACCACTTGTCAGCCAATTTTTGGCCACGACCCACATACAAAAAATAGAGGAAGACTGGCAGAGATGTTAGCTCAGGGCTAATCTTCCTCAAGCAAAAAAAGAGGAAGATTGGCAACAGATGTTAGCTCAGAACAAATCTTCTTTAGCAAAAATAAAAAAGAAACTCTTTCCCCGTCTCTGTCCAGCTTCTATGCCTCTCCCCCTTGGAAGAGATTATCTTATGAGAGACCCCCAGACTATGTGGACCAGAGGTGTGGCCTTGCCAGACTCACTACCTCCCTGTTATTTTCACTCAGTCACTCACCAAATACTTTTGGAAAGTAATGGTGACCGGGAAGTCAGCACTGGGGAACGTGATGTTGTTGTTGGAGTCAGGGTATGGAATAGAATTTGAGCTGCCTGTGGGTAGAGGTCAGTTTATAGAGAAGATTGATGACCTAAGCCTTAGACCTAGTTTGCATCTAAATAATGAACTATATGATACATTCTACCCTCATTTCAAATAACGGCTTGGCTAATCAATATCAAATTGCAAGTGAGCCGGCCCATCAGTTGTATTCTGCTCAGAGCTGAGTTTTGATGTACTAGAGGACTGCAGTATCCCCACCTTTTCCAAAGCATTTGATGTGTCATGTGCCCCTTCTCCTGTTCTCTTTTGTGTCATCTTCTTTCTTCTCCTCATTTTGGTGCAGCCAACCTCTAGCATTTGCACCTGGCACCAAGTGTTCACTTGCTGTGCTCCCTGGTGCTAAGCGTTCATTCCTTAGAGTGAGTGCCTCCAGGTCCCTGCCGTCCAGGGCATTCCTTCCACCGGGCGATAACAACCACAGACACAGGGGTCTCAGACTCTGGAAAGAATATTAGCTCACTTCAGACGTCTTTCTTGCCCTGCCTCTGGCACTGAGCCGTGCAAATGCTAGCAGAAGAAAATGCTGCTCGTGCCTCCCCAGCCCACATTCAAGAAAAATAGAAAAAAAAAAAAAAAATTCCATTTGGTCTTCAGGTGAGTGCAATCACACTGCCAATGAACAGAAGCTCCCAATGCTTTTAGAGGCACAGCAGAGAGTGTTAACCCAGCGTCTCAGCAAGCTTTGGCTGGGTTAACATGGATCTCTCAGTCTCAGGAAAGAACTCCTGTGCAGTGGACAGTCTGGGGCTGCCCAGGAGCCCTGGCCGGGAGCTGGGTAAAAGTGTAGTGCCCGTGCTCCTAGTCGCTGTGCCTTCCCTAGGCCCACGTGGCACCCTGTCAGAGATTATGAAAAACAAAAATTATCCCAGACAACATAGAAAACCTAAACAGAACAATGACTATGGAGGAAAGAAAGCTGCCAGAGCTACACGCTGCCTGCTCCCTCAGCCCCTCTCAAGCCCAGACTATTTCACAGGCCAATCTTTTCACACCTTTAAGGAATAGGGTATTCTTATACTATTTAAACTGTTTAAGTATGTGGAGAAAAGGAAGTCTTCCAAACTGATTCTATAGAACCAGCATAGTATTGATAACAAAACCTGACAAGGCACGAATAAATACACACACATATCAATCTAACTTACGACTATGAATTTGTTATAAAAATCCAAATTTCCTAAATAAAACACTGATACATAGAATCAAGCAGCATATTAGAAGATTAATGTATTACATTGAGGAATGTCAAGGTTTGAATATTATAAAATCTGTCAATATTGTTCACCACGTCAACAAGTTATTTTGACCACATTACCCTGGGTGAGGTATGGTGAGGGCAGATGAAGATCAAGAGAGAGAGGGGAAAGAGTTTTACAGTTTTGTTACTCACGGTTCCCCGGGGAGAACACAGCGCGCTTGCCAGGCCCCTGGGTAAGGGCAGCTGCTGGGCAGGTCACGAGGCCCGGGGAGAGGGGAACAGCAGGCAGCAGCTTTGTGTGGATTCAGCGGGAAGGAACGGGCGAGGCAGGGTAAGCGGCTTTAGGATGAGCTACTTTGAATAACAGCCGGCTCTGGGCATAGGGACTGTGCCCTGGTATCTGGTACCTGGCCCTGGGTCGACGAGGGCAGATATATGATGGCCCAGAGTGTAAAATCTTGCATAAGGAGCTGGTGGGGATGTGGTCTTACTCAGCTGCTCAAGAAGAGGAACTAACTAGCCTCTAGCCAGGGCCTTAAAACTGGGTCAAGACAGCACTTAACCAAGTATATTACATTAGTAAAAGGAAATAATAAGATATCATTTCAATAGATGCTAAAAAATATTTAATAAAATATAATACCTTTACTAATTAAAAAATAAACTTAATATAAAAGGAATAAACAGATTAAGGAAAAAACTATTAATAAAATTTACATATTTCTTTGACATGGTTTTAAGGACAAAAGCCAGCATCAGACTTGATGAAAAGATTAATAGAGTTCTCATTAAAGTTAGAAACAAGATACAGATGTCTATTATCAACACATTTTTAATAATATTCTGAAGTATTCTCCAATATATGGAAAGAAGAGAAAGAGAGAAGTGCAAATGTTAGAAAGTTACTTTTGCAGAAGATGTGACTGTATACTTCATAAATCCAGGATTATTATTAAAATATTAGAAGCTGTAACAAAGTTTAATAAGGAGGCTGGTTACAAAATTAATATACAAAACCATATATCCCTCACTAATCAGTTATAAAGTAAAATAGAAAAACAAGACGTTGTTTAAAGTAGCAGTATCAAATACAGGAGAAACATCTAGGAATTACATTAACAAGAAATATATAGAACTGATATACAAAAAAATTTAAATCCTACTAAAGTTCATAAAATAATATTGAATTAATAGACATGTATATGTCAAAATAAGAAAGTTCACTAATGTAAAAATTCTTTATACATATTCTTTAAATTAATCTACAAATTTGATATTTCAGTCAAAAAACAAAATGGGTTTTTGGGGGACTTGATAAAATGATATTTTAAAAGTAACATGCAAGAATGGCCATATCTTTTGTTTTAAGGATGAATAACAAGGTAAAATCATTTTTATCCGAAATCTAAGCATACTGAAATTTTTAAATGTTTATATTGGCACAGTAATAGGTGGATAAATAGACCAATCAATGTAATACAACAGTAAGGAATAGACCCTAACATAAATGAGGATTTTGCTGATGATAAAGGTAGCAGTGGGGGAAAGAAATGTCATTCAAATTATGATAAGACAACTTGTTATCCTTTAGAAAAAAAAAAAAAGTGGCAGATTCATTAAAGATTCAAACATAATAGATGGAAGCAAATATAAGTAGATTTCTTTATAAAATTGCAGTATGAGAGGCCTGCCTGTTTCCAAACATGACAAAAAACCTGGAAACCATAAAAAAAAGAATAATATCTTTGGGGCTGGCCGGGTGGCATAGTGGTTAAGAGCGCGCACTCTGCTTCGGCAGCCCGGGGTTCACAGGTTCGGATCCCGGGTGCGGACATACACACTACTCATCAAGCCAGGCTGTGACAGGTGTCCCATATAAAGTAAAGGAAGATGGGCACGGATGTTAGCCCAGGGCCAATCTTCCTCACACACACACACAAAAAACATAATATAAACAAAATCATAAAACACATGACAACCTGGAAAAACATTTATAATACATTAATTATGGATTAATTTTTATATATATGACTATATATGATTATTTTAAATTGATTAGACAAAGAACAAACAAGCTACTACAAAAGCGGAGTCCAATAATCCTATTTCTAATAATTTATTCTGAAGGTGTATTCACACAAGTATGCAAATCTGTGTTTAACAGTAAAATAATTGTAACATTATCTTTAACAGAAGGAAGGAAGGAGGGAATGGTGGGAAGAAGGGGCATGGAGAGACAGAGAGAAGACATCTTTAAGAGGAGATCTTCTGGGGCTGGCCCCATGGCCTAGTGGTTTAGTTTGGCACGTTCCGCTTCAGTGGCCCAAGTTTGGAATCTGGGTGAGGACCTTCACCACTTGTTGGCAGCCATGCTGTGGTGGTGTCTCACATAGAAAATAGAGGAAGATTGGCACAGATGTTAGCTCAGCGTTAATCTTTCTCAAGCAAAAAGAGGAAGATTGGCACAATGTTAGCTCAGGGTTAATCTTTCTCAAGCAAAAAGAGGAAGATTGACACAATGTTAGCTCAGGGTTAATCTTTCTCAAGCAAAAAGAGGAAGATTGGTGACAGATGTCAGCTCAGGGCAAATTAAAAAAAAGAGGAGATCTATCTATCAGGAATTGGCTGTAGATAATTAAAATTTTTCTTAGAAAAATAAAATGTTTCTTTCTCTTTAAATCCAAATGTGCTACCTTAAAGGCTTTGGGATTTTAGAATTTCTATTTTAAAAAAGGTTTCCATTTTTATACTCCATACTCATCTTGTATTATAAAGGACTCAAAGCAGCATGAAATGATATGGAAAATTCAGTGAAATAGATAAGATAAAAAGTCACATTGGTGAAAATATAGAAAAAAATGAGAAAGCCCAATAAGCAAATACTGTGGCAAAAAGGCCTACATTTTTAAAACATTATTTTACATATTAAGCTCTGAGCTTCCAGGTGGCCCAAGCAAAAAGATAAGAGCATTAGAAAAACTCACGATAAACAAGCATTGTTTTTTTTAATGTTGAATAAAAATTTTCCTTACTCTTGAGTTTTGAAAAACTATCTTGCATGGATTTTCAGATGACTTTCTTTTGAATGTAGGGGACACTGGACAATGTAGCAAAATGCATTTTCAACAATATTATCCCTCTAAATATATACTGAAGCAGGTTAAAATTGAATGAATAATTCCAGATATTTCCACGACCATTTTCAAATGCCAATGCCACTGTATGGCAAATGTGTTCCGGGAGGGATGATAGATGGAGAGGAAGTGTTTTAAGCCCTGAGAGTCTACAAAGCACAGTGATGTAGACACGGAGCGTCGTCTCTGGGTCCAGAGTGCCGGGGTTGAGACGCCAGCTCCATCACGAATACGTATGTGATCTTTGAAAAGTTGCTTAATGTCTTCATGCCTCCATTTCTTTTTTTTTTTTTGTAAAATAGGGATAAAAATAATAGCTAACTCATGGGATTGTGATTATTAAACTAGTCAGTATAGTGAAGTGTGAGAACAATACACAGTATATAGGAAGAGTCAAAGTAGTATTAGCTAAGGAATGATATATTCTTATCATATTTATCTTGGAATCATATTCAGAATGCAAAAATATTGAAAAAGATTTAAAAAAACCCTATCTTTTTTGCCAAGATGAATAGTAGTTCCCTTTAATCTTTGCACATTAAAAAAAACAGTTAAATTCTAGATAACAAGTATGTGGATGGTTTTTGTACATTGTTTCACATTTGTTCTTTCAATTTTCCTTCTATAAGTGCATCCATTCTGGGTATTTGTGTGGTTCGCTTTGTGGACAGAAAGCAGTTGGATGGTTAAACGTGTGGAGAGGCACTTCCATTAGGACAGCAGCAGTCTAGCTGGCACCTTGAGAGGCATGACCTTCCTGTTCCTTGGCTCAGAATTCGAAAGAGAGGAAGTTGCAGCGTGAAGTACTCAGAGGCAATTTACAGAGACAGGGTAACTTTGTTACTTAGGGAATAGCTTTCCAGTGTCTTCTGGAAGGGTCTTTTCTCTGCCCAGTGGATTTCTGTGTCCAAGACTAGTTTCTGATCAGGGAGTGACTGAGGCTGTGTGAGAGAAGATTCCCGCCAGCCCACCACTGAGACTTGTGGTCCAGCAGCATCAGGAAACTGCATGGTAGAAGTGGTAAGTCACATCTGGGTAGCAATGTGAACCATTCAGCCATTTCTCAGAGTTCCTTAGCACAATTTAAAAAATACACATGCTGGGGCCGGCCCTGTGGGGTAGTGGTTAAGTCTGGCCCTCTCCACTTTGGTGGCCTGGGTTTGCAGGTTCGGATCTTGGGTGGAGACCTACACCATTCGTTATGCCATGTTTTGGCAGCAACCCGCATACAAAATAGAGGAAGATTGACACAGATGTTAGCTCAGGGCTAATCTTCCTCAAGCAAAAAAAGAGGAGGATTGACAACAGATGTTAGCTTGGAGCGAAACTTCCTCACCAAAAAATAAATAAAAATACACATGTCTAGGCCATACCCTAGATATTGACTTAGCTGAGCTGGGCTACAATTTTTAAAGAGTACCGTGAGATTCTGATGTGTCCCCCGATTGAGGATTACTGTCTCAAAGATATAGAGGTTCCACATTCACGTCTATAGGTTCAGGTGGCCAAAGGGAGAGTTTAGCATTCAGATATTCTATAATCACCCAGATTATTAGCCAGATATATGCTGCCCTTTAAGATCTGGATACACTTGTCTCAAATCCGCAGTCCAAATCCCACCGAAAGACCATTGCCTTACTGTGATTTCTTCCAGTTTGGTGGATATTATATTTGCCTGGTGACCTCTGGCCCTACACCCTTGTTTCTGCCGCAATCACTCAGTTTACGGCTCATTTCTTTGTCTTTTGCTTGCTTTCCTTGTTCCATCCTTCATCAAGCCAAATAAGCTCATCAGCTCCTGTCCTTAATTTTCACAGAAAACCACTCCCAGATTGTTGTGTCTTTCTCAGAAGTACAGAAGTTTTATAGAAGGTGGAATGGGATTATGTTGCAGTAAGCCAAATAGGTTCTCACTGAGTATTAAGCATCGCTGATCTTAAGAAGTGGTAGACTTCAGTGCCTTCCTGGACTCCGCTGGACTGACTTCCATGTTCCTGGACCTTCCTCTTTGCTCTGTCTTGCTCTGACTCCTGATTTACCATTCACTTTTTAAATTAGCTTCATTAGTTTATTTCACACAAACCAAACTGTGTTCATTTAGAACATACAATTTGATGAGTTTGGACAATTGTGTACACAGTGAAGCCACCACTACAATCAAGATGGATATGTTTACATAGCCCACAAAAGTTTCCTCCTGCTTTTTGCAATCTAACCTCTCTCCCTCCCCAGCTGCATGCAATCCCTACATACACGCGACTTCTTGTCACTATAGATTAGCTTGCATTTTCTAGAATTTTATAAAATTTTATAAAAATGGAATCATAGTATTTACTATTTTGTGTTTCTCTTTTGTGCCTGGCTTCTTTCACTCAGTATGATAATTCTGAGATTCAGCCGTGTTTATTCCTTTTTATTAATGGGTAGTATCCCATTGAATGGATACACAACATTTTGTGTCCCCATTCACCTACTGATGAACATTTGGGTTGTTTCTAGTTTGAGACTACTGCAAATAAAGCTGCTGAAACATTTGTGCACAAACCTTTGTGTGGACATATGTTTTTATTTATCTTGAGTAAATACCTAGGAGTGGAATGGCTGGGTTGTAGGATTGCTGTATGCTTCACTTAAGAAACTGTCAAAGTGGTTGCACATTTTATAACATTAGCATGTATTAAAGATGCTATGCAATATTTGCCAACAATTGGTGCTGTCAGGTGTTTTTTGTTAATTATTTTTTTCGTTCTCTTTCAAGATTCAAATAGGTATGTGGTAGAATGATGTTTTATTTTTCAGTTCTAGAATTTACATTTTAGTCTCTTTTATATTTTCTATCTGTTTGCTAAGAGTCCCTGTTTTGTATTCATTGCAAGTGTATTTTCCTTTACCTTATTGGACACGTGTAACAGTGGTTTAAAAATTCTTATCAGATAATTCCAACATGTGGGACTTCTCAGGATTGGCCTCTGTTCTATGTTTTTTCCCTTGAGAAGTGGTCCCATTTACTTGGTTCTTTTTAGATTGAGTAATTTTGCAGTATACTGGACATTATGAATGTTATTTTATGGCAACTCTGGATTCTGTTATTTTTTCTTGAAGATTGTTGATATTTTGTTTTAGCAAACAACTAGCTTGATTTGATTTGTACTTAAAAACCCTTTCTCACCTGTAGTAGGCACTACTCAAAGCTCAAGTCACATCTTTTAGCCTTAGCCAAAAGCTGCTTTGAGTCTGCTCACATGTGCATTTGTCAGGGGCCAGCCGGAAACTCAGGCAAAGTTTATATACAGAATTTGGGGCTCCCCTTCTGTGGCTGTCTCATTTCCAGGATTCCCTCTTCGCTTTAGGTGGCTGGGGTTGCTCCTGCTCTTCCCCTCAGTTCTTTAGTACAGAAAGATAGCTGCTTTTTTTGGTCTCCCTTTAAAGTCTCCCTGCTTTCGTTTAGTTTCCAGGGCCTTCAGGTAGCTGTTTTTTGTATTTCGTGCACTGTTCATAGTTGTGGGTGCGTCAGTCTGTTAGGGGCTTTTGCTTTTAAACCGTAAGTGCAACTCTCATTCATTTTTTATGCTAGGAAGATAACTATTTCTTGCAGCTTTTTTGTCTTATTCCAACCCATCTTTTCAGGGTCTTGCCTTCCACCCTTAAGTAACTGATGGTGATTTCCAAAATAAAAATAGCCCTATCCTTAAGACAAATTTGGGTGCCAGCTGTTAAGATAGATAATCCTCCTTTTTTTTTTTTTTTTTTTTTTTGGTAACCCCACCACAGAGCCAATAATTCAAGATGAGTGCATGGATAGGTGAGCCTGGCGCAATAAACACAAGGAAGACTGAGCCTGGAACACTATAAAACATTCTATGTTTACACAGACTATGACTGACTGAAAAAAGAGACCAAGAGAGAACAGTAATTGATGTCCAGAGAATAGAATTAGCAATAACCTTAAGTAAATAAGAGAATCAGACAACGGTACAAAGTATTTGTTCTCCTTTTGTGGCAGGAAAGCCCCTGTGTAATGATGATTGGATACCCAATAAGTGCACTGGAGTCTGCCATCTGTGACATGGTCAGGGGCAGATGACAGACAATGACATAAAGAAGCGGAAATAGACTTGAAACTCCAAGTCGTTTGCAGTGAGGTGACTATTCCCAACTCCCTAGCAAGGAGAGATCAGAAATTAAAACCAGAATGACATCATTCCAGGATGACTTTGATTAGTCAAAGTGTTGAGTAAATTTGTGCATTTTGTAATACAGTCTCTTACCAATAGATTATGTTTGTCTCTTCCTGAAGTCTTAGAGAAATAATCCTATTCCTGTCTGATTGGAGTAGAAAATATCTGGTCACGCTCACGCTGGGCACTCAGGCGTGTTTCACACTAGGGGCTCAGAAGGCACTGTTATACAAACGGCCCCTAAAGAGATGGCAGAGGGAGAGCCAAGGGGCCCTCCCAGAAAAATAAGTTTTCCTTCTGAAAATTAAACTATATAAAAACAGAGTGTTTCCTGGGTCAGTCTGATTATTACTTTATTAACACTGTTCAAATATATATATGACCCTCCTCTTGGACTCCCCAGGGTCACCGACCACACGTTGTCTGCTCTTTTTCCTATTGGCTCAGTCTTCTGGGTCTATACAACTGCTCACATCACTATCGTACCACATTCTCAATCTCATATCTTCCTCCATCCTAAACTCCATCTACTCTCTCTTGTTCTTCTCAGTCAAGCTATTTGAAAGAGTAATTTACATTTTCTGTCTTGACTTCTTTATCTCCTAGTCACTTCTTGGTTCATTAAAAATATTATTATGAAGTATTTCAAATATTCAAAAACAAAATATGACCGCGAAAAACCCTGAAAAGCCAAAGCAATCTTGAAAAAGAAGAACAAATTTGGAGGCAGCACACTCCCTGATTTCAAACTATATTACAAAGCTATAGTAATAAAAACAGGATGGTATTGCCATAAAAACAGTCGCATAGATCAATGGAACAGAATAGAGAGCTAAGAAATAAACTCACGCATATATCATCAATTAATTTATAACAAAGGAGCCAAGACTATACAATGGGGAAAGGACACTCTCTTCAATAAATGGTGTTGGGAAAACTGGACAGTCACATGCAAAAGAGTGACACTGGACCACTATCTTACAGCATATAAAAAAAAAAACTCAAAATAGATTAAAGACTTGAACATAAGACCTGAAACCATAAAACTTAGAAGAAAACATAGGCAGTAAGCTCGTTGACATAGGTTTTGGTGATGGTTTTTTTGAATCTGACACCAAAAACAAAAGCAAAATTAAACAAGTGGACTACATCAAACTGAAAATCTTCTGAACAGCAAAGGAAACCATGAACAAAATGAAAAGACCACCTACTGAATGGGAGAAAATACTTGCAAATCATATATCCGATAAGGAGCTAATATCCAATATATACAAAGAACTCATACAAATCAATGACCAAAAAACAAAAAATCCAATTAAAAATGGACAGAAAATCTGAATAGACATGTTTTCAAAGAAGACATACAGATGGACAACAAGTACATGAAAAGATGCTCAACATCATTAATCATCAGGGAAACACAAATCAAAACCACAATGAGCTATCACCTCACACCTGTTAGAATGGCTATCATCATAAAGACAAGAAATAACAAGTGTTGGTGAGGATGTGGATAAAAGGGAACCCTTGTGCACTGTTGATGGAAACGTAAATTGGTGAAGCCACTATGGAAAACAGTACGGAAGTTTCTCAAAAAATTAAAAATAGAACTACCATATGATCCAGCAATTTCACTTCTGGGTATTTATATGAAGAAAACAAAACACTAACTCTAAAAGATATATGCACCCCCATGTTCACTGCAGCATTATTTATAATAGCCAAGATATGAGTCTGTTAATGGATGACTGGATAAAGAAATTGTGAGATACATATACATATATATATGCATATATATATACACACAATGGAATAGTATTCAGTCATAAAAAAGAAAGAAATCTTATCATTTGCAACAGCATGGATGGAACTCAAGGGCATTATGCTAAGTGAAATAAGTCAGACAGAGAAAGACAAATACCATATGATCTCTCTTTGTTTTATTAATTGTTGAGCCAAGTCTTTTTTTTTTTTTTTGAGGAAGATTGGCCCTGAGCTAAGATCTGTTGCCAATCTTCCTCTTCTGTTTTTTTTTTGTTTTTTTCTCCCCAAAGCCCCAGTACATAGTTGTATATCCTAGTTGTAGGTCCTTTTAGGTCTTCTATGTTGGACACTGTCTCAGAATGGCTTGACGAGCGGTGAGTAGGTCTGCGTCCAGGATCTGATCCAGCAAACCCCAGGCTGCCAAAGCAGAACACACGAACTTAACTGCTACACCACCGGGTGGGCCCCCATGTGATCTCTCTTATATGCGGAATCTAAAAAAAAAAACCAAGCTCATAGATACAGAGAACAGATTTGTGGTTGCAAGAAGTGGGGGATGAAGGGTGGGAGAAATGGGTGAACTGTTTTTTCTAGTTTAAACAAATTGAATAAAAATTAAAAAAATAAAACCAACATGATTAATGTACATATAAGCTATGAACGTTAATACCTGTGAAGCCTTCACCCATTGTAAGAAATAGAGTGTTAGCAATACCATTGGAGCCTGTTGTGCATCTGTCTGCAATAGGATCCCTCTCCTGCTCACCTTGGGGTTCTACTATTCTGATTTTTGTGTTTTTCATTCTCTTCCTATTTATTGTAGTTTTACCCATATATAGGTATCCTTTAACAATTTTTTGATTTTTTTTGCATATTTTCAACTTTGTATAATTTATAGCATGTATTTTTCAATACTTGCTTTTCCTCTCAATTTTGTTAGTAAGAGTTATTTGTTTTGTTGCAAGTGGCTGTAGTATTCATTTTCATTGTAGTGTAATACTCCATTCTATAACTATAGTTTAATATAGTATCCATTTTCTTTTTGAATGATATTTGAAATTCCTTCAGATTTTGTCTTTTTTTAAAACTTTTATTGTTACTCCACACTTTTTTCTTGGGAGATTTTATTTACTTTTATAACTTTTAAACAATTTCCAAATTTCAATTTCCCTCATCCTCAGACTCAAATATTCAAACCCTACTGGACATTTCTATTGTGTATGTCAAAAGCACCTCAAGCTCGTAATCCCTGATTCCTCTCTAATCCTCAACCCACATATAATTGATGACAAATCCTGAAAATCTTACCCACAAAATATTCTGGGATCCATCCCCTCCTTGGCATCCCTACTGTGCCTCTCCAGCTTTAGTCTTTTACAATTTCTCACTTGGGCTGTTGAAATAATCACCCAGTGAGTTTCTCTGCTCTCATCCTTGCCCTCTTAGCTACATCATTGCTACAACCACCAGAGTGATGTATCCAAAACACAATTTGTCCATATCATTTCCTAATTTTAAATACTAGGATCCTGGCACTTCACAGACCCCTCAACCTGGGCTTATCCCCTATTCCTCCCTGTTTATACTCTACACTCCAAAGAATCAGCGATCTTATGGTTCTTCAAACATACTATGTGAATTTCTTCCTCCAGGCCTTGCATATGCAGTTCCCTCTGCACAGAACACCCCTCATGCCTTTCTTCTGCCGACTACTACCTATTTATCCATCAAGATTTAGCTCAGGTGCCACCTTCTGATTGCACTCTGTTCCTATTTCTCTCATAGACCTTAATACATTGTGTTAAGAGTGTCAGTCTGTGTGTTTTATATTCTCTTCTAGAATAAAAAATAGCAAATAGGACTCACTTTATTCATTTTTATATACTCAGAATTTAGTACAGTGGCTAGCTCCTAATATTTTCTCAAAAGATAATAATAGGACTGTTAACCTGAAATAAAGTGTCAAGTATTTTATCAGACCCTATCACAGCAGCCTGAACGAAATACCCCTTGAGACCACCAATCTTCTCTTCCTCGTTTTCAAGTAAGTTTCTGATGTCTAATTTGTTTTTCTTGGTGTCTTAGACTATACAACACATGGTCTCTGTAAAGGGATAGACACAAAATGTCATAAATTGAGTGTTGGTGTCAACTCGCACACCCATTTAGTCAGTGTTCCCAGTTATTATTGCTAAATAACAAACTACTCCAAACTTAATGATACCAAACAACAATCATTTTATTGTGTTCATGGATTCCAAGGGTCAGAAGTTCAGACAGGGCACAGCAGGAATGTCTTGTCTCTGCTTAATGATGTCTTTGTCCTTAGGTGAAGTGCCTTAAACACCTGGGGGCTGGAGTCAACAGGGGCCTTCTTCACTCACACGTCTGGTACCTTGGCTAGCAGTCCTTGAAGTCTTGAAACACCTACACATGGCATCACCAAGTGGCTCGAGCTTCTCACAGAAGAGTCGCTGGGTTCTGAGAAGGAGCCTCCCCAAGAGAATCAGGTGGAAACTGCCTGGCCTTTTGTGACCTATCACGTGGAATCATTTCTGCCACGCTCCATTGGTTGAAGCAATCATGACTTCATAAGTCTGATCCTCTGTGTACTAATAAAGTACAGTTTCTAGACATCTGAGATTGATGACTGGACTCACATATGGGGCTGCTCTTAGGAAGCTCTGTTTGAGTGGCCCGCTAGCATCCTTAGTTGGTGTTCCTCTTTGGGCAGTCCCCAGCTTGGAGGAATGATTGGTTTCTTATTTACCTGGCCTCCCTGGGAGAGGTGGAATTATTGTACGTTAGTACAAAGAACACTTTTCTCAGTTTCAAGGGGTTGGGCCTTATTTGAGGGGCATTCCTAACCTTTAAGATTGTTGATCTAGGAATAAACAAGACCTTCTGTTCTCCCTGTGGAGAACAGACTGTGAGGCTATTACTCCTATGTTCCCAAGCAGCAACCATGATCTCATTCTTTTTTCTCTCTCTTTTGGTTATTGGTCAAGCTTCTTTGGGTGTTGGAGAAGCATGTTGCCTCAGGAAACAGATATTTTCTATAAATGCAAGCTTTACCCTAGTGCCGAAACACACCATATTTTGGAATCCATCCCCTTACTCAGTGAACACTGGAGGTTAGCGGCTGAAATGGCCTGCAGCCTCTGAGCCCAGTGCCTGCTCATCAGTCCTCACACACCTTCGGTCTTGCCTTCTTACTTTCCTCACTGTTCCTTTTCAGCATCACCACTCCTTCTTTCTTTCCACAGGGTAAGCCCTTGCTGCTTTCTCACTCCAGAGGTGGCTTCCCTCTGGACTGAGCTGTGTGTAGTCCCAACCCACGTGAGGATGGACTACAGGAAGCCCACCTTAAAGCCAGACCATGTTGCCATCTTGGGAAAATTTCAGCATGTGCTTGACAATTTCCTTGATATACAGGCTTCTTTCTGAGCCGCATGGAGATTTCTGAGCTCCTCTTGGTGAATCCTTTGTTACCAAAGGCACACCTGTTGCTTGCCATCCAGCCTCAGGGCTAGGCCTCTGACAAGGCCACCATGTCAAATCCCCCTCTTAGGCTGGTTCCCTCACTCCCAACATTCTTCTTTCCCCGGTGATGTCCTCAATGGTTTTCCCACCTGCTTCTTTGAAAAATAGTTAAATAGATGCAAAGGAGGGTTCAACAGTTACAGGGGCGTGACAGACCAGGGGGAGAAGAAAAGGTTCGTTCCTAAAATGGAAATTCTAGTGCACTAGGAGGACAGGCATCACAGAACCCAGGATGTAAGCCATTTTGTTCTGGAAAAGTTTGGGTTTATTTTGATTTTGTAGTTTTTTTCCTGTTGGCTTCTGTCTCCATAAATATTGTCTTACTTCAGAGCAGGGGTGCTGGTTGTGCTGTTTTGCTTGAAGGTGGGGGTGGGGAGGTCGAGGGAGAGGGATTGAAAATCCGGTTAGCAATTTGTATGCACCAAAGTTAGCAGATTTGTCCCATGGCAGTTGGCACCTGCTGCCAGGGTTGGTGGGCCTGTGGTGGAGTGACTGCAGGACTCCAGCCCCTGCTCCGGTTTCCAAATGGGATCATCCCACAGGCAGCAAAGCTGCTGCCTTTTGTCAGGCTCTCCGGGTGCATCCTTTACAGATAAGTGGGCTGCAGCTCTGCCATATGGGCTGCTAATGGTGCAGCTGCCCCAGCAGAGCAGCACTCAGGGCTGAGGGAAATGGGTGTGCTGAACACATGGTGCCTGTCTTGGGAAGAGCAGCACACTTTCTGTCTGGGGAGCTCCCTGGGGCTTAAGTACGTAGAGATGGAAGCCAAACAGAATGTCTGAGAAATCTTACCTGCTGCAGGTAACCTGCCTGCTCTGACCCTAAGGGGTTGAGCATTTCCCGCCACCCTCCTTGGGGATGAAGTGCTTGGGCTGTTGGGTGGGGTACTTACAAATGCGGATGTTGGAGCAAGATTGGGTTGGAATGCCTCCTGCCACTTCACAACAGCATGAACTTGAGCAAGTTAATGAACTTTTCTGAGCTTTAGTTTCCTTATTTGCGAATCCGGGATGCTAATACCCATTTTAGAAGGTTGTTATCATGATCACTTGAGAAAATATATGTAAAGCATTTTGCGTGGTGCCTGGGAAAAAGAGCACAGGCTTTGCAGTCAGACAAACCTGGGTAGTAATCCTGGCTCTGCCACCTGCTAGCAGTGGAACTTTGGGAAAGGCCTAACATTTTAAAGCCTCAGTTTATTCATCAGTAGAATGGCTTAACAGTAATTTCCTAATTGCTTGTTACTGGAATTAAGCGACAATTTAGGAACACAGGAAAGCGTCTAGCACATAGTAGAGGCGTGTCCCCTTCCTTCTTTCCTTCCTTCCTTCCCCTTCTTGCTCCGTTCATCTGGCGCCTGTGTAGGAAGTGATTTCCCCGGCCACATCGCCAATTTATCAAGGCCAGCAAGGCCCTGCCTGTCAGGACCTTGCTGAGGACTCCAGGCATCTGGAACGCAATTGCAGTCAGAAATGGATTTTCCGCCTGAGGTGGCGAGAAGAAAAGGTGGCTTAATGCGGAGCCTGCAAACTCTACACTCACAGAGACCAATAACCATCCCTGAAAGGCACAGGCCCAGGATTTATATGTGCGGTAAGTCACAGATTTCCCTCATTCCTTCCAGACCACCACAAGGACCTCAAAAGAGAATGTATGAAAGTCATTTCTCTCTGTTTAAAAATAGGGGGCCTATGCTGTAGAATATAAAACAGCATATAAGCTATTCCTAAGGGAAGAGGCATTTGATGAGAGAAGAAAAAGATGGAATCAAAGGGAAAAGAAAACGAGGGAAACTCAAGGACGGCAACTAAACAGAATATCATACAAGGAGTTCAGGCCCGTGGAGGCAGAGAAATCAGCAGAGTGGTGAAGACAGAACGACAGGAAAGAAAGAGAAAAGAGTTGAGTCAATCGACACCTCTGTACTCCTCTAGCCTCTTTCACAGATGATCAGCTCTGAAATGGAGAGGGACCACCCCAGGAAAGGGCCTGCTGTCATGAGTTCTTCATGCAGTGTGCTGCTGCTAAGTTGCTGGGCTTCCCTGAGGGGCCTCAGTGGACTTGGGCAATGAAAGCCTCAGGCGTCCCCAGTGTCTTTGTGCCACTGATGTATGAGGTTGAGTGTAAGAAAGATACGTGGTAAATTCCGTGACTAAGCCTCAAAGCAAAACAGCAGACTGGCACGTTATGTTCAAGGAGGGGGTCTGGGCAATGCTGAAAGCTGAGACACTGAGCAATTGTCTTGGGCATTCCAGGTGGTCACAGTCAAGGTCAGAGCTCTGAGGGCACAGGGCACCTGGGAGCCTTTCGTAGCTGTTATTTACATCTGATGCTTCAGTGTACCCAAGATTCAGCATTTGGCCAAAGAGAGCTGGAGGAATTATTCTTTTTATATTTCAGAGGGGAAAAGCAAGTATAGGCATTATTAGAATCATAGAGTATTAGAAATGGAAGGGATCTTGATTATATATGCTTACCAGAGGGATCTGCAATGGCTCACCATAAGCAGAGAGACCCATATATACTGTTAACACAGACTGAAAAGGTGAAAGGGACAGAACAAAAGAAAGAGAGAGACAGAGACATAAACAAACCTAAACCCCAAACTCCTCTTTAAAATCTGCAGCAGCTGGAGCTTTGAGCTTCCCAGCAACCCAGACGAAGGAAAACAAATGACCTTCAAGATCCCCTAATCCAACCCCTCATTTTATGGATTAGGAAATGAAGGTCTATACTATTTTTAAAAGCTTTTCATCAATGAAATGTGTTTCTGTAGTTTCTGTAGCTAAGCATGGAATTATTTCCACTTTAATGTTTCAGATTGATTTTTTTCAAATGGGCTTTTTCACGAGGCACTTGTGACCTCCCAGAAACCAATTATGCATCAGAGCATTGCAGAAAGCTACATGAAAAGTTAACCTTCAAGGAGCTATAACAGTCCACACAACAAGCAAACAGCACCTTTACTGTGAGTATCATTCTCCTGACCATCTGCAAGCCACATATTCTGGAAGCCCTCTCAGCTGCCTTTAGTCAAATTACCCCAAAGCCTTGGATCCTTTCATCATTATCCTCACTGTACTGTCCCTTAGATCTTCACTTCTGCTCAGAGTTGCTGAGCTTAGGGCAAAGTGGGAGGGGCACCACAAGAACCCTGGCTTGATATTGATTCTTTGCTGAAACTCACCCGGGAGGTGGGCAGTCAGTTTAGCAGGCCATCTGCAAGTAAGTGATGTACCTGAGAGCAGACTCCTCCCACCTGATCCTTGGTGGTGCACCAGACGACAAAGGCTGCCTCTGGACAGTTTTTGAGAAGCAACAACAGCACTATGAAGGCCTGAAGCCTCTGAGGCAGGAGAGAGGAAAAGCCTATTGGGAGGGAGCCCTGTGGATTCACTGAAGTGATGGGAATTATGACCCTTGGCTGCCAGCACTATGAAGAACACTATGGAGTAAAGGAAGGACTTTCATTATTCTGCACCCAGAAGTCTCTCTACCCAAGAGGCAGTATCAGATCTGCTCTGTCTCACTGGCTTCTTGCTCTAGCTAGTATTGCAACAACCAGCTCTGTGTGGGTACAAACACCTTCACACAGGTACAACCGGGCAGCATCTCACCTCACCCCTAAGACAGTCACCTCTTGCTTCCCATTTCAGGGCTTGTCTGCTCAGTACCTTGTATGTATGGGTGACTTGTGAGGAAAACTTTGATGAGGGGGAGATAGGGGCAATTTACAGCACTTCTTGCTGGGCAGCCCTCAAGGACAGAGCAACCAGTCACATTTAATGGTGACTGTTTCATCATTGTATTTTGGATTGTCTCTTCTTCCTTCGCTGCTTCATTCTCCTTACCATTCTCTCCTATTCTAGGAAGTTCCCCAGTTAGGAGAAAGCATGAAAGCTTCAGGCTTAGCTTCCTGGGAAACCTGGGCATAGACAGGTACTCACCTTCTGGGCCATTTCTCCTGCTTCCAATTAGACTGCATCGGGCTTTCTGGTCAGGCTCACTGTCAGGCTCACTGTGAGAACAATTTAGATTCTATGGTTGAACTGATTTTTAATTTTGGCCACCTAGACTTGATTTGCCTACTCTTGGAAAAAGAACATTTGTTTTCTTCCGGCAATCATCTCTTCTCCACTCCTGGTTATGCAGGTCCAAAGAAGTTCATTCCAAGTCTAGCTCAAGGAGTGAACATATGGTTTGGTTCCAGCCAATCAGAATGCTGTATCCATTGAACAGTGGCGGGTCAAGGATGGTCACGTGGTCCAAACTGAGCCGATGTGACACAATAAAAACTTTTGCTAGCTCTATTGGATAAGAGGCATATTTTCTTTTCCACCGCACTTGAAGGCATGAACCTAGAAAATGTGGTAATAGAGCTGCTGCCACCATCTTGCTAACCCAAGGGGGAAGCCATCTCATGATGGATCCAACACAGAGGAAGCAGAGCTCAAAGAAATCAGGCACAAACTACAGTGACATAGTCTGATCATACTCTTCCCTCCCACCCTCCCCATCAAGCTATGTCTGAGACCTTAGACTTTTCATTTATTTGAGCCAATACTTTCCTTATTTGCTTAAACCCCCTTTTTTTTTTGCTACTGTTCATTTGCAACATAAAGAATCTTGACTGACTTAAGGGTACAAGTTTGCAACTAGTAGATAAATAAGTCCTGGAGATATAATGCACAGTATAGTGACTATAGACAACAATACAGTATTATAAACATCAAACTTGCTAAGAGACTAGATCTTAATTATTCCCACCACAAAAAAGGAAATGATAATTATGTAACATGATACAGGTGTTAGCTAATGCTACAATGGCAATCATATTGCAATCTATATATGTATCAAATCAACATGTTATACACCCTAAACTTATATAGTCAAATATATTTCAATTAAAGAAAAAAAAAACAACTTTGGCTGATATATGAAGTTCCTCCTGCTTCAAATTCCTTATATTTATAGTCTATCTTGGTTGTCACTGCTAGACTGTTTTCTAAAATTTATTTTTATTAAATGTTGGAGATAAAAAAAGAATATGTGTAATATTTAAAGAATAGCTATAAATCAAACTCCCAAGTATTTGCTACTAGTGTAAGAAAGTAAACATGACTGTTTAAATTTCTCTATAGCCTCTCTTAGATTCTAAGCCTTTCTCTACAACTTCAGAAGTAGCCACCATCTTGAATTTTGTCTTAGAGTCTCTTGTTTTTCTTTATAATTTTATATGTTTTTATTTCTAAATAATTTATTGTGGTTTTACGTGATTATTAACTTTATATAAAAGCAATCATGGTGTATGTATTGTTCCTTGACTTGCTTTTTAAATTCAACACTATATTCTGGGATTCTTCCATATTGCTTCATGCAGTTATAATGCATTTATTTTTTGATGTTGTATGCATATACTATAATTTTTTCTGTTGTTGGTAGACATTTTTATTTCTATATTTGTTTGTTTGATATTACAAACAATTCTGATATGAACATTCTTGCACATGTGTCCTTGTGCACATGTGCACAGATTTCTTTAGGGTTTGTACCTAAGAGAAGAATCTTTCTATCATAGTTCATCTGCTGTTTCATATTTACTAGATAAGTACAAATTGTTTTTTAGAGTGGTTTTACTAATGTACATTTCCATAAACCATGAATACGTATAGTTTTTCCATAATTTCTCCAAAACTTGATATTATCAGACAACTGTTTGCCAGTAATGATGTCTGTGAGATTGTATCTTTTGTGCGGTTTCAACTTAAATTTTTTTCTGACCAGTAATAATGTTGAAATCATAACTACATCATAAGGATTTGATCAATGTTTCCTCTGAAGGTAAAAGATATATATTGGGCTGTTCTGGTGGCATGGTGGCTGGGTTCGTGTGCTCAGCTTCGGCGGCCTGGGGTTCATGGGTTCGGATCCTGGGCACAGACAGATGCATCGCTTGTTGTCCCACATACAACAGAGGAAGATGGGCACAGATGTTAGCTCAGGGCTAATCTTCCTCAGCAAAAAGAGCAGGATTGGCACCAGATGTTAGCTCAAGGCCAGTCTTCCTCACACTCACACTATATATATATATATAAAAATCATTTTATTTTAAAGTGAGCACTTGACAGATAGTTAATGAGAAAACCAACAAAATGGTGAAGCTGTTCACAAAGAATTGGAGGGAGTGAAGAATTTGTAGTGACTGGTACTTGGATGAGATGGATAATTTCTATACAAAACTAGTCAATGTCCTATGGTGTAGTGAAACTCCAGTCTTTTGCATCTCTACCAAATGCATTTTGCATTTTTTTTTTTTTGCATTTCTATCAGACAAGAATAATTAACATTGCTATAAGTTTCTTATATATCATCTATACTTACAGAGTTGAAAGTTATCGTAATCAATAATAAATAACAGGTCAAAGAAAAACATTCCAAGAAGAGAAATCGGTGCAATTGTTCCGTAAAGAACCAGATAGTAAATATTTTGGTCTTTTGGTGCCATTTGGTCTCTGGTGCCACTGCTCTCTATCCATGAGAGTGACCACAGACAGTAAGTGAACGAATGAATGTGGTTATTCCCATTAAAAGGTATTTATCTACAAAAAAAGGTGACAGCAGTGTTTGACCTTCCCCTGACCTGGACAATCAGATAATCCACAGGTGAGCCTGGCAGAAAACACTCCAAAAGAACATTCAGTAATCCCTTTGATCTATTTTTACGGGTTAGATATTTTTCTTAACAGTTGCCCATTTGATCATAAATAATCTCCAAACATTATTCTCGATCACAAAAAATCTGATCTCATTGTGTTTGGGTCTAATTCATTTACATAGTGGCAGTAAAAAGTGTTAATTTACACATATAAGCCACCTTTTAATACCGTCAGCAGATCTAGAGCCTTATGGTGTTAAACAACTTCCAAGGCCAGAAAATTAACTTCTGCAGAACAGTGTCTAGTATTTCAGAGATGTTTTTCATTGTTCTTATTTTCTCTTCTAATTTGAGGCCAGAGAATCAAACTCGAGACATTCATCCCTACCAGTTTTGCCTGCAATGTGTATACATAAGGGTGAAATCGTCTATCCTCTACTAAGGTTCCTGGTCAGCCAGGAAGTAGCCTACCTTACTACTTATACAGATTGGAAACTTTAAGCCAGAGGTCAGCAAACTTTCTGTAATGGGCCAGGTTGTAAATATTTTACACTTTGAGAACCATAAGGTCTTTGTTGCAACTACTCAGCTCTGCTGTTATAGCGCAAAAGCACCACAGACAATACAAACAAACGGGTGTGCTTGTGTTCTAATAAAACTTTATTTACAAAAACAGTTGATGGGCTGGATTTGACCTACAAGCTGTAGTTTGCCAACTTCTGCCTTAAGCCATAGAGCAGGTACTATCCCAGTTTTATTGTCATTTATCATAGAAGGTAAAAACCTGACCAATATTTCAAGACAAACGTCATTTTAACAGAGACAAAACCCAATTCTAGTTTTGCATCAATATAATGTTTGATACTAAAGGAATCACAGCTCTTTAAAAAAATCTTTTAAATAAACTCGTCAAAACCAAGACACCTTTGGCAAAATGTTAACATATTTTATTACTTCTTTTCAGACTTATTATTTGCACATACTATACTCCAAGCAAATAAAATTCCCTTCTGCAAAAGGAATTCAGATTTTGTTCTTTACTATCCTCTTTCACATTTTGGAACAATCAATTTATTTTAAACAAAACTATCCTCTTTTTTCACCTAGGTAGACAAAAGCACATCTAGTTACCTTACACACTAAGTTGTGCCTCTATGATATTATTGCTCCAACTAGTGTCTCATCCATGTATGTTAATTACAACTTTTTACCAAAGTATGTAACATCTATTTCACAGAAAGAACTAGGAGGTAGGTGACAACTGTCACATACAAGCATTTTAACAGGTGTGCAAATTTAATTTACACATATAACATCACTCCTATAGCCACAAATACCTTTTTTACACCTTTTTACCTTTTATAGCAGCAAAAATGAACACTTTTGTTAACATCACCCAGGGCTATAGCCACTCCACAATGCATAAAAATAAGAATAAGAAGCAAATACTATTTACTTTTTTTCTTGGTAATATTCTATCTTAGAAATTAGCCAAGTATTCAAAGATTATATATATTAAACAACTCACTTAATATTGGTTTAAGATCTTAAAATTAACTATGGGATTTGGCAGTTATGTTTAAATTGACATACTGCAGAACATAATTACTATTGATATAATAACATTTGTCAGAATTATAATTCAATTTAAATACATAATTTTATGTTTTTCATAATCTGAAGTATTTGTGAGAGTAATATAAGTTTCTGTATTAAGTAAATCAGTATAAGAATTTAGGAAGATTAGATTCAACAACCTAGTCACTAAGAAAATAAAAAGAAAAAAACAAACATACCTCTTCCTTTTAAATATACAGTAAAATGTTCATTTGTATTATACCCCACACTGGTAAAATCAGGGAAATACATATAGCTGTTTTGAAAGCAAGTTTATCACACCAGCCTGATTTTCTCAGGATTCCTTTTTATAACACGAGCTTAGCTTCTGATTTAGCAATTTCCATGAGAAGCATTTTTTTCTCTTTAAAAGTTAGCACATTTAAAGCATTAGAAGTTCAGTGTCTTTGTTTTCTGGGGATTGTGGGAATAATAGATTTAAATAAGTTTTTATTAACGTCTGTAAGCCAATGAGAACAGATCTTGTTTATTTTAAGGGACTTTATAATTTCATTTATTAATATATCCTGTGTAGTAATACACACACACGTATATATGTTATACACAGTGAGAGACAAAGGCCTGTCTCAATTACAGACACAGAGAGCTTGCAGCTTACACTTTACCACTGTAGTCATGGGACAGGATAACATAAAATACAAAAGTGCACCAATCTCCATCTCAAAGATCTATTCTTTCCAGTGGAAGCAAGACATTTTCTTGCAGGAACAAACAAAAAATCTAAGAAATGAAATACTCTGTTATCTCTCACCCAGTGAGACTAGATCCCTCTCTCTATCTGATAGAGATTACCTAATAGTCAGACCATAAAAGCAACCCACCCATCAGTGTCACCACCAGTGGGCAATGACTTAGGGGACATGTGCCAAACCACACCAGAGACGAACTCAGCCAAGAACCAGAAGCAGACAAAAACAAAAACGCAGAGTTAAGGAGAAAAAACAAAAGAAACAAAGAAGGAAAGAAACTGAGAGGCAGCAAAAGCAAACTTATTGCCTCTGAGAATTCATCCTAGAAGTCAAGAAAAGACATGTTTAGGCCTAAACAGCTCATGAGGGGCACTTTTTGGACAACATAGTTTAATTAGCTATAGAAGATAAGCCAACTGGACATCCCAGTAGGACCTCCAAAAGTGCCAAATATAATTTTCAAAAAGCTAAAACCTGTTTCTCTCATGCAAGCATAAAGTAAGCATGTGTTAAAGATTTACGTAACTCATTAATGATAGAGCCAGCTAGATGATAAGGCCGGTTCTCTAATTTTCATTTAAATATTTACTGGCTCATTTCCCTGCTCAAAATCTTCAGTAAACTCTCATTTCTTTCTTTGGTTTCTTGCATCTGATTGGCATGGAAAATCAAAAAAGATGAAGAAAATCTTGGATCTCAAGGAAAGTAACATTCACCACAAATTTCTTACTTCCTCATCAAGTCTTTTGACTCCAAATCCATAGTTCTTTCTACTGCAGTGTAACTGTCTCTGCTGAGACACAAGCTTTGTCTTCCAGGAGCTTGTAAAAACTTTGAAACATGAACAAACAGTGGACAAATAAGGAACCCAGGGTAGAAACTCAGTTGTCACTGTGGGCTGACTTGGTCAAAACAATTCATGGAGCAGGCAGGAACTGGGTGGGTTCTGAAAGTCAAAAGACCTTCAGTAAGAGACGTTCGATGGAAACAGACACTGTAGGATTTCATTTACAGTATGTTTGGGGGATTTAAGACAAGGAGAAGGTGAATTCTCAAATGACAACCAAAAAGTTGTCTGTCTGTGTTTTTCATTAGTAGTAGGTTTTTACTTTCTCAGAAGAACAACTGAATTTTAAAATATTTCCTGCAGACCCATATTATCTACTTCTCATTTTTATTATGAAAACTCCAGGCAAGAGCAAATGGTCAATTAATTCACATGCCCTTCCTCCCAAAAGTGAAATAACTTTGTATATCAGCTTCAAGACAATACAAGAAAAACATTATTTGAAACTTGAATGACAATGAGAAAGAAAAAGAAGGGAAACGGAGAAAGAGAGAGATAGGAAGAGAGAGGGGGAGTGAGAGAGAGACAGTTGAAACTGGCTTTTCTATAAAACTTGAAAAAACAAAGGAAGAAACCATACTCTCAATAAATAACTTAATGCTGAGCAAAGTGTGAATCAGTAACAGATCCCTAAGTCCAAGATGTGGCTAGAATGACTTCAGACTTAAGGCAATGTTGGAGACTCGAGAGAACTAGTTTGACATCAGTTCTCTGATGGGGTCAGATCATGGTAAACACGAGACATTTAAGGTGAGCAAGCGAGAATGAGTGCTTGTACTGAAATAAGTTGTTGATCTGGGAGTCTTTCTTTTGTTGTTCTCACCATTATGGAAGAAAGGAAATACGATCTCTGTATAAATCCCCTGTAGAACCACCTGCAGTGAAGCTCCTTGGAAAAATACAGAACTGCTCTTTATATGAAAAGTTAATAGCAAGTAGGGCCAGAGCAGTATTTTTCTAAGGATGTGAAACACATATGACTTGACAGATCTTTCCATTAAAAGATTTGAAGTTTAAGTTTAGATTGCATATGACTATAGTTCTCTTGCCAAGTCCAAGTTTAGGCATTTTAGCTATTTTGTTTTTATTTCTTATCAGCTGTATCTATAATCCCCAGTGGATATTGATTATGGCCCATAATCAACAAATGAACTCATTAATAACTTATGGAAAATTTTTTTAATTTTAATTTTTATTATTTTTTTGCTGAGGATGATTCACCCTGAGCTAACATCTGTTGCCAGTCTTCCTCTATTTTGTATGTGGGTCACTGCCACAGCATGGCTGACGAGTGGTGTAGGTCTGTGCCCAGGAGCCAAACCCACAAACACGGGCAGCCAAAGCAGAACACGCCAAAGGTAACCACTACACCATGGGGCTGCCCCTGACTTATGGAGAATTTTTAAAGACAGGGGTCCTGTGGCCTCAGGATATTCTGATTCAATGGGTCCACAATAGAAAATCAACATATATTTTTAAATACTCTTTAGAATTTCTGATGATCAACAGATTTAGGGACTATTACCTAGGAGCATTGGTAACAGAATTAAGGATAGAGGTCAGTATACTTATCTTGGAATGTGCATTCCAGAAGATTGCAGAGATGAGTTTTAGTGGCAGGGGAGCAGCGTGAAGTTGGATTGAGAGAGAGGAGCTATGTTAAATTTTGGGGATCAATGTAGAGAAAATTTTATAAATGATCTGAGGAGCTTATATTTAGGGCAATAATGAAGATAGCAGAAAGATTTTATAGTTAGCCTCAAGAGAGCCAAGATCAAAAGTCCAGGTAGTTCCCCTGGCCTCTTGCGACACAGCTGCATCCTGGTAAGACAAGCAGGATGTGGTGATGGCTGTGGAATTTCCATCCCATCCTAAGAGGGAAGGGCAGCAGGTGTACTAGAAGTATGTATACTCAATGCCATGAATGTTACCTGGCCATCAGATCATGGTCACATATCAAGTGACATCTGATAAAGCATTATTTCCTACCTGAAGATAGTACCTTTCTGAAAAAAGGTCAATTTTGGAAAAAAAAATTTTTAGGTAGGGCGCAATCTGTTTTTATTTGTTATCATCTTGTAATTCAACACTTGATGTACCTTAACTGAATTTTCTTGATAAGAGGAACTGAAAAGTGAGCCAAGTAAAAGTTACTAGTGGGAATGTAGACATTGACTAAGAAAACAGGAAGTTCTTATGCCTTGCAGTGGGTTGATTCACGCCCCCACACCTCAAAGATAATCCATGTCCTAATCCCCGGAACCCGTGGGTGTGACCTTATTTGGGAAAAAGGTCTTTGCAGATGTAATTAAGCTAAGGATCTTGAAATGAGATCATCCTGGATTATCCAGGTGGGCCCTAATCCAAAGGCAATGTCTTTATAAGAGAAACACAGAGGAGAAGATCATGTGAAGACAAAGAAAGTAGAGTTATGCAGCCACAAGCCAAGGAACACATGCCACCACCAGAAGCTAGGAGGGGCAAGAAAGGATTCTCCTCTAGAGCCTCCAGAGGGAGCACGGCCCTTTCAACACCTCGATTTTGCACTTCCTGCCTCCAAAACTGTGAGAGAATAAATTTCAGTCATTTTAAGCCACTCAGTTTGTGGTAATTTGTTACAGCAGCCCTAGGAAACTATACATACATCTATCATAACAAAGTGGGGAGATAGTCTTCTCTCACCACTGTTAGTGCCACATGTATGTGATGGAAAAGGAAAGAGAGATGAGGCCTATGAGAAGGCAAGCAAAACTCCCAAAATTTTGAGAATGGCAGATGATCAGAATACCATCAGTGATGTGGACATGCTAATCCTGCAGCCGAGAAAACAGAGAAAACAGGACAAAAGCAGTGGCAGAGGAAACAGGAACTGGCAGCCTTAGAGAATTTCAGAGACCAATTGTATTACCAAATATGTTCTGGATTGTTCCATGGGAATGGAGGGCTCACTGGGGTATAAATTCTGCATGATCCCCTGGTAGGAACTCTATGGCAGAGATTACCATTATTGACCCCCCATCTCAAATATCAGGTGGATAGAAGGGGGGCTTCACCAGTTATACACTCAATGCTTATTTGTTAAATGTTAGGTGCCAGTTTTTCCTGAATTGTCCTTGGCCCATATGACTATGTCAAACAACATTGAAATGCCTCCTGAAGGGATAATTGCTAGAAAAGGAAAGCGGCTTGGGAGAAATCTACCTTTTTGGATGTTTATTTAACCTACCCTTGTGTAGAGTGAGCAAAAGGAACATTTCTCCAAACAAACACATTAGAAAGATTAAGGCTTGGTTTTCATCAGGGTATACCTAGGTAGGATAATATCTTCAAACTGATATATCCTAAATATTTTTTCACTATTTATTTAGTAGAGGGGGGAACAGGGGATTTCTGTTAATAAATATCTTGACAGAATTTGATATCAAACTTCTAAGGAAACTCTTCTGCTTACTAATTCACTTTCATTTGCTAGAGCAGAATCAACACACATGGAAAAACACAGAAACAAACTTTATAAAATGTTTTCTATTTTTTCATAATTCTTTGTTCTCCAGTTTACTTTCATTATTTTCAGAAACTGACAACTTCTTGGGACACATATTAATGATTTAAAACATAAATAAGTAAAAGAATCATTTAATTTGGATGAGCCTTACTACATCCTGCATTGTTTTGTTCAGAACTTCAGCTAACTGCGATTGCCACCATCAGTGACACAAAAACTCAACAGACAGGGTCAGCACTAAGAAAGAGCATTCTAACGTGTCTGCTCCGGACTTGTCTCTTCTGCTGGTTTAGACGCGATTTGTGGTTGACCAGTTATACGAATAGTTGTGCCTGGAAGTGAGTTAAGTGATGCCCGGCTTCTTTGAATTTTTGTTCTTTATAGACAGATATCTGGGGCAGCTGCCTGTTTTTCTGCCTCTTATTCTGGGTTTGGGTCTAACGCCAGTCTCTCTCAGTCTGCTTTCACCAAAGACTTGCACCTAAGGACAATTTAAAGCCTGAGGAAACGCCCTACTAGTCCCACTTGTCTCCCTCTCTCAAGGCACAGTGCCCATCCCGTAATTTCCAGGAAGCCTTTCATGATGCTGTAGTTCACACAAAATCATTTCCTATCAAGCCATTGCAATCATTAATTATGAGTTAATTTTGGGACTTAGCCAATTAACATTTTCAATTAAAACTTTGAGTTTACACATTGCTTATCATAAATTATATATTTTAATCATTATGGAAAAAACTTTGAGGTAGGGTTTCTTCTTATGATTTTCTAATTTCAAGTTGATGAAACTTGAAGTGATTTACTCATGATCACACATGCAGTGAGCTACTGACCCAGGATTCTAACCTGGGTTATGCATTCATTTGTTCATTCACAAATATTGTATTTCATTGATTTTAAGATGCATTTGTTTAAATTTTAACATCTCTAAAATTGGTATAATGTGTTTAATTGGCACTGATTTTTCTTAAGAGTACAAAATATAATGGCGTTTCTTGCAGTAATGCTATCTTAGATTAGATGGAATATTATGTTTCATAAGGGCTGTGCTGGGCATTAGAAATGAAACTGTGAGCCACACAGCCTTGTTTCCCACTCCTGTGGAGCCTCCAGTGCTTTGCTCTGCGTCATTATGCCACCCAACCCTAGCCTGCTGTAGATTGTTCTCTGTTTTGTCCCCTGTGTTAGAAGCAACAGTCTTAACAAGATTATAAGCCACTAGAGGTGCTGCGTCTGGCTGAATTGCCTTCCTTGTATGCAACCTGTGATACCTTTCCAGTGTATTTTTTCTTATGCCTATCTTGACTTTCCACACCAAATAGAAGTGGTCTCAGGTCTCAAATAGAATCATTATATTGATCCATATTTTTAAAATATTTTCTCTAGAACTTGGGAAATCACAATTGGGTTAGCGATATGGAGACACATCTCTGCAGTTTTGCTACACTATAATTTGCCAATATTTAGGATTTGATGCCTTAGGAGCCTTAGTAGGTAGATCCCATCCCCCGCATATACTGTCCTCAAAACACCACCATCACAATGGCAAAAACAAGGCAAAGCTGAAAGAGACTGTTTCTTTAGAGCAGCCTCGGCGTTACCAGCTGCCACAGGATCAGATGCAGTGAGGTTCTGAGCAACAGTGCAGCTGAGAAACCCGAGCTCCAGCTTGGCTTTCCTGCTGACCAGCTGTCAGTCTCTGAATCTCCATTGACTTGTCTCTAAGGTGAATGTATCAGACAGAATGATCTCCAAGTCCCTCCTGGCTTTATCAGTATAAGAAGCGGAGGCCAGCTAAGGCTTGGTTTTATTTTTCCACCACATGATTCCCATTACGGGTTATCATTTAGCAGATGCTGGCCCACAAATTAAAGGGATGAGACAACAGTTGGATAAGAACCGGCTCTGGAAGATCCCATGTCAGCAGAATGAGTTGTGGCTTTCACAATTATTTTTTAATCATTGTCGTGGCACGAGGCAGAGGAGGCTGGAGACTAAATGCTCGTCTGACCCCCTGTCTCCTGGTAGAGGACAGAGCATGGGAAAACCAGAAAGGATTATGGGGGACAAATAGTATACTATGACAGAGATCCATGTATGGGCTCTGTGCCTGCCTCCCAGGTCACGTGTCATGGCCAAGTAAGTGACTGACGTGAACAAGTGGCAAATCCATCTTCCAAGCCAGTACCATCCTAGGGATCTTTAGGGGAAGTCACTTCTGATAATTTGAGCTGAAATACAGGATTGCAATTTTGCTGCTTTCTTTTTGTTTATTTTAAATCTTAAGTGAGAATGCACTTGCATGCATGTGCCTTTGTTTGCAATTGTGTTCCCTAGGAATTAACTGGATTGTTTCATATATGCAAGGCCAAATTTCCTTTCTGCAGATGTCTCATCTCTGATAAGGGGCCAAGGTGTCAGGAATCCTTGAAAAGACCTGGGTGCTGATGACTTCCAACTTATCCTTGTTTATTGCAGACTGGGAGGTAGAGCAAGTGAAGCAATCGAAACACAGACCAAAGCCATCAAAAACATTGGAAGGGACCTTGAAGAGGCTCTGGTCCAATTGTGGTGTTTTAAGAATGTGGTTGCTTAATTCTTGTACCTGCATCCCCCTGTTCTCAGGTCAGTCTTCTCCTCCCACCAGTTAGCCTCCCAGAGTTCATGACTGTGTGAAGTAATGAGCTACAGAACTCTGCAATCAAACGAAGGCTCCCCAAGGTGGATAATGATCCTATCATGAAGCACTGACGTGGGAAACAGAGTTTTCTCAAGCTAGTATCTCAGGAGTAGAGGCAGGGAGGGAGGTGTAATAAATGAAACATTAAGGTAAAAATACTTCAATCAAGAGAAATACAAAATTAGACTATCCCCTAAGACTTTCTCTTTGCTGTTCTTTATCTTCTCAAGTTAGGAGAGACAACTGTGTTGTGGTGGAAAGCATACCAGGCTTGATATCACATACCCAGGTGCTAGTCCCAGCTCTTTCATTTGCCAGCTGAGCAACACAGCAGAGCAGAAAAAGTCTTGGGTATGGAGTTCGAATGGAGCTTAGTGAACCATTCCGCACTACCTGCCGTAAATCTACATACAAAAACTTCTAGTGGGTCCCGCTATTTCATGTCTATATTGTTATAGACATGATATAGTGATATATACTTTATATAGGTATATAGATAATGTAATCAATATATTAACTATATTATCTATGGTTTATAGACAATATGTGGATTTTTTTCTCTATATCTGTCTGTATGTCTGTATTTTTTTGACAAAGAAAATTTTGCTCAATCACATATTAGTGGCTATAAGCACCAGTTTTATTACCCCTTTCAAATAGGAATAATAGTATATACTTGCAGAAATATTGGAATAATTAAAGGAAATGATACAATATGCTTAGCATATAGTAGTTGCTCAAGAAACATGTTTTCATTACTCTGAGTGACCTTGCATAATTCATTTATTCTACCTGTCTCCTTTTCTTCATAAAGAAAAGGGAATGATGATAATAAGAAGCCATAAGGTAGTAAAAATTAAATGTGATAAAATATGTAAAAATGTTATGGAAATGAAAGGCAAAGCTGTGGAATATAAATTCTGAATATAATGATATAAGAAATCCTATACAACATTGAAATGATAATGAAGTGCTATATAAATTGACATAAAATGATGCCTTCTCCACAAAAAGATACCACTACATACTCGTCAGAATGGCTAAAACTTAAAAAAAAAAAAGTGATAATACCAAATGCTGGCAAACGTGCAGAAAAACTGGATCACTCGTACATTGCCGGGAGGAAGGTACAATGGTACAGCCACTCTGGGAAACAGTTTGGCAGTTTCTTATAAAACTAAATATGCAATTACCATATGAACGAGTAATTATACTCTGAGGCATTTATCCCAGAGAAATTAAAACTTATATTTACACAAAAATCTGCACATGAATGTTCCCAACAGCCTTATTCATAATAGCCATACACTGGAAACAACCCACATGTCTTCAGTGGGCTCATGGTTAAACAAACTGTAGACATCCATACCATAAGCTACTACTCAGCAATAAAAAGGAATGGGCTATTGGTACACACAACTTAGATGAGTTGGCAGGGTATTATGTTGAGTGAAAAAAATGCCAATCTTAAAAGGTTATATACTGTGTGTTTCTACTAAGCATTCCTGAAATGACAGCATCGTAGAACAGGAGCACAGATTAGCCGCTGGAGGGGTTAGAGACTGGAGAGGTGATAGGGAGGGAAGTGGGTGTGCTTATAAAAAGGCATGACCAGGGATCCTTGCAGTGCTGCACCTGTTGCGTACCTTAACTGCAGTGATGGGCACACGGATCTACACATGTGATAAAATTGCATAGACCCTCACACATGCAGAGGCACTCACACACCAATACAACTAAAACAGGGAACATCTAAATAAAATCAGTAGATCATATCAGTGTCAATATCCTGGCTGTGTTATTGTACTATAGTTTTCCAAGATGGGAAAATCAGGTAAAAGTATGTGGAATCTCTCTGCATTACTTGTTACAAGTGTATGTGAAACAAAAATGATCTCAAAATAAGAAGTTTAAAAGTGATGCCTACAGAATTTATTATATGAAAAGGCAGCTTACTCTTATAAAACATGCATCCCGAAAGTTGGAAGAATCCACTGCTAGTCAAGGTTCAGTTGCTAATAACAGAATCCACTCTAACTCGTTTAGATGCAAAGGAGTTTAGCATAAGGAATTAAGTGCTTACAAAACCATTGGAAAGGCTTGAGGAGCAGGCTCCAGCCTGAGCTTCCAGCAGTGACTCCCTAAACACCACTGTAGAACAGGTCATTGCTGTCGCTGCCACAGTTGGTAGCCACATCAAGAAGCTGTTGCCACCACTGCTGGCTCAAGACCCACTGCTTCAGCTGTTATCACAGCCGCAACACTGGTGCTTGTGCCTGGCGTGGACCGAAGACAACACGGGCCCTGTGCTGGGGCCTTTCCTGATTCCACACCTGTGCTGCTGTCAGGAGAAACTGCAGGCGCAGCAGAAGCACCAATTCCATCTCATTTCCACCTTCCAGACCTCACACTGTGCTTTGGCTTGAGGGCAGGTGGATCACATGGGAAACCTGAGGTTTAAGGGAGTCTGAGAAATGCATGATTTACATTCCCAGCTGAAGTGAAGTAAACTTGTTATGGAAATTTGAATGGAGCTTAGTGAGTCAGTCTGCAGTACCTGCCACAGTTATAAAACGAAGTTTCTAGTCTATCTCTACATCATGCCATAATATACCTTTTTTCATTTCCTTTCTTTATGTCTGTCTTTTTTAACAAAGAAAATGTATGCCAATATTAATAAAATCAAATTATTTCAAATTAAACAGAATTAAAACCTGTTCCACTTTTGAAAAGCCAAAACAAATAAGTATCTAACAAGCAAGTTTGGGAAGTGGAGGTGGGACCACAGGGATTGGACCAGATCATCTTTAAAGTACCTTTCAAGTTCGAGAGCCTATATTTCCATGATAAATGGCCATCCCAACCCAGAAAGCTTTAGGTCCAGGGTTGAAAACTGAAATGTCTGCAATAAAAATACTATACATGAGTGAAACCAGCCAGGTGAGACAATATGGAGTAGTGAGGACCATGGTAAATATGTCCTCTGAAGTGGAAAGTCACTATCCTGCTCCAGCTAATTATTGCCACATGGAAATTCAGGCCCAGGGTTATCCAATTGTCTGGTTTCTTTTTAAAGGGACACAGGAAATATGGACTTTTAATGGACGATACCAGGATTTTAAATGTTAGTTTCAATGCGTTTAAGTCTTGGCTTCTACTGATTGGGACAGAGACAGCAACTACTTGCTTGTTTGGGGAGTCATTATTGGAAGCTCAAATTGAAATATTTTTACCAACACTTTGAAGTCCAAACAGAACACCCCTGCAAGCTAGGTTTGCCCAGAGTGCCACCAAGTGTGCAAGCTCTGCTTTAAGCCCTTGCTGCCCCTGCGCCTCTGTCTTTGAAGTTCTAGGAGATAATTTTCTGAACAACTGTGACTCCACTGGAGGAAGCCCAGTGGGTGTAGCTTCCATGAGAACTCCTAAGGTCTGATAACATTTCCCAGAGCGCCCCATGAGACCAAGGCAGAGATGAGTCTGGTGGCTATTTGGTGGAACTTGCTTTGTCTCTGCCTCTTCCATGAGTATCATATCAACTGGTGTAGCAGAGGACAAGGCACAGGATGTGAGTGTCATTAATGCTCTGAAACATCATTCAGGACTGAATTCAGCCCTTACAGCTCCACCTTAAGATATATTTCTTAGAGGAACCGTAAAGGATAAGGATAGGCTGCCAGGGAAAGGTAGAATTGACATACACAAGAACTGTCCCGACTTTTCTGATAATACCAACAGCTAACATTTGAAGATGTTTTCTGTGTACCAGGACTTGTCCAAGCACCTTACATAGATAAACTCATTCCATCCTCACCATAGCCTGTGAGGTAGGTGAGTAGCTGTTGTTCTGTTATTGAGAATGAGGACACTGAGGCACAGAGAGGCCAGGCAGTGTGCTGGATTCAGGATATGCATCACTAGAGATCCAGGCCCTGTCTGGCCAGAGCTGCTCTAGCCATGGCCGACACTGAGCTCCGCAGAGTGCAGCCAGATCACTGATGCTGTTGTTTCCGCACCTGCAGCAGCTCCTTCACCCCTTCCTGCTGCTTGTGAGCACAACCCCACCGTTCTGGCCTCACGTCTCTTAGCTTCTACCTGGAATTTCCTGTGGCCTCTAAAAGGTGAGACACGCTCGTCACCCACGCATGGACAAACTAAAAGTTCAGGAGAATTAACTGCCAGGAGTGGTGGACTTGGATCAATGGAAGATAAGAATCTGCAGGTAAAGTCTTCTTTCCTACCCTTAGGAAGTAGGTTCATACCATTTCTTTGAAGGTATCTAGCAAGACAAAGAGGTCGGCTTGCCATGAAGCTGTGGTCAGCCCAGTGCTGCACTTTCTTATATTTGTTTTCCTTCTTTCCCTGCCTCATTTCCCTTTTCCGTTAATTCATTCAGTGGGACTGCGCTCCCCAGTAAAGTGCGAGCATCTAGTCGTGTGCCTTGTGCTCTGGGTCCTGGAGGACCCAGCTAAGACAAGTAACTCCTCCTGGACTTTATAGCTAGTAGGTGCCAGTGCCAGGATGAGAGCCCAGGACTCTGTTCCCAGAGTCTGTGCTGTTTAACCACTCAATATACGACCTCTAAAGGAAAAAATAGAGCCATGGGTTACAAAGTTAATGTCACCTTTAAAAATAACCTCTCCCTATCTGTCAAGTGTATTGCTGCTGTTTCCTACCTTTCTGCACCTTAAATCTAACCTTAACTTTGCTCCAGGCTGGGTACTGGAAGTGTCCTACATGAGCTTCTAACTCTGTTTATTCTTCATTCCCCAACTAAAGGATGTCAGCTCTTAGTGGGCAAGATCTACTTGACCGCAGTGTGAGAAATCTGGTAAAACACATAATGTGAAAGCCATTAAATGATGGCCACACAGCTGCGTTTCAGAGTACAGCTTTGTTAAGGTTGGCAAATAATCCCAACTTCTTCCAAAAAATAGTTATTGTGTTCTCATTATGAACCAGTACGAGGTCAGGTACAAAGACACGAAGCTGAGGAAAACACAGTCCTTGTGCTCAGAGCCCTCCTTTCAGTGGGGAAGGCAGATATGTCAGGAAACCAGTTTAGCAGTGTGACCAAGGGCATACCCGCATTTTCCCTAATGAAGTTTTGTTTTTAAAGAGACCTTTGTCTTTATTTGCTCAACTGAAAAACTTCAGGCAATAAGTAATGAAAGTCCTAATATTTTTTTTTTTTTTTGTGCTGACTTCAAATTCTTTATTTCTCATAACAGAGGATCAGGGATGCAGCAGTACAGACAATACAGTCTAGGAGCTACAAGCTAGGATTGGGGAAGATGACTACCTGGGTTCAAACTCTGTACTGCAACATCTTATATCGGAAAGCTACACCAGATCTGATTGCTCAGCTCTATTCCTGACACCAAATAACATATCCAGGAAACAGTAGGTGCTCAATAAACATTCAAAGAATGGCTGAATGAAATGTGGGTCATTTATTTATTCTTTCTATGCTTCATTTTCCACTTTTATGATGGTGGTAATAATACTAAATGTCTCATAGGATTGTTGTAAATGGTGCCCAAGTGGATATTTCGGAGTGTTTAGCACATTATAATTAGCAATGAGTATTAATTATTCTTGTTTATTGCAGTAACATTGGTTTATAACATTGTAAAAATTTCAGGTGTACATCATTGTACTTCTATTTCTGCATAGATTACATCATGTTCACCACCAAAATACTAATTACAACCCATCACCACACACATGTACCCAATTATCCCTTTCACCCTCCTCCCTCCCCCCTTCCCCTCTGGTAACCACCAATCCAATCTCTGTCCCTATGTGTTTGTTTATTGTTGTTATTATCTACTATTTAATGAAGAAAATCATACGGTATTTGACCTTCTCCCTCTGACTTATTTCACTTTGCATCATGCCCTCAATGTCCATCCATGTTGTCACAAATGGCTGGATTTCATCGTTTCTTATGGCTGAGTAGTATTCCATTGTGTATATATACCACAGCTTTTTTATCCATTCGTCCCTTGATGGGCACTTAGGTTGCTTCCAAGTCTTGGCTATCGTGAATAAGGCTGCAATGAACACAGGGGTGCATGTACCTTTGCAAATTGGTGTTTTCAAGTTCTTTGGATAAATACCCAACAGTGGAATAGCTGGATCATATGGTAGTTCTATCGTTGATTCTTGAGGAATCTCCATACTGTTTTCCATAGTGGCTGCACCAGTTTGCACTCCCACCAGCAGTGTATGAGAGTTCCCTTCTCTCCACAACCTCTCCAACACATGTTGTTTCCTGTCTTGTTAATTATAGCCATTCTGACAGGCGTGAGGTGATATCTCATTGTAGTTTTGATTTGCATTTCCTGATAGTTAGTGATTTTGAACATCTTTTCATGTGCCTGTTGGCCATCTGTATATCTTCTTTGGAGAAATGTCTGTTCAGGTCTTTTGCCCATTTTTAATTGGGTTGGTAGTTTTCTTGTTGTTGAGATGCATGAGTTCTTTATATATTTTGGAGATTAAGCCCTTATCAGATGTATGGTTTGCAAATATCTTCTCCCAATTGTTAGGTTGTCTTTTTCGTTTTGTTGATGGTTTCCTTTGCTGTGCAGAAGCTTTTAGTTTGATGTAGTCCCATTTGTTTATTTTTCTATTGTTTCTCTTGCCCGGTCAGATGTGGTGTTTGAGAAGATGTTGCTAAGACTGATGTCGAAGAGCGTACTGCCTATGTTTTCTTCTAGAACTTTCACAGTTTCAGGTCTTACATTCAAGTCTTTAATCCATTTGGAGTTAATTTTTGTGTATGGTGTAAGGTAAGAGTCTACTTTCATTTTTGCATATGCCTCTCCAGTTTCCCCAACACCATTTGTTGAAGAGACTTTCTTTTCCCCATTGTATGTTCTTGGCTCCTTTGTCAAAGATTAGCTGTCCATAGATGTGTGGGTTTATTTCTGGGCTTTCGATTCTATTCCATTGATCTGTGTGTCTGTTTTTGTGCCAGTACCATGCTGTTTTGGTTACTACAGCTTTGTAGTATATTTTGAAANCGAGGAGGGTGATACCTCCACCGTTGTTCTTTTTCTCAGGATTCTTTTCGCTATTCGGGGTCTTTTGTTGTTCCATATAAATTTTAGGATTCTTTGTTCTATTTCTGTGAAAAATGTTGTTGGAACTTTGATAGGGATTGCATTGAATCTATAGATGGCTTTAGGAAGTATGGACATCTTAACTATGTTAATTCTTCCAATCCAAGAGCACGGAATATCTTTCCATTTCTTTGTGTCTTCTTCAATTTCTTTCAGAAATGTTTTATAGTTTTCGGTGTACAGATCTTTCACCTCTTTGGTTAAGTTTATTCCTAGGTATTTTATTCTTTTTGTTGCAATTGTAAATGGGATGGTATTCTTAATTTCTCTTTCTGCTACTTCGTTGTTAGTGTACAGAAATGCAACTGATTTTTGTATGTTGATTTTGCATCCTGCAACTTTACCATATTCGTTTATTACTTCTAAAAGTTTTCTGGTGGATTCTTTAGGGTTTTCTATATATAAAATCATGTCATCTGCAAATAGTGAGAGTTTCACTTCTTCCTTTCCAATTTGGATCCCTTTTATTTCTTTCTCTTGCCTGATTGCTCTGGCTAGGACTTCCAATACTATGTTAAATAGGAGTGGTGACAGTGGGCATCCTTGTCTGGTTCCTGTTCTTAGAGGGATAGCTTTCAGTTTTTCACCATTGAGGATGATATTAGCTGTGGGTTTCTCATATATGGTCTTTATTATGTTGAGGTACTTTCCTTCTATACCCATTTTATTCAGAGTTTTTATCATAAATGGATGCTGGATCTTGTCAAATGCTTTCTCTGCATCTATTGAGATGATCATGTGATTTTTGTTCTTCATTTTATTAATGTGGTGTATTACGTTGATTGATTTGCGAATGTTAAACCATCCCTGCATACCTGGAATAAATCCCACTTGATCATGGTGTATAATCTTTTTAACGTATTGTTGTATGCGATTTGCTAGTATTTTGTTGAGGATTTTCACATCGATGTTCATCAGTGATATTGGCCTGTAATTTTCTTTTTTTGTGTTGTCCTTGTCTGGTTTTGGTATCAGGGTAATGTCAGCTTCGTAGAATGAGTTAGGGAGCTTCCCCTCCTCAATTTTTGGAAGAGTTTGAGAAGGATAGGTATTAAGTCTTCTTTGAATGTTTGGTAGAATTCACCAGGGAAGCCGTCTGGTCCTGGACTTTTATTTTTGGGGAGGTTTGTGATTACTGTTTCGATCTCCTTACTGGTGATTGGTCTATTCAAATTCTCTACTTCTTCTTGATCCAGTTTTGGAAGGTTGTATGATTCTAAGAATTTATCCATTTCTTCCAGATTGTCGGATTGGTTGGCATATAGTTTTTCATAGTATTCTCTTATAATCTTTTGTATTTCTGAGGTGTCTGTTGTAACCTCTCCTCTTTCATTTCTGATTTTACTTATTTGTGCCTTCTCTCTTTTTTCTTGGTGAGTCTAGCTAAAGGTTTGTCTATTTTGTTGTTGTTTACAAAGAACGAGCTTTTGGTTTTATTAATTTTTTTTATTCTTTTTTTGGTCTCTATTTCATTTATTTCTGCTCTGATTTTTATTATTTCCCTTCTTCTACTGATTTTGGGCTTTGTTTGTTCTTCTTTTTCCAGTTCCTTTAGGTGCATTGTTAGATTGTTTATTTGAGATTTTTCTTGTTTGTTGAGATAGGCCTGTATTGCTATAAACTTCCCTCTTAGAACTGCTTTTGCTGTATCCCATAAATTCTGGCATGTCGTATTTTCATTTTCATTTGTCTCCAGGTATTTTTTGATTTCTTCTTTGATTTCTTCATTAACCCAGTCGTTGTTCAGTAGCATTTTGTTTAATCTCCGTGTATTTGTGGCTTTTCTGATTTTCTTCCTATAGTTGATTAGTTGATTTCTAGTTTCATACCTTTGTGGTCAGAAAAGATGCTTGGTATTATTTCAATCTTCTTAAATTTATGGAGACTTGTTTTGTGGCCTAATATGTGATCAATCCTGGAGAACGTTCCATGTGCATTTGAAAAGAACGTGTATTCTTCGGTTTTTGGATGGAATGCTCTGTATATATCTACTAGGTCCATCTGTTCTAGTGTGTCGTTTAAGGCCAATGTTTCCTTATTGATCTTCGGTTTGGATGATCTATCCGTTGGTGTAAGTGGAGTGTTAAAGTCCCCTACTATTATTGTGTTACTGTCTATTTCTGTTTTTATGTCTGTTAATAATTGCTTTATATATTTAGGTGCACCTACATTGGGTGCGTAGATATTTACAAGTGTTATATCCTCTTGTTGGATTGTTCCCTTGATCATTATGTAATGCCCTTCTTTGTCTCGTTTTACAGTTTTTGTTTTAAAGTCTATTTTGTCTGATATGAGTACTGCTACCCCAGCTTTCTTTTCATTGCCATTTGCGTGGAGTATCTTTTTCCATCCCTTCACTTTCAGTTTGTGAGTGTCTTTAGGTCTGAAGTGTGTCTCTTGTATGCAGCATATATATGGGTCTTGTTTTTTTATCCAGTCAGCCACCCTATGCCTTTTAATTGGAGCATTTAGTCCATTGACGTTTAAAGTAGCTATTGATAAGTATGTACTTACTGCCATGTTTTAACGTTTTTTTTTTTTTTTCCCTCAGTGTTTTAGTAGTCCTTCTCTGTTCCTTACTTCTTCTATACAGAATTGATGGTCACTTTAGTTTGACCTCTGTCTGAAAGCTGTACTCTTTAACTACCCTCCTCCCTCCTTTTATGTTTTTGATATCATATCCAACCTCTTTTTTGTGCATTTGTATCCATTATGTTCTAATCGTGGAAATAGATAATTTTTCCTATTTGTGGTCTTCTCTTTTCCCCTTAAATCAGTCCCTTTAACATTTCTTGTAACACTGGTTTCTTGGTGACAAACTCCTTCAATTTTTGCTTATCTGGGAAAATTTTGATCTCTCCTTCCATTTTGAACGATAACCTTGCTGGGTAGAGTATTCTTGGCTGTAAGTTTTTTCCTTTTAGCACTTTAAATATATCATGCCATTCTCTTCTAGCCTGTAAGGTTTCTGCTGAGAAGTCAGCTGATAGCCTTATGGGGTTTCCTTTGTATGTAACTTGACATTCTCTTGCGGCTTTTAGGATTCTCTCTTTATATTTAATTCTGGACATTTTGATTATGATGTGTCTTGGTGTGGGCCTCTTTGGGTTTATCTTGTTTGGGGCTCTCTGTGCCTCCTGTACCTGGATGTCTGTTTCCTTCCTTAGGTTAGGGAAGTTTTCATCTATTATTTCTTGAAATAGATTCTCTGCCCCCTTGTCTCGCTCTTCTCCTTCCGGGACACCTATAACACGGATGTTAGTGCGCTTGATGTTGTCCCAGAGGTCCCTTAGACTGTCCTCAGTCTTTGTAATTTTCTCTTTTACCTGTTCACCTTGGGTAATTTCTTCTAGTCTTTCTTCCAGCTCACAGATCCGTTCTTCTGTATCCTCTACTCTGCTTTTGAGTCCCTCTAATGAGTTTTTCATTTCCAGTATTGTATTCTTCATTTCTGATTGGTTCTTTTTTATATCTTCCATTTCTTTGTTGACATTCTCACTGAGTCCATCTATTCTTCTCCCCAGATCAGTGAGCATCCTTAACACTCTTAGTTTGAACTCTCTGTCGGGTAGGTTGCTCATTTCTGTTTCACTAAGTTCCTTTTCTGGGGTTTTGTCCTGTTCCCTTACTTGGAATGTATTCTTTTGCCTCTTCATTTTGCCTCTTTCCCTGTGCTTGTGTCTACGTATTAGGTAGGTCAGCTACGTCTCCTGCTCTTGGATAGGTGACCTTATGTAAGTGATGGCTTAGGAGGCTTCCAGTGTGCTTCCCTCAGTTCTCAATGTTCCACGGGTGACCCCTATGTGGGCTACGTGTATCCTTCTGCTGTGGCCTGTTTGCTCTCCCTGTAGGCGCCCAGGAGGCTGAGTTATGCTCCTGGCCAGCTGTTGTAATGCTCAGCTGCTTGTAGTTGTTGTGGGCCCTTCAGTCTCTTTATCAGCTGTGGGGAGCCCCAGCACAGTTGGCTGCAAGTTCTAATACCACATTTGTGTTGCAGTATTTCTTTTAAGTGAGTAGGCCCCCAGTGTGGCAGGTTGTTAGGCTCAGGGCCTTACAATTGCTGTAAACCTCTAGCCTATTAGGTCTCTTGTCAGCTCTCTGAGGATTGCAGCTGGGTGGGGCTGGCCTCAGGCACAGGAGCACCCAATTGTTTCAGGTTTTGGAAGGTGGAGCAAACCTCCTATGTGGGTCTTTGAGAAGCACAAGTCTTCTGCAGCTGACAAGCCCTGTTACCCACAGGTCCACACACACAGTCGACACAGTCCTGCCCCGTGTGAGCGCCCCGACCTCCCCAAGTGGACCCAGTCTCTCCACGGCGGGAGCCCCACACACTCTGCCACCGCCCCACACTCTCCACCCGCTCCTTGTGCACACCCTGCCCCGCTCAAGTCAGCTCAGTTGCCAGGCTGCAGAGAATCTAGTCACCAATCTATGCAGGCCCACACGTTGCCTGAGGGCTTGTTGTTGGGTGGGGCCAGTCTCTAGGGTGGGCTGCCTGCCCTGGCTGAGCTGGATTAAATCGGTGCTCTAGCGGGTGGAGCAGACCCTGGGCTAGCAGGTCTCAGGGAGAACTCCAATGGCGTCTGTGTCAGCACGCTCACACCAGGCCACAACAATGGCCGCCGCCAATGTCCCAGTCCCTGGAGAGGTCTCACCCCTCACCGAGATGCACTCAGGGCCTATTAGGTGAGTCTCTTGTCACCGAAGCACTGTGCACCTTTCTTTCTGGTGATTTTAGGATGCTTTCTGGAACGGGTGAGTTTGTGCGCGGGCCCTTTAAGAGCCAGTTTTAGTTTCTTTGTGAACCGGGTTTTCTGGGGGTACTCCCCAATGCTTTAGTAGCAGGCACAGTCAGATATTATGCCGCTGGTCTCGCTTGTGCTGGGTCCACAAAATGCCCACAGCGGGGGCGCTCCCCGGCTCAGGGCCCCGCGCCTCCAGGGAGGCTGCGTACCTGTGCGCTGCTCCCGGCGGTCGTGAAGCTGGCGGCTTGTGAAGGCGGCGTTTTCCTCTCCAGAAGGGAGTCTCTGCCTCTTCTACCCCAGTTAGGATTGTCCGTTGTTGCAGGAGTTTCTCTCATCCAGTTTTCAGTTCTGTCTCAGGGGTAATTTTTCCACGAGTAGTTGTAAATTGGCTGTGTCCACGGGAGGAGGTGAGTTCAGAGTCTGCCTACGCCGCCATCTTGACTCCGAGTATTCCCTAATATTTTTTACAAAAGGAGTGATATCCCAGATCTGTGTAGGGCAGGAAAAGCATGGGCTACTCAGAGAGGATCAGCAGAACCACAGATATTGGATCTCATCCACAGGTAAAGTCGCATTCAACTACCAATCTGAGGATAATGCCGACATCCATCCAGTTCTTGCTCCACATCAGGCTTTTCAAAGCATTTTACCTTTCTTAACTCCTTCGAGTCTCCCAAAGGTAGTATGAGGTAGGCGCTATTAACGTCTTCCTCATTTTACTAGTAAGAAACTGGAGCACAGCAAGGTTAAATACGTAGCCCAAGGGCACACAGGAAGCAGACTTGGCCAGCATCTGAGCACTGTGAGCTTGGCTGCAGAGTCACCCCGAACCCCCACGCTACCCTCCTCCCTCTGTGAGATCTGATCATCCTCCTGAGCATATCCTTTGGTGGCTGGATATATTCTAGCTTCTCTTAAGAATGATTTCTGGCTTTCTTTTCAAAATTATGCCATTAACCTTTTAGAAATAATTCTGAATTTCTCCATAAATAACCTCTTAGGTAATAAGAATAATATATAGTGCCCAATCTGGGACACATTTGAGAATGGAAGGGGAGCATTCTTAATTAAACCAGGATAACAGGTGAAACCAAGACTGTTCCAGGTAAACACGATGAACAGTGACTGAACACACATCATTTACTCCCAGAAAGAAACAGCAGAATCTGTGTGAGATCATAGAAAACATACTAAAACCCTTGTAAATTTCTGAGTGATAAGAACACTAGGAATATCTTTTGTGTTCTAATGAGGTGACTCTGGGAGGGCTCCTGGATGGGGCTGGTCACCAGAAAGACCAAGCCCTGATTAGAAGCTTGGAATTTTCAGCTCTACCCGCCATCCTTGAGAGAGGGGAGAGGGGCTGGAAATGGAGTTAACGATTGATCATGCCTACGTGAGGAAGCCTTCATAAAATCCTGATAGTAGGAGTTTCCAGGTTTGCGAACACATACACACCAGAAGGGTGATGCACCCCAACTCCATGGGGACAGAAGCTCCTGCGCTCAGGACCCTCCCAGACCTCCCCTGTGTATCTCTTCATCTGGTGGTTCACCTGTATCCTTCATCATATCCCTTATTAAACTGGTAAACATAAGTAAGTGTTTCCCTGAGTTCTGTGAGCTGCTCTAGCCACTTAATCAAACCTGAGGAGGGGGTCATTAGAACCTCCAATCTGTACCCGGTGGGTCAGAAGCACAGGTGACCACCTGGACTTGTGACTGGCATCTGAAGTAGGGGGGCCAGTCTTGAGGGACTGAGCCCTTACCCTGTGAGATCTGACGCTGTCTCTGGGTAGATAGTGTCAGAATTGTCCAATTGTAGGACACTCAGCTGGTGTCTTAGATTTGCTTGTTGTGGGGAAATCCCCCACATCTGTGGTGACCAGAAGTGTCAGAAGTAACATGTTCTGTGTGAGTAGTTAAGGAGACTCGCAGGTGAGAGACAGACATAGTAGAGAAGGACTGGGTTTTCCCTACACAGGAGGTGAAAACTGTGTTTTTCATTTACACTGTGCCAGAAAAAGGGGGGAAGAGGGACGTTAATTTAGGCCAAGGGAATAGCATATGAAAAGGCAAGGAACTCAGGAACATCATGATGGAAAAGGACAAAAAATCCAGAGAAACAAGAGATGAGGCTGGTGAGGAGGAGGGAGTCGGGTTGCGCAGAACCTCGTGACCTGTGCTAACACACCTCATGGAGATAGTAGACGGAGCCGCACGCTCTGCCAAAGGTGGTCCTACTCTAGCAGTGGTTTCAAAGACTGCTCATTTCTCAGCTGAATACCTGAGATCATCAGGTTGCTCCTGGGATGGAACGATCAAACTCTCTTGTATACCGCAAAAAAAGAAAATAGCCTCTCCATCTCCATTATTGCTTTGATTAGAAAAATGTTATTAACCTTTCAAATACTTACCATTTTGTTTTCTTGGAGTTTGGTCAAGGCCCCACATTTGTCTTGAAAATGCTAGTTTCTGCACTATTTTTAATTGAAGGGCTTTAGGGCAAATTCAATTAAGTTGTGGTATATGAACTGAAACTTGCAATATATTAAAAATATTCCATTGCATAGTTCACCAATTACCCAATTCCTAATTTGAGTCCCATTGTCATTCCAAATTTGCACTGAAACGCAGAAGATGTATTCAGAAGAAATGACTGAGGACTCTAGCAGTCACAAATATGTCCCAAATGCCTTTGGGCTTACTTAAACACAATCTGTCTAAAAGGATACCAACTCTAACTGGTACTTAGAGAATCACAAAGCTGGAAGGGACCTCAGAGATCTTCATTCAAACTCTTCCTCTTGTAGATGAGCAAATTGAGGTCCACAGAGAGTGACCCATTCAACAAAGATAAGAGAGCTAAGACTAGAAACCAAGGGTCCTGAGCATCAGCCTTAGCACTATCCCAGGGCTGCTTGGCTTCCTACTTGTGTTCTTGGGTGACACCTACTCTCTAGAGGCCCTGTAATGAGGGTCCTAATGTTTTAGGCTGGTGGGGCAGTGAAGGAGAGACAGTCAGGGATGGAGCTATCCTAGCTCTATTCTGATCCTGGTTCTCTCCTTCCTAAGTCCTTACAAACTACACCATCTATGTCATTGGGCTTATATTTTATTGCCACCAGCCAGAACAGGATCCAGCCCTTTCCCTTGCAACATGCTCCCAGATTGCCTTCCGGAATGATCTCCCCACAATGTGCAGCCCAGGAGAGTGGAGTCTGAGGAGAGGAAGGAGGTGAAGCATATATGAGGCTCTAGATCTGCGTAAGTCACCCTGTGTCCTGGCAATACCCAAATATGCTTCAAGGCTAAATTGGAATTATCTATTAGCAATTGTTTTTCATTAACCACAGCTGTCCGCCTCTTGTTAGCAAAGGCAAAGCCGAGCTAGTGAACAGCTGCTTCATATCCCCGCACAATTGTTAGGGCAAATGTCCATAAATCATTATGCAAATTTGCCAACTCTGACTATGTTGGTATAATAGTTCTCAACTGAATGCACTGAATTCCATGTGTCACGCATTTTTTAGGCAGGTGTATGGATACCATATCCAGAAGAATGGTTTGCAGGCATTACTGGGAAGAACTCATAACATGGAGGACAGTACTAAATTTTCCCCTGCTTAATAAACATTATTGCAATAACATATTTTTAATTAAAATAAAATTTTAATAAAGAGAATACAGTATTGGTAATCTCATTACTCAACACAACTATTGTATTTTTGTCTATTTGCTTTCCAAGCTTGTAAATTGTGCTTGAAAATTTTAAAACCATCATGAATTTGCCTTTTTGTAATTTTGCTTTTTAAAATTTAATATATAATAACCATTTCTCCTTATTTCTAGTTTTCATTTCTTATTTTAAATAACTGTAATATTTTATCACTTTGATGTACTACAGTTTAATGTAACAAATTCTCTGTTTTAACTTCATTGCTATCATAAATTCCTGCCATAAGCATATTTTTTTATAGAATTTTTTCCTTAATAAAAATTTTCATGTTTGGACTAAAGATGTGGACATTTTTCTGACACTTTATGTACATTATTATATTGATTTCCAAAAGGGACATATTAATTTGCAATGTTATCAACACTATATGCCTGTCAGTTTTTCAGAAATCTCATCATCTTGTCTTTTATTTATTTATTTTTAAAATGTTTGCTCATTTGCCAGGTCGTAAAATGCACTCAGGTTGCTATATAGCATTTACTCGATCAACTCATGGATTGATTCATTTAACTAGTCAGTCAAGAACTGTTTATCAAATGAATACCTTGCCAGGAGATGGGGAAAGAGAGAGATGAAGCCCTAAAAAGATGTCAGCATCTAAGTTAGTGGCACAGCACAGTGTTTACAGGAGAGTGTCCTAAGAGTAATGGTAGAGCTACAGAGAGGGGACTGTGAGAGCATGGGCAGGGGCACTCAACTTGAGTCAGAGTTTTTAAAAAAGATTTCAGAAATGAAGTGACAGATGGAAGACATGGGTATTCCAAGAAAAGAATCAGAGAGAAATCGTGGGCAGAGTGTGGATGGAGGCATGAGAGGTTGGAAGAACCATGGAGCTAGCTGGAGAGATCCACAGAACCACAGTGTCATATGCCTGAGCATGGGCTGCGTGGAATTCAGTGGTGAGAGAAGAGACAGGCTTATTAGTTAGCACTACTTTGGCTTCAAGTGTCATAAATGTCAAGCAGAAATAGCTTAAGCAAGAGGGAGGGGGAGGAGAAGGAAAAGGAGGAGGAGAATTATTTGTTACAAAGAACTGTGGTATCTCAGTGAGCCTAAGGATAGCAGTATGTCCAGGTTTTAGAAGCAACTATGATCAGAAGAGAAACCTTAAACCCTGACAGGCATCCTCTCTCTCTCTTTCTCTCTCTGTTTCCTCTCATCTCTCTCCTTACCTACATTCTCTACTTTTTCAGTTTATATGGCAGGAAATTTAACCACCAGCAACTTTCCAATATACAGTTTAGACATCCAAACAGACTGGCTCACTCTCTTGGTTCTAGTTCAGAAGTTTCCAGGCAAGCCCTCTGATTGCCCCAGATTGAGTCAGAGACCCACCTCTGAAACAATTTACTGAGGCTGTGGAGGCAGGGCATCAGGGTTCTATATGAACATGGAAACTCCTGTTGAAAATGTGCTAGTTCCAGAGAGAAGTGATTATTCCAAGACAGAGGTAGGTGCGTATTGAGGTCCTAGGAAAATGAAAAAAAATGGGTATCCGTTATTATTGAAGAGAAAATCTAGGGTACTATCATGAATGTTGAATAATATGCCAAGGACTTTCAATTTTGTATAGGTAACACAATTTTAACATTTGGCCAACCCGTGTATCTCCTACTAATATTTCTCTAGCCTTCTGTTTGTTCTGGGTGATTTGGTTTGTCTGGTCCACTTTTGAGGAGCTGATGGAGAAGAATGAGGGAGCTAAGCACCTCCTAAGTCTTGAATGTTGGCAGAACAGCTACCAGCTCTTCCCGGATATAGATAAACTATCACATTGTATTTGGAACATGCCTTGACCTTGACCTCGAAAAAGACCCTGTAGGGTCCACATTTCTTAGCCTCTACCCACACAGTCTGATTGAGAGACTTACTCAAGCTGGACCAGAGTCATTCCAAGAGGCTTCCGTACTTTCTGGTCTCTTGGGCTTCTGTCTAAGCTTCTATCTTGACCCAGAGCAAGCCTAGTCCTTTCCTCTTTCTCTAATCCTATCTTTTTTTAGTGCTTTCCAAATAAGTGTAAACCATAAGATCATTTTGCATTAAGTGGTGGTTAAAAAAAACAAGAAAAAGGAAAATCTGAAGAGATTTTTAGCAGGAGTCTGAGATAAGCAGTTTTCTTTTTTTTTTTTTTTTATGTTAGAATGAGCACTCCGACAGCTGCAGAGGATGGATTGTTATAGGTTGAGGTTACAGGCAGCAACACCAGTTAGGAAGATTGTCCTATTAATCCAAATGAGAAATGATGAGAGCTGGAACTAAGACAGTGGTAGAGGAGGCAGTGATGGGGAGACAAACTTTAGATATTGATAAGACTTGATGAATCATTTAGGGAGTTTTTGCAGCAAATAATAGGAAAATAAACAGCACAAATTAGCCTCAACAATAAATATTTGTTTGTTGACAAAATATTAAGTCCACAAAGAATATAGACTTCAGAGTTGCTTATAGTGGTTCCTACTCTGTATGTCCACTTGATTTTCTGTGCTCGCTTCTTTGTGTTGATTTTATTCTCAAGATGGTAGCAAGATGGTTATAAAGATTCTAGACCTATTATCCATGTATGAAGTCATCCAGTAGAGAGGATCATTTCTAGAAGGTTGCCCAACAAACAGGGATAAACTTTCCCAGAAGCTCCTAACTTCTCCTTGATTCTCATTAGCCTAGATTTGGTCATGTGCCCATCTGTGAATCAATAACTGGCAAGGGGAATGGGGTTACTGTTAGGCTAATCAGGAACATTCCTGAAATTGATGGTGGGATTCACTTCCCCAGAAGCAAGTGGGCTGTGTGTGTGTGGAGGTGGGGGGGGGGAGAAATCTGAACAAAATCAGAGTTTTCAAGAAATGGGGGAGAGGAACGTGGATGTGTAATAGGAGTTAACATTATTTAGTGAGGTCAGCAATTGTTTGGTGTGGGGAAGTGGAGGGAGCGACCACCACAATTCTCAGGTTTCCTGAACTGGGTGATTAGGTAGATTCCCCAAGATAAGAGATGAAGGAGCACAAGCGCGTCTGGGCAGAAGAGCGGTTTTGGAAAGCGTGAGGCACAGCCGCGTAGAGACGTCAAGCAAGCAGCTGACCGCGTGCGGCGGACGCTAGGGAAGAGGCTTGTTGGGAACTTACACAGCACGTAGGTGCATAGTGAGGTCCCCGTCACACGAGGTTAGCCAAGGAGGTGCGCAGAGTGAGAGGCAAGGATAAAAATTCATCTCTGGAAAAGGCCAAAGTATAAGGCTGGAATTAACTAAATTCATGTGCATATCAAAGATGTGTTTCTTGAGTTTGGATAGCTGTTGCAGTGAAAATTTCTACATAACTAAATGATTTCTAAGCTCCATTTGACAGCTCTTTATTTTTAAAGCAACATTCCCTCCTCTCCCTCCAAAAAATTCACTTATGCTAAAGAGTATGAAAGGACTTTGGAGTTAGTAGCGATGGGATTTGACCTAAAGTAATAAACACTTCACGGATTATAAAAGTGTTTGGAATCCTTTCATGACACAAATAATCAGCTGTGGTTAACAGGCTAGGTGGCTTCTCTTGGAATGAAGAAATGTTTGGTGAGCTTGTAGCTGGTGACTTTGCGGTTAGCTGTAATAAATTAAGCTTGGCAATCTTATAGGATGCCCTTAGCAAAATCTCAAAGAATACTGGGGTTAAATCCAACTGAAAGTATGGGGATCTCATTCTACTAAATTGAAAGTGAAAGAACAAATATGTGCAGGGAGAGAAATCACCTGAGTTTGCTGGATTTCTAGGAGCTGTAAGGACGGCAAGCCTGGCTCTCCTGGTTCACAGTCCCACATGTGGTAGGCTTGCCCCCTGGTGCTGAGATGGAGAAAACCTCCCTCCCGAGTGTGCATGCTCACTCAGGAAGCAAAACCCTTCCTACTTACGTGAGCTGACCAGCCTGAGAAGAGGACAGGGCCAGCAAAACCCAACGGAGAGAAAGTTAAGCAGGCAGTCCCGACTTCAGAGCTCTATAGTTCCTTATTTAGAAGACATTTCTCAAACACATGAAGAAGATCTCACAGACAATTTTTCTAAGCCAGGGAGAAAAAGTTGTTTCAATGCTAGATAGAAGCAACCAAAGGATCCGTCCTGACAAATGCCTTGGGAAATGTAGGAAAAGCTTAAAGGTAAGGCCTTTCTACCCACTAGGGGTGGGGATGGGGGCAAGATTCAGTGAACTACAGGCTTTTCCTTCCCACTCTGGAATTCTGTCTTTCTGTTTTTGACAGGCACTGAGCTGTAGAGTAGGAGAAATGCACTGGAAGCCCGATGTCACTGCAGCTCAGCTGCTCCCTGGCCATGTGACCTTGCACTACACCTCATTTCCTTTCTCCATTTGGAAACTAAGAGGATGGGGTGACTCTCTGAGAGAGAGTCAGTGCAGTGGTTAAGGGCAAATTACCCACATTCACGTCCTGGCTTAATCGCCTCTATGACGTTGGGGGCGTTGGTTAACCTTCTTGTGCTGTAGGTTCTGTGCCTGTAAAAAGGATTTAGGGCCTCCACAGTGCCCAGAACAGTGCTGGTCCGTAGTGAGCATCGTGTAAGTGTTGGCTGCTTTTAGTCCTGCTCGAATTGTGGTAAATTTATAATTCTAGGACCAGCACTTAGCATGATTCCTTTAGCCCACGTCAAGATTCCTACGAATTAAAAGTGATCCAATAGACATGGCCACATCTTGGGACTATTCTGTAGCCAGAAGCTCGTGTTACTAAATTGCCTTTTTATCAATTTTAAATATTTCTAAACCCTTTTAGGGAAGGTTGTTTTCAAAATAAGGTAAAGGGGCCGGCCCTGTGGCTTAGTGGTTAAGTGCGTGCTCTCCGCTACTGGTGGCCTGGGTTCGGATCCCGGGCGTGCACCGACGCACCGCTTCTCCGGCCATGCTGCGGCCGAGTACCACATACAGCAACTGGAGGGATGCGCAACTATGACATGCAGCTGTCTGCTGGGGCTTTGGGGAAAAAAAAGGAGGAGGATTGGCAATAGATGTTAGCTCAGAGCCGGTCTTCCTCAGCAAAAAGGGGAGGATTAGCACGGATGTTAGCTCAGGGCTGATCTTCCTCACACACACACAAAAAAATAAGGTAAAGAATTTCAATTAGGTTTTGCAATATCTTGTAAAACAATGTAGTAAAGGCTCTCTGTCCTTTCTATTAAATAGAGCTATATTAGAATTAATTACCAGAAGAGATGGATAAGAGTCCACTGGCTGCTTGATGAGAACTGTCACTGCCCCTGGCTCAGGAACTTTCACCCCCCAAAGTGAAGTTTGCTCTAATTGCAGGAGGTGGGAGGGGAAGAAATGATCCACCTCTGAGGGAAAGAATGCTACTTTCCCTCCTTTCCACCAGAAAGGAAAGCGACATTTTAGGTTCTATCATTCATTCATTCATTCATTCATTTATCTTCCTCCCTTCCTTCATGTAATAACCTTTTAGATTAGAAGTATACTTAAGAACTACTTGTGGTTACTTGTTAAAAGGTGGATTCCTAGTCTTTTCTTTCTAGTTTTGTAGAACTAGATGGCGCTCAGCAATCTGCATTTTTAACTAGTACAGTAGAAGATTTGGGCTTCCACTTGGAAAAACAGTACTTGACCATGAGCAATGGTGAAACCAACACTGGACAGACTTGTGGGCAACACAGATAGAAAAATAATTTCATGCCTCTTCAAATTGACTTTATTTAAACATTTATTCGATATTTATATGATAACATTTATTTGGTGACATGTTTATTTGGAAACTTATTCAATTAATATTTCTATTAATAAATATTCAGCAAAGATTTGCCTAATAATTCATTTCCATCGTCCAAAACTGATGTCATGCTGTGAAGAAAGCCCAGTAAACAGGATTATAACATGCATTATTCTGATTTAGAATTTAAATTTTGAATGCCATTTCAGAGGACTATCATCTGATTTATCTGAGGTTTGCACTTGTAACATGCAAGTATTTAATTTATAATTTTTAATTTTAATTTCCTTTGAGGGCACTCTGGAAGGCAGGACCAATTAACATTTCACCGGTTATCTAATAAGTCCTTGTGGAAACCTGAGTTAATTGGCATCATAATTCCTATTTATTGCAGCGATATTTTAACATCCTTTTCAGATGGGCAGGATGAGTGGTTGCCTATCTTTTCTTCTCTTAATCCGATCTAGGTGAGATTACTGGATATGCACAGGAAAGAGGGTAAAAGAGGGAAGTGTGGGGCTTGGGCCAGGCTCTAGATATCAGTCTTAGTGTCAAAGGCCACAGTCAGTGACCCTGAAGGTACTGTTATCCAGTGTGTCCAAGGTGCTGGATGTCAGGACACCCCACAGGACTCTCAGGAAAACATGGCGGCAGTGGTTAAGTGTGGACTATGCGTTTGGAAAAGACCCTAACCAAGAGTTAGTGCTTAAAGGAGCAGGATTCTCAGAAGAGACACTTACAAGAGTTAGGCAGGTGTCAGGGCTCCATCCCTTGGCCTGAGTTCAAGGCATAGCCCAGTCCTGGAGTGACCAGCAGGAGCTCACATGTGGATGGTATGTATCCAGGGCTGCAGAGCCGATGGATACCTGGGTGTTCAGGGTTCAACCTAAGGCCACAGACCCACATTTTAGGGTAGCTGGCCAAAGTCCATTCTCAATCCATTGTTGGGAATAAAGTGCTTAACTTAAAACTCTTTTCTCTCTGGTTCATAATTGTCTCAGGATATAGGAAGAATTGTCTTAGAATTTAAACAACTGCTCCTAGTTCTTATGGCTGGGAAAAGAGTAAATGGCTAACCACTAAGAATGGGGCTTTATGAAATTTTTAATCTGATTTGAGGATAAATGCTGATTCCAGAAATGATAACTTCCAAGGGTGAAGTGTTAAAGGAATGGTTTGATCTTCAGGTTTAAATATGGTTACCTCCTCTTTTGAAGTCTGGAAATGTGTATGGAATTGAATTTCAACTTCTACACTTGCAACATTTCTCTGGTGCCCACTACATAGCATTTACTCTGTGTGCACACACATGCATATTTTTGACATTTCTCATGATAACCCTAAGACTTAGCACCATTACATTATTTTATGTATGAGCAAAATGAGTTTTAGAGAGGTTAAGTAACTTGCCCAATCATAAGGCAAGTGAGTGGTGTGGCTGGTATCTGAAATCTTTCAGTCAGCCTCTAGATCCTGCTCTCTTAACCAAGTTACTCTGCTGTTAAAGGCTATACCGTGTTAGAGCATGTAGTGAAGGCTACGTTGTACGTACAGTACATTGTGAAGGCTATGTTGTGCATAGAGAATATAGTACAGCTAAAGGAACACAGGGATGGGAGGAGAAGATAGGGCTCTAAGTGGCAGATGTGTCCTTAGTAAACTTCCTAAATTCACTTATCTTTCATTCATTTAAAAAAATGTTTGTAGAGTGTCTTCTATGTCCCAAGCACTGCTTTAGTGAATAAGAGAGGCAAAGATTCCTGTCCTCATAAAGCTTAAATGACAGCACAATGTGGTAAACAATAAACCTAATAATGACATTAAAAAATAAAATGCAAACTATTATTACAAATTACAAAAATTATAAATTACAAAATAAATACAAAAGTAAATCTAATAAAAACAAATATTATATTGTTTATTAACAAGTGATGAGTGCTACAAGAAAAACAAATGCAGTGAAGGGGCATTGGGAGGGTGGGAGGCAGCTACATGGCAATTTTAAACACAGTGATCAGAATAGCCTCGGATTCATTGAGAAGGTGATACTTGATTAAAAAAAAAACTTGAAGGAAGTGAAGGAGTTAGTTAAGAGGATATCAGAGGAGAAAATTCCAGGCAGAGGACCTGGACAGTGTAAAAGCCTTAAAACTAGAGCTGGAATATTTGCAGAACAGGTGGCCAGAGTGGCTGGAGTGACTGGAGTGGAGTGACGTCAGAGAACAGCCGGCACACCAATCACAAAGGGCCTCTTAGACTGTCGTAAGGGATTTGGATCTTACTTAGAGGGAAATAGGTAGCTATTGCAGGGTCTCGAGCAGAGGAGAGATAGAACCTGAACTCACTTTTTAAAAGGATTGCGCTGGCTGCTGTGCTGAGAATAGACTGTAGAGAGGCAAGGTTGGAAGCGAGAAGCCCCGCTCTCATGAGGCTGTCATAGTATCCAGGTGAAAGAGGATGGCGCCTTGACCCTTGAGGTAGGAGTAATGGGGAAGGGGAGCAAATTGGTCAGATTCTGGATTTACTTTAAGGGTAGAACAAACAAGTTCTCTTGATGGATTTGATGTAGGTTGTGAGACAAGGAGAGGCATCAAAGATGACTTCCGGGATTTGGGGATGAGCATCTGGAAGGATGGTGTTGTCTCAACTGAGATGGGGAAGACAATGAAATTAGCAGGTTTCGGGGCAACATTAGGTGCTCACTTTGGGGCATGTTAAGTTTGAAATATCTATGAGACATCCAAATGAAGTTTTGAAGTATCCCATTTGATATATGGGCCTGGAGGTTAGGAGAGAAGCCTGAGCTGGAGACATAGGTCTAGAAGTCATCAGTTTATAGATGGTGTTATCAGGCAAAACCCTGCAGGATACAGTGACACATTCAAAGCCTTTAACTGAAAAGCATTTAAAAACCAGGCTATTTACAGAGATGTTGGCAAGGTTAAAGGGATTTACAAGTGATGGTGGGCATCAGGGGAGCAGCAAAAGTGGAAAGCCATTACCCTTTTTAGGCCTGAAGGAGACATGTGAAGAAGGAACAGTGTGCCTGGAGCCCAGTGAGAAGGAGGGCCATGGAAAACTCCATCTCCTGCAGTCACCTCCTATCAGCAGAATCAGAAGCCAGCCAGCAAGGGGGCCTGGGCAATGTGGCGGGTGGCTGTTAGCCTCCTGGGGCACAAAGCAGGGCAGAGGAGGGTGGAGAAGGGATCTGGGGTGTGGGACAAAAGTGGAGAATCAACAGCACAGATCATGCATAAAGCCTGAGGCCAGATAAGATCTTCAAAGGAGTGAGAGCAAGTAGCAAGAGGACAGAAAACTGAGCCTGGGGCTCTCCACCAATAAGAGGTTTGGGAGAAGAGGAAGAACTAAAAAAGGATACTACAAAGATATCTGTGCTGTGAGATAGGATGAACAGCAGAAAGTGTGGAAGCCTGGAAGCCAGAAGAAGAACGTGTATCAAGGCAGATGGCCTGACGAGCCATGTCAAATGCAGCTGACGTGTCAAGTGAGATGTGGGTTGAGAGTTGACCTTGGATTTACCAACATGCGAGTTGCTGGTGCCCTTGGAAAGAGCCATTTCAAGGGAATAGTGGGATAAAGACCTGATGGGAATGGTTTTCAGGGAGAACAGGACGAGAGGGATTTCTGACAGCAAGAGAGACAATTCTTTCTAGGAGTTTTGCTGCAAAGAAGAGCATAACAATGGGATAGAAAGTAGGGAAGAAACAAGAGAAATATTTTTTGTGATGGATAAATGACAGCATGTTTCCATGATGACAGGAAAGATCCAGTAGGAGGAAGAAATGAATAATTCAGGAGAAAGAGGGGAGAATACCTAGAGTGATATGTCTTGGCTCTTGCTTCTTCTGTGGAAATGGGGTCGTAATCCTGATCCTGTTGTCTTTGAGGGGTTGTTTGAAGAGTGAATGAGATACAATGAGACTATATGACACCCTCCAGCAGTGCCGAGAACTCTCAGCATCAGCACTTCCAACCTCTGCCCCTGGCTTCAGAGCTCCCAGAATCCACCCAGGGCAGAATCCACCCAGGGCAGTCCAACCAGGAGCAGCCAGTTGCTTGGCACCTGCGAGGCACCAGGCATTGTTCTTCATACACGTTGCTCTAATCTTCACAACTACCCAGAGCTCTGTCTCTAATTTCCAGGATAGAAACGTTGCATGGCAGAGTCTTAGGGAGGTTAAGGAACTTGTTATCAGCCATAGCTCACAGGAGAGGGGACCAAGATGCAAATCCTGGTCTTTATCACAAAACCCTTATTCTATTCTCTCTCCTTGGTCTGCCTCATATTCTTGTTTTCTTTCTCTGTATCCTCATTTTCTCTGGTCTCTTGACCATCAATCTTTGTTCTCCAAAATCTTTACCTCCTCAACTCCCAGCCACTTTCTCATCATTAAAAATCAGCTCCGATAACATTAATGCCTTACAGCAACTAAGTTCCCCATCCAAGGAGTACTATTTATTTCTCTTCTGAAAGGGATCTTTCGTATATGGCAACCGGTGGAGGAAAGAACAGGGACTTCCAACAGCGTCTGAAATCTAGCTGTGAGGGCCAGTATCCGTGCCCCTGAAGTGGTGTTTTCTCTCTTCACATTGTTCATTTAGACTACTATTTCTTCTTCAATTCAAGTTCTCAAAACTTTATGACCTCAACATCTTGGCATGTCCACACTGAGCCGCATGTTTTTCTGGTTTAAAGTTGATCAATGCTATTGTCTCCATTGCTATTGGCATGGTTTGAAATGCTAGAACGTTCCCTTTACTCCAAACAGAAATGACACCTCCCTGGGCCCACCACAATACCTCAAACTCCCACATGATGGACGACCCCATTCTAAATACTCCTCTCTAGCTCTTTCTCTGTCTCTTGTTCTTTCTCTTTTTCTTGCTCTGTCTCTCTGTCACACGCACGCACACATACACACACACATAGCTCTTGCTTGGAACTTGGAGAGGATTTGGGGAGGATGGAGTGACCTGCCACTATTGCTAATAGGTCAGATCAATATCACGAAATGTGCCACATCCTTCTTCATTTTCTCTTCATGCAGCAATCGATAGCCTAGCCTAGCCTTGCCTGTAAACCTTTCTCAAAGGTTCCACACTTTTCATTTCCTCTTGTTGTTTCCTGGGCTGGGCCTGCTCTACCCAAGACATTCTGGACAGAAAGGAGAAGCTTATCCTAAATTTGCCAAGTTTGAGTAGCTTGTGCTCACTGCTGTGTCACCACTCTGTGGCGAGTGTGCACGCTCACAGATGTGCAGGTGTGTATGAATGAGCGTGTGTATGTGTGTGCGTGTATGCACGTGCATGTATTTCTTAAATGTAAGAAGATCAATAACATCTACTTTCCTTTACCCTCAGGCAACTTAACCTACCAGAGGAGGAACAAAGTGCAGAAAGACTTATTCTTCTCTATAAATTAATGTCATGTGGAAAAACTCCTTTGTTCTAATGACTTGCCGCAGCAGGTAGTTGGAGCAGGCAAATAACATGACCTGGTTTCCAACGGTGCCACTCAGCCCCAGTATATGGGATCCCAAAGCTACATGCACTGATAAAGGTCTTATTGGACGTGCAGAACAAGCAAATGTCCATATGTTGTGGTTTGAAAGGCTAGAATGTTCCCTTTACCCCAAACAAAAATGGCACCTCCCTGGGACTGCCACGATACCTCAAACTCCTGCATGATGGACTACCTAGAGCCAGGTATTGAAGGCAGTGGATAAAAGGTAAACACAGTGTGTTGGTATGTGTGTGGGTGAGTGTGAATATAAATCCATTCACTCCTGATTGTGAATTAGTATAACAAATGAGTGTTAGGAACCTAGAAAATGCTGAGGGAATGGGGCCGAGAAGGGTGTGGTATGCAAAATAATGGTCCCCAAAGAGGGTCACATCTTAATCTCTGGCACCTGTACATTTGTTACCTTACCTGGCAAAAGGCACTTTGCAGAGGTCATTAAGTTAAGGATCTTGAGGTGGGGAAATTATCCTGGGTTATTCAGGTGGGCCCAATGAAATCATGCAAGTCTTAAAAGTAGAGGGGGGAGGCGGAGACGGAGATGTGATGAGGGAAGGAAAGGTAAGAATGATGTGATGTGAGAAGGACTCCACCTGCCATTGCTGGCTTTGAAGAGGGAGGGAGAGAGGGAGCCATGGGCTAAGGCATGTGGGTGGTCTCCAGAAGCAAGAAAAAGCAGAGATACAGATTCTTCCCTAGAGCTTCCAGACAGGCACTCAGTCCTGCTGCCATCTTGATTTTAGCCCTGTGACACTTGTGTTGGATTTCCAACCTACAGAACTGTGAGGTAATACATTGGTGCTGTTTTAAGCAACTAAATTTGTGACGATTTGTTACAGGAGCAATAGGAAATTCATACAAAAGGGAAGTTTTGAAAGAGAAGAAAAAGTCCAGACATCTGAAGTACAGAAAAGAATCTGGGAGGGCAGGCTAGGTTGATGAATTAAGCCCTGGGAAGACAGGAGGTAGGACTGAGGAACTTATGGGGAGAAATAAGAGATGAGGCAAAGATGAGCTAAGACAAGGACAGCTCTAGCTTGAGGGTTCTGGTGCCATTCATGTGGGAGGTGCATCTGTGGGACGCCTGGCTCCGTAGGGGGCTGGAGGAGGCAGAGATCAGGGAGAGACACATGGAAATGGCATGCTCATAGCCACCTGGCTGAGCAGAGAGAGGGAGCGGGCCGGCTGGCTGTGTCCTGGCTGCCTGTGGCTTCTCTTCCAGATCTTCAGAGGTGTTCATGTTCCTGTTCCTGCAGCCTCAGCGTTCAGTCTGGACTCCTCCTGTGATGAGGGCTGTCAGATATAGGCCAGAAAGGACTTTTTCTCAAGCCCAGCAAGAATCTCAGCCATTCAGGCGATGAGATTCTGTGACATGTGATGTGAGGCTTGTCAAGCATAGCTTCCTCAACAAAAATTATGAGATAGAAAGAACGGTGGTGAGGGTAGCAGTGTAGATAACTTTTCAGAGAGCAACCTATATTGTGCAATCCGGCTGGTGTAGAAAAAAATATTGAATTTCAGAAACATACTGCATCTTTTTTGGGCTGCTGAAGCCAAAACGTGCTGGATATAATTTCCAGTGACAAAGGACTCACAGCTTGTAGCTTCCAGGGAGAAATTTTACTTCCGTTTGTTCCTGGATCTTAAGCACTGTCTGCAGAGTGAACACTTGGCATGAGGTGGTAGATAACGGTGAACCAAACTAGCGGGGTTGATTTTTCTAGAAATTCTCTTCCCATACCCCCAGACCCACTGAACTGATTTGAAAATTCTATGGAAGGAGGGGCCCTTGGTGTATTTATACAGTAAGGAGCAATTTACAATCCAAGCAAGAGATGTCTTTCTCTTCTCCTCCTCCTTAAAAGTGCCAGCTGTGTGTAACGTCTGCATCAGTAACTGTGTGACATAAATTTCTCCAGGTGATCGGTTTCACAGGCTGTTACCAGGGAGCATCCCTCGCCTGTCTCTACACTCCTGAGAATATCTGAACTATGGACAATCACTCTTATGACGATAGAATATTAAGAAGTGTAATGACCAGAAAATACTACACAAAATGTCAAGAGTATAGACTGCAAATAGAAACTGACAATCTCTAGTTAAATTTGGCTGTGAAACTCATTCACCTCATCCATCTCTATGGATAATGTAGTCCTTTCTGGATGAGCATTTGAAGCCCAGAGATGCGCTTGCTTCTCAATGTTTTATCTTCCTGACTCTCAGGACCCCCGTGGGACTTAGCACTCTCTCACCTCCACTCTGCCACTGGGACAATAGCCCCCTCCATCCCCAGAATTGCTGGGGTACCTGACATGCCCTAAGTGTCATTGCTGGGAAGAAACCCCTCTCCGGCATGCCTAGGGGAGGCCCTACCACTGCCACCCTCAAGAATCTATGGACCACAAGGTGATGTCCCAATGCTAGCTGACACTTTCCCACGGCACTAAACTCTTTTTCTACCCCCAGGAGGTGAGAGGGTTCTGCTACCTTATTGTCTTTCTCTATTTCCAATCCATCTCTGCCTTTTGTCCTTTGCTTACCAGAGAGATGCTTTTAATCTCTGAAAGCCTCCCTGTCACACTTTCCTGGGCTATGGCCTCCATACTTTAGGTTTACAGATTATCTAGTTCCGCTGCTCTCATTGTCAGTCTGTGAGCCCGGGACTGCTGGTGTAGTGACAGTAACCTGCATTCTCCTTTCCCATGTACCCAAAGGTTTGAGAAATTCAGTGGGTTTTGGCAAAGTGCTTGGATTTTACAGATTCAGAATCTTTTACACTGACAGTTAGTAGAATATAGTGGGATGAAACAGGCAGAGCAGGAAAAGGAGGAAGAAGGAGAAAGGAGGAGGAGGAGGCAGAAGGAAGAGGGAGCAATAAGTAGAAAAGGAAGAGAAAGGAGGAGGAGGGCAGCGAGTTAAGAAACTGTTAACTTCCCAATCTGAAGAGGAAACACATGTAAGAAGGCTCATAACTAGCAATCAAATATAGTTGGAACTGGTCCTTCAGTCCCTCCACCGGCTGACAAGAGCAAGCAATGCACATGCCAGGCGTCTCTTTACCAGTGAGGCTGGGTTTCTGCCTTGTGAATGATCAGCTCCAAGAAACACACAGGTCACCTTGCCACAGGCCATGGCCACTGGCATCAAGGGAGACACTGCACAGGCGCCAAGAAAGCAGGGCCATCTGCAGCGAGCCTCCCCGGCTGGGTCCTCCCTGCACGGTGCTGTCACAGGGCCTGCGTTCCCTTCACTCCCACCCACCTCTGTCTGTGACCTACCTCTGTTCTAACTGCAGCCTGAGGTGGTGGGAAACCCCCAATATTGTAATCAAAGAGGCCCTCCAAGTCTGTAGGGAACCGATGGGTAAATGAACCACTGTGAGAAGAGCCATAGAAAATAGACATTGATCTGAACTTGGAGCTGAAGTGTGTGAAATTGTTTATAAATTGTCTGGATAATTGTAGGCACTCAAGTGGGACGTTAAAGCTTCCATCCTCTCTTGTTTCTTGCACAGCTTTGATTAACTTTCAGATAGGAAATGGCATACTCTTCAGAGACAGGCAGGGCTGGATTCAAATCCCACCTTTTAATACTTACTAGTCTGATTTTAGAGTAGTCACAATTTCATCCTCGCAGTTTCCTTATCTGTAAAGTGGAGATCATACTGTTTCTTTGACGCAAGTTACATAAAGCACAAAGAACGGGGTCTGGCACATACGAGGTGCTTGTTCAGTATTGACTTCCCTGCATTGCCTGGATCCTGTTAGAACTGGGACCCCGAATCTCCGAATTCTCGCTCTGTATAAACTAGACATGTCATTTTCTCCCCCAAGCCTGCTCTTCCTCCCTAACTCCTTATCCCTATGAAGGCACCCGAGCTGGAGATCTCAGGTTGACCCTTTCCCTGGCCTGAGATCCTCCCACTGCCCTTTTCCACTCTGTTCTCTGTCGCTGGAGACTCACCTGTAAGGATGATGTTGACAGGCCCCCTTGCACTTTGTTTCCAGTTGGGTGAGTCAATGGGGAGCCTGAGCAGGCATCGGAGGGAGGAGGGGGGTGAGGTCAGGTGTTTTATTCCCTGCCTCCTTCTCTTGGGCTGGCAGCATCCCTTCTCAGAAGATCCGTGCTCCTCTCAAGGTGGTCTGCTCTACAGGACTCGGCCGTCTGATTCTGACAATGATTTTCTTCCCTGTCCCTCTGAACCCAGCCCGGGACCCTGTACAGTCCCCCATGGTCGCCCTGCACCCTGCCAATATCTGTGTAATTAGTCCATTTGTAAAACAAAACAAAAACAAATCTCCTTGAATTATTCTAATTTGATAAGTCATCTGTTTCCTGTAGGAATTCTAACTGATTCAGGACCAACATCTCCTGATGCTCGGGTCAAGAATCTAGAAGTCATTTCAATCCACCCTCCCTGGTACCCCTAATTCCACCAGTCATCCAGTCCTGTCAATGCACTACCCAAATATTTCTGGAAGTGGGATGTCCTTTCTATTTCCCATGATTCTCTTATCATCTGAGATCTTGATTATTGCTTTGGGTTTCCCAGCTGCCTGCTAAATGATTTCCCTGCCTCCTTTTTTATCCCTCTTCAATCCATCTTTTGTGCTTCCGATAGGGTGGAAGGCAGATCCTTTCCCAGATGCCCAGTCCTTGAAAGACAATGTCCAATGTACTCAGCATGGCACACAAGATGCATCACAATATGGCACTTGACCAGCCTCCCCGCCTCCTCTCCAATGCCTCCTCCCTCCTGCCCCCAGCTGCTGCCCCTCAGGCTGTGTAGGAACTCTGCTGTCTGCTGTCCAGCCACTTATGGTCATATCACAGGCAGATTCGGTGATACAGTCTTGGCATGAGAGAAAGAGAAACAGCAAGAGGAAGCCATAATGTAAATGGATCGTGTTTCTGGCTCTTGTTGTGCTAGATGAGCATTTGTCCCGAGCTGCGCTGAGAGAGGGGAGCCGTAAACCCCCTCCTTCTGCTCGCCACTCCTTCGCCTCTCCTAGCGTGAGTGCCACCACTCAGCCTGGGGTTTGAAGACAAATATGTTTTGTAGAACATGGCTTCAAAACTCGAGCCAACTGCTTCATCTGCTGCTTAAATGAAGGAACACAATCTTGTGTCAATATTGGGAAACAATCTCTGCTGGGTTTAGTACAAAACGATATGTCAGTCTCCTGAGGAGCTTCCAAGAGCACTCTGACCTCTGCGATCTTCCCTGTACATGCTGGCTAGTTACTTGTGGTTTGGAAGGTCCCACACTCCTTCACACCAAGGTGCTTTGTCATGCTGCTCATCTGCCTGGAGCATCCTGCTCACACTTTTCTTACTAGATTAAGCTTACACATTCTCCAAGACTCAGCATAAAGCAGGAAGGTACTTCTTCCTTTCATCCCTGAAAGGACTTAGTAGACACTTCTACTTCAGTAATTATCTCCTTGTGTTGTAACTGGTTTCCGACCTATCTCCCTACTAGACTGTGAGCCCCTTGAGGGCAGAGGTGAGTTCATCTCTGTATCCCGTGTGCACTTTGCTCTTCTTTGTCACCTGCCCTTTGGTCTGCTAGGGTTCCAACTATGGATCACACCACCTGCCTCGGATAGTGTTTGCAGCAAGGCTGAAGAGCTGTGGTCATTTATCGAACAGGTCTGCTACTTCTGCTGGGTGGCCTGAGAGAGGCATGGATGCATTGGGGAACCACTAGGCACTTTCCTCTATCCTGTCACAGGAGAGAGATTTGTCATGATATCAAGCCATGGTAGCCTCTCAGAGAGCCTGGAGCGGACACTTACTCACTCTTTTGAGGGTTTTTTCTTTACAAGAATCTCAGTCAGTACTATCAGATAGCTCTACTCAACTGCTAAGATGGAACTTGACTAGAACTTTGCATTGTTGCTATATAAACCAGAGTCCAGGCATACTCGAAGGGTTTCATTGAAGAGGGTTTAATGAAGGGACTTTGCATGGGTGTAGCCAGAGTTCCTGAGCTAATAAGAGACGATGAAACACCCAGCGACTAGCAATAGCATAAGCATTACCACACCTGGGCTGAAGGCAAGAGGAGGAAGCTGTTACTGGACCCCAGCAAGAACTACGGCCATGGAAGTGGGGATCTGCCTCACAGGAGTTGTGACTATCGATGGGGAAGGAACAGGAGGAATAAATGCCCCAAACTTTCTCTCTTACCCTTTCCCAGTTCTGCCAGTGCCTATTAATGGATGAACCCAATTGGAAACCAAAAGGCAATGGATCCCTGGATGGGCAGTCCATGGCATCAGCTTCGTGGGACCCAGAACTGGAAGAGAGAGCTGGAGAACAGATTTGTAGGGGCAAATAAAGAATAGCGAAAGGTCACATTGGAACATTCTGAATTATCCACTATGCTCTGCAAGTTGTCCTGGAATCCTTAGGGTCTGTTATGGACTGAATTGTGTCCTCCTCAAATTCATATGTTGAAGCCCCAACCCCCAATGTATTTGGATACGGGGTCTTTGAGGAGGAAATTAGGATTAAATGAGGTCATAACGGTGGGGCCCAAAACCGATGGGATTGGTGTCTTTATAAAAGGAGACACGAGAGTGCTTTCTCTGTCTCTCTCTCTCACACACACTCTCTCTCTTTCTCTCTCTCTCTCCCTGTATGCCTGTACGCACACTCAGAAGACAGATGGCTATCTACAAGTCAGGAAGAGAGGCCTTCCCAGAAACTGACCTTGTTGGCACCTTGATATCAGACTTCTAGCCTCCAGAACTTTGAGAAAATAAATTTATGTTGTTGAGGCCACCTGGCCTGTGGTATTTTGTTATGGCAGCCTGAGCAGACTAATACAGAGTCCTTGGTAGGGGATGACAAATTATGGCAGAAGGACCATCCATTTTTCCACTTACACCAATAAGTGTGATTTGGCAAAAATTGCTCTATTGAGCTTCCTGGGAAATTCAGATTTCCATCGAACTGGTTATTGTATTAAATCCACAAATTCACAAATGGGTAAGAAATTTAAATTTCTTTATTTTTTATAACTGATATTAATTCTTACTTTGAGTCCCAACTTTGACAAGTAATGAAAACTTACTTCTGGTTAGTTCAAGGGCCTTTTCATATAGTGGCTTACATAATGCCAAGGTCTAGGGGTGGGCATTTAGTCCTTGATGTCTTCTTCTATCCATGCAGGTCCCTCCTACATCCCCTAATTCCAGTCCTCAGGCCTCCTGTGGGCCCTGACTCCGTGCCCCATGTTTGCACCGTGCTTGGGCTCATGGAATGCATTCTTCTGTTCCTGCTCTTTCTGTGCTGTGACACACTCTGCAAAGGTCTTAGGCTCATCTTCCCAGATACACCATGTCACTGATCCTCTCTGATCTTAGAGTCACCAGACTTTTCCAGGGTCTCAGTCCCCTCCTCCCCAGGGCTTAGACATCTCCAGTATTTAATTATCTTGGCTTCTCTTCTGATTCCTTCCCCTCCTTCAACAAAGAGAATAATTTATAGTCTAAGGAATATAGAAAACTTGTTCTTTTTCCTATGTTCTTCCAAAGTCAAGAATTAGCTTTCTATCTTGGTTTTGCTGTGTCTTCCTTTCCCTGGAAAAATGAAATGGGAAATAAAACAAATAAGAAATTTGGGGTGGCAGGTAGAGGAAGCATTACGTATTTCAAAATACTGTCTTCCCGTTTTTTTTTTTCAGTGCCATGGAGTCAGTTCTGACTCCCAGCAACCATGTGGACAGCAAAGCGGAACCCTGCCTGGTCTTCTTTGCACCATCCTCTCACCTTCCGGCACTATATCAGACAATGATCCTGCTATTCATAGGGTTTTCATGGCCAGTTTCTTTGGAAGTGGGTGTTCACGTCCTTCTTCCTAGTCTGTCTTAGTCTGGAAGCTCCACAGAAACCTGTCCACCATGGGTGATTCTGCTGGTATTTGACATCCTGGTGGCATAGCTCTCAGCATCATAGCAACACGCAGACATCACAGTATGACAACCGGCAGACAGGTAGTGTGGTTCCTTGACCAGGAAATGAACCTGGCTGTGGAGGTGAGAGCACCAAATCTTAAACACTAGACCACCAGGGCTGGCTGCCACTATCCTCTCATACAGATGCAATTCATGAGAATTGTAATTTCGTAAGAAAGCCTGTGCATCTCAGGAGTCACTCCTCTAATGTTGCTGGGACACAGAGGAGGGCCATGGTGCTGCTCTGCAGTCCTGCTTCTAGGTTCCCCCAGTTCTACTAACTGTGCTGCCAGCTTAGCCCTCCATCCTGCAGCTCAGCCTTGCCTTCCTGCAGGCAATGAGTGTAGAGTGCAAGAGCGACTTCCTTCTTTTTTCCCAGGTGGGAGACAGAATTCCAGGGAAGTTTGGTTTCAGGAAAATGTTTCAATCTTTTTCCTGGTCCTACCAGGATAAAGGAATAGAGGTGGAGTCATGGATAGCTAACCAGAGACAACCTAATACTTTTGAGTTGGAGGACAGGCTAGCCCTCAGAACATCTGGGAAACTGAAGTTACAGCACTGGAAGGAGTGTCGAGAAGGGCATGGAATCTGGGCAGGCCAGATTTGACAAGCAGAATTGGGATAAGAAGCCAAGAGTTCAGGGCCAAGGGATGAGAAGAAAATTCATATCAAGAGGAAGTGAGCTGAGTGGAGAATGGTGATCTGAACAAAATGCTTCTGGAGCAGCAGTGGTCTAAAAATCCAGCTTAAGGGTCCAGAGTAGAGAAAGTATCAACATTGTGATTATGCAAGCTTTCCTGAAGCTTCTGATAAGCGCTCCCTGCTCCAGCCAAGCACCTGTGGTTGGAGGAAAATATTTTGTCAGAGAGTAATATTTTTTATATATTTATGATATCAAGTGTGGAAATCAGCAAGCATTACTCTATGAGGATGTATATATAACAGGTCTCTCCAGCCTGGGAGGCATTTCATCTCTTATTTTTATGAGCAATCTGGAAGGACAAGTTTACAGAGAAATCATCTCCAAAGTTGTCAGCGACATTCAGCATTTCAGCATTTCCTGGATAAAAAATATTAAGCAGATGGACACAGTTAAACTTTCCAAAGATCTCTGCCCATTTTGAGAGATGAGGGGTCTTGAGATGAAGGCTTGATGGCTCTTCTCCAAGTCGTCTCACAAGAGGCATTACCTTGGTGAATTCACCGTGCCCATGAGGTCCAAACTCTGTCATTTGTCCTAGAGTCAGAAGGAAGCAGGGCTACAGACTCACACTAAGCACATTAAAATCAAAGCACATTAGGAGATGGAAAGCTTAGTACACAATGGAAGTTATTTTGATCCAGTGAAAGGAATTCTCATTTCTCCCACTGAGGGACAGCCCCTTCCTGGAGAGGTCAAAATAATAACTCTCAAGTTGCACAGTAAGTGTAGAATCAGAGCAAACGGAGGTGGAGAGTCTGGGAGATTTTTATCCAGGCCATGATGTGGTATAATGAATCATTGCTACCCTTTGCTACAGAACACTTCTCTAGTAATTAAATTAAGGTTGTCTTGCAGATTCAGTGTCTTCCTAGCTTGGACAACACTGGAGAAACACTGCCAAGTTTTGTCCTGTTGAGCTATACTTTCTGCGATCCAGACTGTCTCCTTACGTTCGTGCATTACAATATAATTGGTTGGGCTTTTGCTTACTAAATATGAACCACATTCTTGTCCTGCCTCTCTGAGACCTAGGTCACCTTGTGTGGAATTGGGGGACAATGCAAATCCTTTAGTCACATATTTACAGATAGTCTTTTATTTACTCATCCAGATTTCTAAACATTGTGTGTGGATTTTACTAGTTGAACCCTTGAAAGCTAATCTTATTTCTATTATTTCCAAGCTCTTAGGAGACATCTTATACCTCCTCCTCACCCCAGACCCACACCCACAACATAATGTTCTGCTAGCAGGCTGGAAGGTGATAGATAAACTTCAATGTGAACAAAGGAGTACATTTTAGGGAAAGACAACCTATGTGTTACCTACAATGTAGATAGGGTACAGGCACTATTTGTAATCCACTATAAGCAGAGGGTACCCCTTAAAGTTTGAAAGGGGTTTCATTTAAAGAAAATTTTTAAATAAACTTTCTGATAATGTGAAATTATGAAATCAATTTCCCAAGTAGGTGATACAGGCTAAAAATATAGTAGGCACACAAAGGTCTAAATAAATTCTTGACACAGCTTTATAGATTGTTAAAGGGAATAATGGAGTTTGGAGGTCATCCGTAGCCTCTGAAGCTGTTATTAGTGAAGGTAACCAGGTGCTCCCACAGCATAAACCTCCGATGCTGCCATTAAAGAGATGACGCTGGGCCAGGTGGACTGCGACCCAGAAAGGCAATTTCTGCTTTGCCTCTTCACCTCACAGGCAGCTGTGGGTCAGGTTTCCTGAAAAACAGGCTGAGACATACATTAGTGTGCAGAAGTTTCACTGGGAAAGTACTTTCCAAAACAACACCTAAAAGAAATGAGGGAAGCAGGGCAAGGCAGAGGGAGAAGTTGGGCTGTGATACAACAGAGACCTCGTGAGTCCAGTGGGAGGCTCTGGAGCTGCATGGCCGTTTGGGGTTGTCTTGCCTCGAGGCAAGGAGTCAGGCCTTTATTAATGCTCCTACCCCTGGGGAAGGAGTGTGACCTTGAGTAAGTGGCTTTCTTTGACTAAGGGCAAATCCTAGAGAGGTACTCGGGAGAGCCTTCAGCCACTAACACTCCCAGCAGCTGAAGACGGTGCACCAGCACATCCAACAGATGGGTGCCCACAGACTCTGGCCATTTAACAGCATCTGGTCATGCAAGTTGGGGACAAATCTATTGTCAGAACTGAGATATACTTGGTCTGGGGTATTGTTTGCTGAGAGACGATGCACTGAGAGAAAGACATTATTCCGGGAGTAGAGTGACCATCTCACCATAAAGGCGGTATGTTTCCAGTGCCAAGCCATTTCCACCCAACAACCCAAAAAGTAGCCAACACATGGCACTGCCCAGTACAGCCTCTCTCGCCCCACCCCATATTCATAGAGGCAAGAGGGTGTGGCACGAGTGATCTGGAAGGCTGTGCAGGGGGAGACAGGCAGGGCAGAAAACACACTTTCCAACTGTGACCTTGATCATGGCGGGTCTGTGTAAAAGGGAAACTGGCCACCTGCTCATGGCCTCAGCTGAAGACACCTCAGAAAAACTAGTGAAATTGTCTTTGCTGTCCATTTCCTATCCCGTCTCTACTCTGGAGCCCGGTGCCCTTACTGTAGCCCCTGCTTCACCTCTTTCCTTCTCTTACATCAAACCACTGTCGGGAAATACATGAAATTTATTGGCATTAAGGTGTAGATGACTCATAATCATTGTGTCTCCCCTACCCCCACCTCCCGGAAATATTTAGCTTGTCTTTTGGCAATCAGCTACGATGCAAATGAGGCACTGGTCATACTCCTGGCAGCACAGGCAAGGAGAACAGAATTTCTGGAGAACGTGGAAGAGACTGATAGTTGCCTGCCCGATATTCTTTTTTCTCTTCCTTTTTGCCAACAGAAACCCAATTTTGTTTTGGGTGGCCATGTGCTAAGCTGAAAGACTACGTTTCCCAGGCTCCTGTGTAGTTAGATGAGGCCAAATTGATGTAAGTAAAGTCACTGGAAGAAGCACAGAGGAAAGAATTTCAAATCCAGCAGACTCAGCTGGTAAGCTTTCCTTTTTGTTCAACAGCCTGTCCCCTTCTCCTTCCTTTTGGAACATGAACATGAAGGCTGGAGAGTCAGCAAACATTTGGACAATGAGAAAACCTTGAAGACAGTGCAGCAGAAAGATAGAAGTAGACTAGTCCCTTGAAAACTAGAGTTTCTATACCAATCCTAGACCACCTACTTCCTTCACCTGAGAGGAAAATGAACTACTACCTTGTTTAGAGAAGATATTTGGGTTTTCTGTTATATGCAGCTGAAACAAACCTTAATTGATACAGAATTTGGTTCCTAGAAGTAGGGCACTAGAGACAACAGGACCCACAATATCAACGTCGCTATGGGGATAGATGGGGAGGCAGATATTAAAGATTCAGATATTGTAGTCTGAAATCCCCACTGCTCTTGTTACTGCAGTGGTGAAACATTTTGTCAATCTGTTGCCCACTGTACCTTGGAAATCAGACTGCATGCTAACCGAAGGGAAGTGTTGGGAAAATGGTAGGAACATTAAAAATGTTGGTGTGTTCTAGACTCTTCCTGCTCCTCTCTGCAGAATCCTACAGGAAGCTCATATTAGAGCTAGCCACACTGTCAGCACAGATGGAGAGAAATACCAGTTTACTAAGGGAGCCATTCCTGCCTACAGTCTGCAATCTGGGTTGAATAGAAGTCTTATAATTTAGGTCTTGCAGAGTTGAAAAAGCCAAGTGCATTTGTACCCCACACTGAAGCAGTTATAAGTAGTGGATGTAAAATTGCTGTCTTTATAAGAAATAAGACTGATATCCTCTCATAGGAAGTTAGGAACCTGCTGACAAATATAGGATTAAAGGTACTACATTCCCCTTCAAGCTCATTGTATCAGGTTATTCCAGGAAGTGACCGTTAATTTGAGAAAGCGAGGCATAGCAAAGCATAGAGGCCAGTAAATGAAGGATGAGACCCTTCTTGCTTAAAAGCTCTTTTTAGCCTATGGTTAATTTGCATAGACTGAATAGAAACAAGAAGACTAGAAGCTTGGTCAATTTTAGAGAAAACAAGATAGTAATCATAATAAACCTAAGCATGGCCATCAGCAGCCTGAGACTTTTCTAGCTTCAAAGCAATCCCTGGGCCCCAAGCTGCACCGGCAGCAAGTGGGCTGTGCGGGATATGCCTCCCGAGGGAGTATCACCAGCACTGCTTCAGATGTGGGCATGGAGGACAATGAACAACGACAAACTTCTAGCATTCAGGGCCAGGGGTAACGAAAGAAAAAGGACAAAGAAGGGAGTTCTTCCCAGAGAGCAGAACTGAGGCTGCCTGATAAACTAGCTCATCACATACTCCACGGGCATCCTCCCCTGACATGGCTAGGAGCCTTGCTCTTCTTACCCAAAAGGATTGGGTAACTGCTATGGACCAGTGTTTCTCATTCTGCACTTTCCCACATGGAAGGCCTTTGTTTATTTGTTTGTTTTTATTGTAGTTATCCCATTTCTTCTCCATCATGGTGCATTGGTTATTTTGGAGAAGATAACTTGCTTTTGAGTTTGTGTCACTGGACCACAAGAATAAATACCCAGATATGGTGGAGAGGACTGCACATCAGCCAGATATCCTGAACTGTGAGCTGGATACAGTAATCTGTTAAGAATTTGGAACTGCCTCTTTTAGGGATGTGGTCAATGTATTCTACATATAGCCCTCGTGGATATTGGGTAGCAAAGGGACAGACTGTGCCAGAAATGGTTGCCTAGACAATATCTATTCTCTTCTTCTTTCTTTCTAACAGAATTTGAATGTTATTCTTTGAGACAATGTCTCTATTAAAAAAAAAGATAACTTTTAACAAATTCCCTTAAAACTAGTTGTGGCTAATGAAATATAAGTGGTGGTCATGGGGGTCTTCTAGGAAAGCTAATTAAAAGGGGATGATTCCTCTGGGTGGTGTGCTCCTTCGCATTCGCTCTTTTTCCTTCTTCCTGCCAAAAACATGGAGATAATGGCTGGAACTCTGCCAATCAGCTTGAACAACAAATCACCTTGAGTATGAAGCCATGCTCCAAGATGGTGGAGCAGAGAGAAGGAGGCTGGTGCTCTTCTAACCATACCTACATATCAGTTTTTCTTATCTGGTGTTAGTTATTTTTCTTTTAAGAGAGAGACAAATAAATTTGTTTTATTTAAGCTACCTGTGCTTTCTGGTGTCTTCAGATTAACTGAATGCTATCCAGTACCATGGATGAGCACAACTTTTACATTTCAGAAGTCGTTGCTTGCTTATATTGCCCAACCGTAAGGCAGACCTGGGCAGTCACAGAACTTCCAGCCTGGGCAGTCCTTATGCTCTGACAGTGGAGATTCCAAAAGCCTACGTTTAGAAGAAATTAGAAAACAAATCACGTGAGACATATTCTCCGAAGCAAAGCAGGCTGTGTATGGGCCCTCTAGGTCTGCCAGGCAACAGAACTTTTGATAGGCTGAGTCCAAGTACACATGAGACAGGCAGACATTAGGAAAATCTGTATTTGAGGTAGCTTGCTGAAGTCTACGGAGCCTAGATGCTTGGTCCCCTGTTTGTCTTATCAAACATACAGTATCAGTTTCATTGAGTAAGAGATATAAGTCCCACGGCCTAGCAGAGAGAAAATTCTTGGGCTTTCCCAGTTTTAGTTATGACCATGTGAGAATAAGAACTATGGCTGTTGCCTGACTTCATTATTCCAAAGGTGCTAGGGATCCTATTGCTGCTGTAACAAATTGCCACAAACGGTGGTTATAAACAGCATTTATGCTCTTGCAGTTCTGAAGATCAGAAGTCCTAAAATGGGTCATCGGGGTCATCGTCTTTGTGTTCCTTCTGACTCTAGAGAAGAATCTATTTCCTTGCCTTTTTCAGCTTCTGGAAGCTTCCTGCTTTCCTCGGCTTGTGGGTCCATCCCCCATTTTCAAGTCCAGTAAAGTGGCATCTTCAAACTCTCTCTCTCTCCCTCTACTTCCACCCTCATGTTGCCTTCTGTCTAACTTTACAACCTCCCTCTTATAAAAATCCTTGTGATTACATTGGACCCACCCAGAAAATCTAATCTCCCCCATCCCAAGATCCTTAACTTAACCACAACTGCAAAGTCCCTTTTGCCATACAAGTTCCGGAGACTAGGACTTGAACACCTCGGGGAGGTCATCATTCAGCCTACAAACACTAAGGTCAGCTTGATATCCTCCTGAGAGTATTTCTTGGCCTATGTTTCCCAGATCCCCAAATATCTCCCCCTGCAAGCTTATCATATTGTCTGAATTTTTTGCCATTAAAACTTTTATCAAGAGATTACTGTTAAAATAAATGTATCACTTACAGTGTTAATCTATAAAGCTGTCAGCTTTTCTTCAGATTTCCTGTCAACCTGCAGCTATCTTGGAGACAAAGAATAATTGTCTCTAGGCCAATTAAATTTTATTAGGGGGGAAGGTGATATGAGAAATCATATTGGCAGTGTGAGCCTGCATGGGCACTGCCGTAGAGATCCTGAGTGAGATGAGGTCGTCAGGGGTCACTCCATAACAGCAAGTAGTGGGAGTATATAAAGGCAGCGCTCAGGAAGAGAAAAGAGCATTAGATAGAAGTAGTAGGAAAGGAGAAACTTCTTTTGAGTTTCTAAGGATAGTACTACTGAAAATAGCTAACATTAATGGTGCTTTTATTATGCGCCAATGTAGTAGACTAAATTATAGGTCCTAATTCTTCATACTCCCTCCCATTCAAATCCATGTCCTTGGCTGTGTAACTTTTCAGTTCCTCCAGCAAAGACAGAATATATTTCCCTGGTCTTTGATTTTGGGCTCACCCACATGACTCGTTTGGCCAACACGGTGTCACCAGACGAGAAAGAAGCAGGGGCTTAATGGGCTTGCCTATTTGGGCTTGCTCTCTTGTGCTTCTGCCACAGGAATAGAAGACTACTCTTGCCTAGCCCACTGGCCCAAGGAGGATGAGAGAAACACAGAGCACCCCAATGCAACCCACAGCTTAGAGTTACCCAGTCGATCCACAGACATAGGAGAAATAAATGTTTATTATTGCACACCACTAAGGTCTTTGTGATTGTTTAGGTTAGGTTGCTTATTTCCTGAGCCAATGAGGAATCATTCTCAGAGTTTTACATGTATTAATTCATCTAAACCTCACCTTGATCTTATAAAGTAGATACTGTTCTCTCTACTTTGCATGTGAGGAAAACTGAGGCATCAGGCCATTAAGAAACTTGCTCAAAGTCATGCAACTAGTAAATGTTGGAGCTACAATTTGAATTTGGGTAGAATGTCCATTTAGTTGTTAACTACAGGATCATACTTGGGTCACAGCCAGAAGCGTATGTTTCCTTTCAGTCTGTTGAAAGGAATCTGGTCCATTTTCAATGTTGTAAAGTATCGAGGTCTTAAATCTTTTTGTGAGCATGTCAGATGAGAAGTCCACTGGGCTGAGTCTGGGGTACTCGGTTCGATCCCACTACCAATGAGGAATGCAAGACTGCCCAAATATAAACAAATATTTTATTTTTGCCAAATTATTACCCATACTTTTAAGGCCTGATATGGTGAAAAATATACTGGAAAAACAAGCACATGTGCCTAGAAATCAACCACAATGTGACTCAGCTGACAGCCAGAGGACACCCAGTTTCAAAAGACTAGCCATGGTTGAGATTTTTATAAATAATACCTTCTCTCTTTGCCTCACACTCCTGAAAAGGAGAGTTTTATTCTTTTTGGAAACTTTTGGGAGCTGAGTGCACAGGAGGATGATAGAGGCCTAGGAGGTGAGTGGTCATCTACAGATGAGACTTAAGGAACCCAAAATGTGAACCTGAACGTAGGTAATAGAGAGTGGGATTTTTGTGAGGCAAAGAACTGACAGAGATTAGAAAGAAAGCTGAGGAAGGAAACATTTTATCTGATGTTTCTAGATAAAAAATAGGAGGCCAACAAGTCTATTGAGACCCCTCGAAAAATAAAAAATTTAGGAATTACTGACCAGGGACAATGAGAATGAGGATTTTGTAAGAATTAAAAAAAAAAAAAAATTGTGACATATATGGCATCTGCTATGGCAGTGATTGGTAGGAAAAACCATAAAAAACAAACTGATAATGGGCCCGGCTCTGTGGCCAAGTGGGTAAAATTCCATGCGCTCCACATCGGCAGCTGGGGTTCGCAGGTTTGGATCTTGGGCACGGACCTACTCCACTCACCAGCCGCGCTGTGGTGGTGCCCCATATAAAAAAAAAATAGAAGAACATTGGCACAGATGTTAGCTCAGGGCTAATCTTCCTCAAGCAAAAAGAGAGGAGGATTGGCAATGGATGTTAGGATGTCAGCACAGGGCAAATCTTCCTCAGTGAGTAAAAACAAAAACAAAATCACAAAACCAAGCTGATAATGTCATTGTGGGAAGTATCAAGGGCATGAAGAGCCAGGAAGACTGTTTCTACTGCTCAGTCTTGGGTGATGATGACAATAGTAATGATGACGTCAATCAGCATTTATTCTAAGTTCTTTATGGAATTACTCAATTTCAGTTTTCAAAGCAACCTTGTAAGGGAGATACTAATATTGTACCTCTTTTACAGATGCAAGGCTTGAGACTTAAAGAAGTTAAATTATTCTCTGAAGTTGCAGGAGCAGTCAATGGTGGAACTGATATTCAAATACAGAAAGTTTGACTTAGTGCCTCTTAACAAACAAGCAAACCAGCAAACTTGAAAATGAAGGAAGTGGTTGTCATTTTGGAAAGGAAAGGATAGGTGACAGATTCCCTGGGAATTTCTGTGATAGATGAAGGGGCACACATATTGCTGGCCAATAAGGAAATGTATGATACATGTGAAAAAGAATAACCTGTGAAGCTTTGACAGCCATGTCTCCCTGACTGGCCTAGATGGAGTATATTAGAGACCTCAGTCTCCCATGGCCCCCATTGCATTTATTCAGCCTATCCAACAGAAACTCTGTCTTCTCCTTGCTGACACATTACCTCTTTGCCTTTCAGAATGCACCCTCATGCAGGGTGAAGGCTGACCATGGAAGGCAGAGGATGGATATTAGAGCAGGGGTGCGGGTAGCATTCTGTAAGCCCAGGAGCCAAAGCAGGGAGTTCTTCCCAAGACAGTGGGAAGTACCAGGGTGACAGGAGCAGACTAAGCCAGAAGCAACAGAGAAAAACAGTCTGGGGGAGCCAGGGGTGGATATAAAAGTCAAATCTTTGGAATCAGAAAATCGAGACAAGTAAAAATAGGTTAGGGGCAACATGAGCAGTTGTCTTGACTGCAGCTTAGTGTTTGAAACTGGCTTCTGTAAGCCTGGGGGCATTATGTGTGAATGTGTTGGTTCTGCATGAAGGATCAGGTTGGGTTGGCACTGCTGGGACTGAGGCCAAGGTTTAAGCACTGCTCTGTTTGATGGAGGCCTAAACCACGGGTTCACAGCTTTCCAAGACCTCCCTCAGGCAGCCGGTTCCTTAAACCATTAGCTGATAGCTGGACTCAAGCCCCACAATGAACTGGCCATCAGGAACCACAGTGTAGTCATAACGTCTGATCATAAGGATCTCCCATAATTTTTATTTCTGCTGCAGCCGCTTTTCAAACAAAACCATCAGTTTGTACTCCCAGACACCAACACAAGTGCATGTGACCCCTGGCTCTCCACTACACTCACCCATTGCCTAGGCCCAGGTCTGCAGTCACATTAGTTTCCCACGGCTCTTTTTCAGTCACCTCTGGTCATATGCATATCCTACGAGCAGAAGGAAATATTCCCAGGACAATGGAGACTTCTTTAAGGATAATAGAAGTTGACAGAATGAACTGCTGTCCAAGGTACCATTTTGTTTTTCTATTTCTCTCAAATTAATTCCCCCACCCCTTTTCTATTGTGGTTTGTATTACAAGAAGCTGACCCATGAAAACTACATTTCCAAGGCTCTCTTGCTAATTTCTTGAATCCAGCTAATGGGAGTCATTGGCAGGAGACTGGAGGGTGGAAGGAAGGGAGATACCAGGGAATTTCTCTCCCCCAACCCCTCTGCTTTGGGCTGCATCTCTGGAAATGATGATATCTCCCCATGGTACCAGCTCCCTTCAAACAATCCCGCTCTATGGGCCCAGCTCCTACAGGCAGCCCCGACATGGCCCCAGCTTCCACTGGATAGCTCTGGCTCCTAAGCTTTGGTAACACCATCTCCTCCTTGTGTTTCTCCAGCTTTAGGGGTGATAGCAGATTCCAGATAGTGCTAACTCTCTGGGTTGCCTCACAATCCCCTCTTTGAATTCTTAGCTCCTCCAATATCTTCTATTTCCCCATACTAAAATATTTCTGTTGGCTGAAAAACACTGAAAGGCAAATTCAACTGGAGTAGGGAAAGGAAAAAGTGAGAGTGGAGAGAAAAAAAGATTGCAGGGCATTGGAGCACACTTTCATTGTGGACTTTGCCCTGAGGTTGACCCTAATGCTGCTGTATGGGCAGGAGAGGCTGAATGGGGCAATTTGAGGCTCCAAATGAAGTGGTCACTGATTTCTACAGGTTTCCCAGGGTCCCTTGCTGCCATGGAAATCAGACCTACCCTAACCCAAATTTCCAAGATGGAATTGGTCTGGGCCACCTTCCTTTTGCATAAGTGGTCTGGAAATGCCTTGTTTTCAGGAATTCTTTTGTTGAGATTCAAATACTGTCATAAAATATCTTCATCACAATAAAAATGCAAAGTACAAAGTTGCTGTTCTGCACCACATCACAGAAGGATGCGGACACATTATTCAAATGTGTTAGGGCAATTGCTGCACAGGCACTTGCAGGCTGATGGGACTTAAAAATAGCACATCCCATTAAAAGGAAAAAAAGACTCTTTGGTAACAAAATAAGTGACTGTTCTCTTTGTCCTTTTTTTATACAGACACCACCCCCCTCGCCAGACTCTTTGCAGAGTTGCAGTTTTCCAGGAAATATAAGGGACAACCAGTAGTTGTAATAAGGGAAATCAGGGGAAGTGGGGAGAGACAAAGCTAGAGACAGAAGAGCTTAGGACCACTGTCCCCTCCTGCTGCCTGCTGTCTCCCCAGTCCCTGCAGAACTCACCACCATGGCATGGGTACCTGGGATGGCTGGCGCTACATGGGACTGTCTAAAGAAATGCTGCAGGGCCAGCACAGTGGCGCAAGCAGTTAAGTGTGTGCGCTCCGCTGCGGCAGCCCTGGGTTCGCCGGTTCAGCTCCTGGGCGAGCACCCACGCGCCCGTTGTCAAGCCATGCTGTGGCGGCGTCCCATATAAAGTAGAGGAAGATGGGCATGGATGTTAGCCCACGGCCAGTCTTCCTCAACAAAAAAAGAGGAGGATTGGCAGATGTTAGCTCAGGGCCAGTCTTCCTCACAAAAAAAAAAAAGAAAAGAAAAGAAATGCTGCAGGATGTGGTATTGGAGAGGGAGGATCACTGGGATACTTTGTGGAAAGTTCAAGTTGCCAGTGACTTAGAGATTTTTTTTTTTTAAAGTTAACTACTTACATCAATAAGTGGAGAACTCAGATCCAGAAGAACTAAGTGACTTGTCCAAGGTTCCCTCAGGCAGTTAGGAACAGAACAAGAACTTGGAGTCCCAAACCAATGTTCTTTACACTCTAACTTAGTACAGTGTTGGCTCTAAGAGATGGCAGGTCTAATAACTTGAATTTCAATTCTTCATCCCCACATACCTCAATAAAGCTGGGATGGATGGATAGATAGATAGATAGGTAGGCAGATAGGTAGGTAGATAGATAGATAGATAGGCAGATAGATAGATAGATAGATAGGCAGATAGACAGATAGATAGGTAGACAGATAGGTAGGTAGGTAGGTAGGTAGATAGATAGATAGATAGATAGATAGATAGACAGGTAGATGATTGATAGACAGACAGACAGATAGATAGATAGATAGATACATAGATACATAGATAACTCACCCCCCAGTGTACATAATAGGAAGGCTCCCACTCAGGAGTTGATGTGCTGTAGGAGCGCACAGAGGATCAGACAAACACGGAGAAATCTTAGTGCCAGTCCCTCCTGACTAGTTCTACATGATGGGATCAGAGCAAGTCATAAGACCTCTCTGAGCTTCATTTTACTCATCAGCAAATTGGGCATAAAGATACAAACCATAACTACTTCATAAAGCATTATGCCGCTAAAATGAATCAAAGTATAGAAAAATGTGAAAAATATGACATATTTGTAGATTTAGGAAAAAGCAGAGGTCAGCAAACTATCTGAAGGGCTAGATAACACATATTTTAGGTTTTTAGACCAAATATAGTCTCTAGTGCAACTACTCAACTCTGCTCTTGTAGCACAAAAGCAGCAATAGACAATATCTACATAAATGAGAGTGGCTGTGTTCCAATAAAACTTTATTTACAAAACAGAGAGAGGGTTGAATTTAGCCTGTGGACCATAGGTTGCCAATCCCTGGGAGAAAGTCCTCCCACTTTGTTCAGTGCCTCGTCCCTGAAAAAGCCTTCCTCTCTCCTCCTCCACAGCATCCCTTCTCTAGCCTAGGGCTTGATGACTCAGCCCAAGCCTTATTTTTGGAGCACCAGCTTTTTAAGGCAAAACATAGCTCACTAGAAGGGCTTAAGACACATAGGCATCTGCACCAAGGGGAAAAAAACTAAGAGCACATTTATAACCACAGTCACAGCCATCTTTCTTTATGAATATATTTATGTCTGCATTTAGACACACAGCCACATACATAAAGTGATGTAGAAAAAGGAATGAGACTGCGGATAGAAAAATATTTCAGCGGATTTCGCTGAAGCTGTAACACAGGACTAGACATAAGCATCAACAACAACACTGATATTTACATCCAGCTCTAACTTTTTAAAGCACATTCAGATTTCCTTTCATTTATCATTATGAGATTATGAGGGAGTTTTGACAGATCTGAGAGAAAACAGCTAGAGTCACAATGTGCCTGGTTGCAGATCTTGCGGTCAGACGAGCTCAGACACTCTGTCCTGTGAACCTAACCGAGCACTTTCCCCTCAGACAGAGACCCGGCTAGGCCGCAGAGTGGCTCTTCAGCCAAGCTCATGCTCCTTATCAACTATCTCTAGAGTATCAAGGAGTCAATCTTCTTTGAGAAAATTATTTTCTTTTCCCCTTGATTAACATTATGTCTGTTAACTCAAAATGAAGAGTATTTTAAATGCTCTAGAATGAGTGGAGAAACACATAAATCAATGAAAAGGACACAAAAAGAAACACATAAATCCTGAAAGGGAACTGGGGATTGGGCAGGACTGGACTGATTATTTCTTGGGCCATGGGTGGTTAATCATCTGTGGGCGAGCTGGAATTGGAAATGCTCCTCAGGCTAAAGCATGAAGTTAGATACGTCTGTGATTTCCATTGAATCTGTGGTAGGGGTCCGCAGCCTTGAAACAGAAGAGGCAGACATCTGCAGCTGGCTTCAGAAGAAGGATAAAGAATGCAGTCTAGATACTGACTTCATCTTAAAAGAAGAGTGAAGAAGCTTCACAGTGGGGCTGTAACAACTAAATCAGGTAGCTGATGCGTATGGTTCGGATAACTAAGTAGGACCCCAACATGGAGATTACACTACCCTACAACCCACCTAGAATAAAGCAATTTGCCTGTAAAGCAAGTGCAGGATGGTTTTGACCCAGGGGAAGAGCATAGGGCCACACAAAAAAGTGCCTTCTTGTCCAAGGGAGCCCGATTTTGAGGGACCACTTTGGGGATCAAACATAAGTAAAGATTGGAAAGGCTCTGAAAAGAGCCAGAAAGTCTACCTGAACCACTAACATAACATCCTGATACCTTTTTCTGGCATCCACCTGAAACCAGCTTCAGTTGGAGTCTAAGTTGAGCATCATGGAGAAAGGAGGACAGACTAAGCCAATGTATAGTACTGTGTGGTCAATAAGCATTTATTGGAATAAATTGAATTTGAATACACAATTTGTCAAGCACTACTTAAAGTTGTACTTAAAGTTTCTCATGATTATAATACTTTCAATATGTACCACCTTACTTAACCGCTGTGGTTTATATTTAACTAATCCTTTTCTAAGGAAAAAAGCAAGGATTTTCTGATTTAGAAAGCTGAAGGCATTTTCCTTTAGGGACATTGCAATATATTACAATTCTTAAAGAACATTAGTGTTCAAGAACACGTGGCCTAAAACAGGCCTTTATGATTTGTGCAAGCCAGCTAACCATGCTGTGCAGTATCATTTCTCTGAAAAGTTGTTCCAAACAACTGGTTTATAAATGGCTGCTGTCTGCAAGGTTCATTTTTAAGTTTAGGACTGCTGGTCTATGCAGCAGGTATGTGTGAGTGTGTGTGTCTTTGTTTATTCAACACCTCCCAAATCCCCTTGCTGTCCCACAGAACGAATACCCACTCTTTCAGAAGCCCGATCCTCAAATCATTGTTAGTTTGTTTATTTAAAAGGCCTCAAATGAATATATTCACTTATTTCCATTGCTTCTCATCCCCCATCAAATGAAAAATTGTTTGCCAGACATAAAAGCTTCCAGCAGCACCTTCTACTCCCAGCCCATCATATTCCCTGAAGAAATCTGTATGGCTGCCCATGGGCTTCATCTCTATTGTGTGGAGTAAATAGAGTCACTGAAGCTATATTTCTTGTCTATTTTAAACAGCAGCAAAAAGAAATGTGGGAGAAGAGGGGCCATGCGGTTATTTCCTGATTATACTCACAATCAGGGGGATAGAAACCCTCCAGTGAAGAGAGTGGTGGACATCAGTCCATGTCTACACCCCACGCACGACCCTCCCAACTCATTCAGGTCAATTTAGGCAACAGTTGATCGAGTCAGTGGGGAGAATACTCCTGTAGAAACATAGGTCTGAAAACCAGATTTTACTCCCACTGCTTCTCAAAATTGTGAATCTCTGCTTCTGGGAGGTAACGGGAAGAAGTGGAGGCTGTTAGAAAAACGTGTATTAAAAATATAGCAAATCAGGGCCGCCCCGTGGTGTAGCGGTTAAGTGCGCGCGCTCTGCTGCTGGCGGCCGGAGATTCGGGTCCCGCGTGCGCTGAGGCACTGCTTGTCAGGCCATGCTGTGGCGGTGTCCAATATAAAGTAGAGAAAGACAAGCACAGATGTTAGCCCAGGGCCAGTCTTCCTCAGCAAAAAGTGGAGGATTGGCAGATGTTAGCTCAGGGCTGATCTTCCTCACACACACACACAAAAAACCAAATCATTAAAAATAAGAATAAAAACAGGAAGAAAAAGGACAGTCAGTTTCTCTGTTCTATTTATGAATCCCTCAAGGAACTCAAATGCCAGGAATTAGTCTTCCTTGCTACCCTCTTTGGTCTTATCGTGGGTGTGCAGAATCATTTTTGCCATCTCCAGCTGTATTTCTAGGACAAATCAGGGCCTCCTGCTCCTCAGAGCTCCTGGGGTTCAATTCATTTCCACATAAGGCCCCATAGGATAATAGAATAAATGAAGATCGGAGACACTGGAAGGTTTCACTTCTTACATTAAAAAAAAAAATGATAGCAAGAAAGCTAGTGTGAGGGGCCAGCCCCATGGCTTAGCAGTTAAGTGTGCGCGCTCTGCTACTGGCGGCCCGGATCCCGGGCGCGCACCAACGCACCACTTGTCTGGCCATGCTGAGGCGGCATCCCACAGACAGCAACTAGAAGGATGTGCAACTATGACATACAACTATCTACTGGGGCTTTGGGGGAAAAAAAAAGGAGGAGGCTTGGCAATAGATGTTAGCTCAGAGCCGGTCTTCCTCAGCAAAAAGAGGAGGATTGGCACGGACGTCAGCTCAGGACTGATCTTCCTCACAAAAGAAAAAAAAAAAAAAAAAGAGCAAGCACTGGATGGAAAGAGTGGCCAGTGTATTAAAAAAAAAAAAAAAAAAAAAAGAAAAAAAGAAAGCTAGTGTGATTGGCAAAAGTGTCCCAGCTCATAACTGGGCAAAAGGAGCTTAGTGGATCTTTCCCCTGGGCCATAATGAAATGGCGATTTAAGCTGATTTACAAGAGAGGGGATAATTGTGCGTTTGCTTGAGAGGCAAGTGGTGGAAAGCAAGGCTGAACAATCAAGATTGCACACCTAGCTAGTTCTTAGTATCTGTGCTATAAGAGAAAGAATATGGAACTAGAAGTGAGACAACCTGTGAGTGAGTTCCACAGGCTCCACTGGTACATAACAGTTGTATGACCTTGGAATGACATTCATACTTCGTGAAGCTCTATTTCTTCACTTATATATACATTAGGGTTAATAAGTGTTCTAGTTAGCTTCAAAGTATTTTTTTATGATAATCAAATAAGAAAATGCATTAAAAACACTGTGAAACTGTGATGTGCAATGCAAATAAAAAGGTTGTATACATTTTAACACTGTTCGTAAGGTGCTTAAGCAATCCAGCTGTTAATAAGGCATTGATTTCCAGTCTTTCGAAAAATGAATTCTGAATAAGATTGTTATTAAGACTTGGCTAACATATAGGTAGTTGCTTTAGCTATATAATAAACCTATTATTTTGGTCTATTCCTGTTCATTAGTTACTTTCCATAGCGTTGCTATTTGAATACTTAGCACATAAATTGACAAATGAACCATTGTTATAATTTAATTAGATTTAGAACAATATTTTTAGCACATAATGACTTTCTAATTTGTAAATTTACATTTGGGTTTTTTGAATTGCTATGGGTGAATAATAATAATCCTTCATAGTTAGAGCATTTCATAGTTTACCAAACACTTTCACATAATTTTAACTCCTTTTATTCTCTCAAAAACTCTATGAAGTACATAGAGCATGGATTATTATATCTATTTTACAGATCATAAAGCTAAGACTTAAAAAAAGACTGTATGACTTTCCTAAAGTCACACAGTAAGTGACCAGGTCCAGGCCTGAATCCCGTAAGGGCAAGAACTCTCCCCATTACATAACAGCACTTGCCCCTCATCCCACTACCCTACCTTCCCACAACCTGACAGCTTCAGTCTACTCTTGGCCAGCACTATAATTGTTGGGTCTTTGAAGTCATGAATTTGCCGAATGACTGCCACTGAAACAGTGATAATAGCCATCTCTCTTCTTGGTGAAGGGGAAAGATTGCAGGAATGGCAGTCAGGCACCTGGATTTCTAGTTCCATCTGGATAAATGTTTGATCCCCAGGTGGTCCCTCACCAGCAGTCTTCCCAGGACAAGAAGACACTTTTTTGTGGCTCTACAACTCTCAGGTCTTGATTTATAGGCAATTTATTTGATTGCACTTGATTGCACTTGATTTATAGGCAATTTATTTTCCTCTTGCTGGGTTGTACGGCCCAGCCATAGAAGTGAGAGAGAGCAACCTGAATGGAAGCCTCTGTGTCTTTTATGACTTAACCTTGGAAGGGACATACCATTATTTTTGTTGTGTTTTATTGGTTTCACAAACCAACATTGGTAAAATATGGGAGGGGACTACACAAGGATGTGACTACTGGGAGACAGAGATTATGGGGGCATCTTAGAGGCTGGCTACCACACTTAGGGTGGGGATGGGGTGTTAGTACCTGCACAGATGTTGCTCAGGACGTCAGAGGGTAAATGCTGTTAGAGGAGAAATGGCGGTTCTCTCTGGATCCCAAGAAAGCAGCCACCATGGTAGTACTCCTCCTGCCCCCGTAACAAGGAAGAGCAAGAGAAAAGTTCTACAGATAAGGTCCCATGTGCCCATGGGGAACAGTGCACTCATTTCCCATGTGTCCGAGACAGGCAATGTTATGATCCTGAGAGGCGGAGGCCCCAGGCAACCTCATGATAGTGGTGAGAGAATACAGCTATAGATGGTGTGAGGACCACTCTTGCTGGAGGCCAGCTATGGCCCTGGTATTGTGATGCTGCGTAAGCTAACTTGGGTTCTTTCTGGTAGATAATGGTAGCTACTAAAAAGTATGAGATGGGGGCCAGCCTGGTGGCGCAGCAGTTAAGTGTGCACACTCCGCTTTGGTGGCCCAGGGTTTGCAGGGTCGGATTCCAGGCACACACCGACGCATCGCTTGTCAAGCCATGTTGTGGTGGCATCGCATATAAAGTAGAGGAAGATAGGCATGGATGTTAGCCCAGGGCCAATCTTCCTCAGCAAAAAAAAAAAAAAAAAAAGAAAATTATGAGATGAGTGAGGATCTGCTATAGCTCCACAATCTTGCTACGAGATTATAACAAAGGCAAGTCTGAGGCCAAGTTCTTGCTCAGATTCAGACATTTACTAAAAAAACATTTGTTAGCAAGTAGACATAAAACAATGTGATGAATTCCAACTTTCTGTCCTTAAAGCTCATCGAATCAATTCTGTATAACAAGCTTGCTTAAGGCAGGTAGAACAGTATTCTAAATATGGGATTCTGTTATCAGTAGAGTAGGTGTTACATAACCTGAGTCTTCTGATAGTAAAGCTGGTCACAGGACCATGTGGAGATCAAGCCTTAAGGGTTCTCCGTTAGAGAAAAAGTTGCAGAGCCGGTTAGACGTTCAAGCAAAATTGAGAGGAGTCTCTACAATATGCCAGCCATACCACACATTTTGAACATTGCTAATCTCCTCTCTGAGAACCCATCATGCTAATTCCTAAAGCCTCTGACATTGGTGGCAGACAAAGATAACTGAAGTGCTTGTAGCATTATTCATGTATTGATATGACTTAGTATTTTGAAAACATTTAGCCCAGTGCCTCACATAAATTAAACACTATGTATTTGTTCAGTTTAAATAAAAGAAAAAATAGAAACTACTCCTGTGCCAGCTTACAGTGCTCTGAGTGTGAGTTCCAGAAGAAAGCAAGTGACTGCCCTAAAACATAGTTTTAACAATACATAAATAATATCACACTGTTTAGACTGATGTAATTTTAGGTAAATTACAGAATCCATAGAGGTGCTAACAGTCTAAAGGAAATTTGCAGGTGACCACAGATCAGACATGATGAATTGCATCTCAGTAGATGCTAGTGGAGGACAGAACACAGGTGTACACCTGGTTCCTCCCCCTGCATGATGTCACAGGAGTGCCCCTGAAAATCTGGAGAGAAGGATGAGCCTGACAAGATGAAGATCGCTTGAAAGTGACTGAATTAAGTTCTTGGCTCCGGAAGTTTGGAAAAATGCAATGAATGCTCTAGCATGTAAACTTCTGTCTCAAGTCATTTCTGATTCTATAATGGTATCAGTCATTACCTTATTGGTGTGCTCAGCACTGTGGATACTCTGTATTCAACACTCCAATATACCCTAACCTAAAGGCTATGCGCTTTATCAACTTTTATTTCCCATTCCATCATCCCAAATCTGATATTACAATCCCTTTATGGAGTTTTAGGTGGGAAGTGACTATTTGCATTCTTCATGCCCTTGAAATGTTCTCCCCAAATAAATCCTTGTTGCCCCCTATCTCTATGGTAATCAGCAAGGCTCTACCCCCCGGTGACAGCAGCTGTGTCTAAACCACCCATCTGCTGTCTTTCTGAGGCTCTGCCACACTCTGCTTCATGCCCACTTGCAAGTGTATCACATTTCTATTTAGAAACATTCAGCCTACCCTGGTTATTTTTGGCTACTTATCACTGTGCACCACGATGGAACTGCTGAACTGTCCTGCCCTAGCATGCCCACCATCTGTAGACTGGGTCAGCAACGGGTAAAGGCTGTAAAAATGAGAGGGTAGGTGAAGTCTCTGGCACTTGATGGATTCCCCCACGGGGGCTGGGGCTTGTCAGATGGTGGTGAGGTGGCAGAGGGTCCTACTCCGTTCTGGCTACTATGACGGAATACCATCAACTGGGTGGCTTATCAACAATAAAAATGTATTTCTCACAGATCTGGAAGCTGGAAATTTGAGATTGGGGTGCCTGCATGGTCAGGTTCTGGTGAGAGCCTTCTTCTGGGCTGCTGTTTCTCCTGTATCATCACATGGTAGAGAGGGCCAGAGAGGATGAGAGAGCTATCTGGGGGCTTTTTTTTTTTTTTTTTGAGGTATAGTTGACATATAACATATGTTTCAGATGTACAACATAATGATTTGATATTTGTATACATTGTGAAATAATCACCACAATAAGTCTAGTTACCTTCCATCACCTTACATAGTTAGAAAAATTTTCTTTTTTTTTCTCTTGTGATGAGGACTTTTAAGATTGACTTTCTTAGTAACTTTCAAATATGCAATACAGTATTATTAACTAGAGTCATCATGCTGTACATTACATTCCTAGGCCTTCTTTATTTTATAACTGGAAGTTTCTACCTTTTGACTCCTTTCACTCATTTTGCCCACCCCCAGCCCCTAGTCCACTCTGGTAACCACCAATCTATTCTCTGTATCTATGAACTTGGTTTTTTGTTTGTTTTGTTTTGTAGATTCCACATATAAGTGAAATCATCTAGTATTTGTCTTTCTCTGTCTGATTTATTTCATTTAGCATAATGCCCTCAAGGTCCATCCATGTTGTCACAAATGGCAAGATTCCATTCTTTTTTTATGGCTTAATAATTTTCCATGATATATACCACATTTCTTTATCCATTCATTCATTGATGGATACTTAGGTTGTTTCCATATCGTGGCTACTGTAAATAATGCTGCAATGAACATGGGGGGTGCACATATCTTTTCAAATTAGTGTTTTGGATTTTTTTTGGGTAAATACCCAGAAGTAGAATTACTGGATCATATATAGCAGTTCTAGTTTTATCTTCTTAAGGAACTCCATACTGTTTTCCATAGTGGCTGCACTAATTTACATTGCCAACAACAGTGCACAGCTGTTTCCTTCTTTCCACGTCCTCACCAATGCTTGTTATCTCTTGTCTTTTTGAGAATAGCCAACCTAACAGGTGTGAGGTGATATTTCATTGTGATTTTGATTTGCATTTCTCTGATGATTAGTGATGTTGAGCAACTTTTAATGTGCCTGTTGGCCATCTGTATGTCTTCTTTGGGAACAATGCCTATTCAGATACTCTGCTCATTTTTTTTTTTTTTCTGGTGAAGAAGATTGACCCTGAGCTAACATCCGTTGCCAATCTTCCTCTTTTTGCTGAGGAAGTTTAGCCCTGAGCTAACATCTGGGCCCATCTTCCTCTAGTTTCTATATGAGATGCCGCCACAGCATGGCTTAATGAGTGATGTGTAAGTCCACACCCAGCATCCAAACCTGCAAACCCCAGGCCGCTGAAGCAGAGTGCACAAACTTAACCACTATGCCGATAGGCTGGCCCCCAACTCTACTCATTTTCTAATCAGTGGGGGCTCTTTTATAAGAGTGCTAATCCCTTTCATGAGGGCTCCACCTTCCTGACCTGATTACCTCCCAAAGGCCTCACTTTGGTCACCATCATATTGGAGACTAGAATTTTAACATGAATTTGCAGGGGATACAAATGTTCAGCCCCTAACAGTAGGAGGAAATACAAAGTGTAAGTAAGTGCTAAGAGCTCTGGTCACATATCATCAGAATAGAAATTCACATGGGTTCACGAGTATACACAGAGCCTTTTTTTTTAAATTGAGGTAACATGTACATAACATGAAATTAACATGTAAAATTTTAAAGTTTACAATTCAGTGATATTTAGTGCATTCATAATGTTGTGCAACCACTGTCTCTATCTAGTTCCAAAATATTTTCATCATCCCCAAAGAAACCTTGTACCTATTAAGCAGTCAGTCCCCATTCTTCCTTCCCTACAGCATCCAGCAGCCAGCACTCTATATTTTGTCTCTAGGTTTACCTATTCTAGATATTTCATATAAATGGAATCATATAATATGTGGTCTTCTGTGTCTGGCTTCTTTCACTTAGCATAATGTTTTAAAGTTCATCCACATTGTAGCATGTATCAGCACGTAGCATATACCACATTTTGTTTACCCATTCATCCATTCATGGACATTTGGGTTGTTTCTACCTTTTGGCTACTGTGAATTATGCTGCTATGAATATCTATATATGAATATTTGCTTGAGTATCTGTTTTCAATTCTTTTGGGTATATACCTAGGAGTGGTAACTCTATATTTAACTTTTTGAGGAAACCACACATTGTTTTCCACAGCAGCTGCACCATTTTACATTCCCACCAGCAATGTATGAGAGTTCCCATTTCTCCATATCTTTGCCAAAACTTGTTATTTTTGTTTTCTAATTTTTTCATTATAGCCATCTTAGTGGATGTGAAGTGGTATCTCACTGTGGTTTTAACTTGTTATGGACTGCATGTTTGCGTTCCCCCAAAATTCATATGTTGGAACTCTAATCCCCAATGGGTGGTATTTAGAGATAGGACCTCTGGGAGGTAATTAAGTCATGAGGTTGGAGCCTTTCTGCCATGAGAGTGATACCGAACCTCTTAATCTCAAGTTCATGTGCCCAATGGACAGCAAGTCAAACACTGAGACATCGGTGCTTGGAGATGGAGAAAGATTTATTCAAAATTGGCCAAAATGAGAAGGTGGGGGCCTGAGTTCACTCAAATCTGCCTCCCCAAGAACAGAAAGCAGGGGAGTTTTATAGAGCTAAGGGGCTTGGCAGGAGGAGCTTCAGAGAAACAAAGGGGTCGCTCTCGATAAACCCCTGGGCAATCTGACTTCTGGGCTTCAACAGCTGCTGAAGGCTGGCCATCCAGTGATTGCAACCTCCCTGAAGGCATTCTCTTTCTTTTGCAAAACAAGCTCACAAATTCTTGAGACCCCTGAGTCACCTTTCAAGTTAAACAGGAAAACAGCAAATTGATTTAATATCTACAGTAACTCTCAGGCACCCGGCTTCAATCTCCACTCATTCTTGTAGGAAGTGGGGTGTTGATCATTCTGGCTACTTCCTGATGAAAGCGGGTGAAGATAGGGAAACTGAGGAAGGAAATTTTTCAACTTGAGATTGAAAATACTCTCAGATACCAGGCTATATTTTGCATTTTGCATTATCATTATTTGATATTCCATATCTGATTGACCCAAATTTCCAGAACCTAAAATGCAAGAACCCAATTCGTTTTACTTATCTGACTGTTTGGTTTTGGCTGTCTTAACCCAGAACAGTAGCTTAAGGTCTTTCCACAGCTCACAAGACCAGTTTTTTCTTTTCACTTTCTGAGTGCTCTGATTGTGCGGGGAAAGCTGCACTTGGGTGTGATGAATCCATGGCTTGAATCTGGCCAATTTGACTGATGAATGGGTGGTCAGGAGGACTTCATAAGGCCCGGTCACTTGGGGGTTAGTTGATCCTCTAATCCATGCTCCTTCCAAGACTTAAGGAGAACCTAGTCGCCTGCTTTGATGTGGTGGAGTGGAACATCTGATGGGGATGAGGACCTGTGAGAAGGAAACTCATGAACAGAAGTTGGAATTTCATTTAAAAATTTTAAGTGCTGCCTGATCGCTATTTCCTTCTGTTGTACACAATCTTTCCACATTGGTGAAGCCAAGAATGGCCTCCTATATATCATTTCAAAGGGGCTCAATTGAAGCCTACTTCTGGGGGTACGTGGATCCTCAAGAGGGCAGAGGGCAATACCTTGTCCCAGGTTAAATTACTTTCCTGACAGATTTTGCCAATTGTCTTCTTTAATGTGTGGTTCATCTTTTCAGTCTTTCCCATCAACTGGGGTTGCCATGAGGCGTGGAGTTTCCAAGTGATCCCCAAGGCTCTCGATACTTCTTGGGTTATTTGGTAGATAAATGCAGCTCTGTTCTCACTCTGAATCAACAGTGGGAGTCCATACCAGGGAATGATCTCCTTCCGTAAAGCTTTGGTCACTTTGGTGACCTTCTCAGTTCTGTAAGAGAAAGCTTCGACCCACCCTGTAAAGGTATTTATGAATACTAGGAGGTACTTGACATTCCCAGAGGCTCAAGGCATCATAGTCAAGTCCACTTGCCAGTCCTCACAGAGGGCTGCTCCTTGATGTTGAACCCGCTTGTTCAAGGAGTGCAGCGGCCCTGTCCTGGGATTGTTTTTGGCACAGATAACACATTGTTGGGTAATTTTCTGAATGGTCTGTTGCAAATTTGGAGCAATTAAATACCTTTGGATCCACTGCAAGAGCATTCCTGCCATAGTGAGTGCTCTGATGGATTTGACTAACAATTTCTTCCAGAAGGGCTTCAGGTACCAAGATGAGTCCTTCCAAGTGACATTTCCAGCCAGGATTTTCCAAAGAGAAGGAGTCAAATCCCCATTCTCTGGCTCTCTCTAAATCCTTCTAGGTGTAGCTAGGCTGGAATTTAGCAAAGTCAGTTTGGGAACTAAGGAGCCAGGAGTGCCTCAAAACTCATACTTCTGGCAGCAGTCTTCGCTGCCTGATTGGCCAATTGATCGCCTCTGGCTTCCAAGTTGTTCCCTTTCTGATGTCCAGTGCAGTGCATGATGACTACTGCCATGGGGTCATTAATGGCTTCTAATGAGGTCAATATTTCCTAGGAATATTTTATGTCCCTCTTTCCAGTGGTCAAGAGTGCCCTCTCTTTCCACATGGCCCCATGGGTATGGACCACTCAAAAGGCCTATTTTGAGTCTGTGTGTATATTGACTCTTTTGTCTTTACCTAGCTGAAGAGCCCTAGTTAGGGCCATAAGCTCAGCCTTTTGAGCTGAGGTACCTAGAGGTAGAGCTTTGCTTTCATGGTGTCCTGTAGGGTGAGAACTGTGTACCCTGCTCGACGTTGCCCTGATCCATGAAGCTGCTTCAGACAGTGAACAGTTCCAAGTCTGGCTGCTCCAATGGTTGGTCAGTCAAATCAGGTCGGCTCGAGAACACCTGTCCAATGATCTGAAGACAATCATGGAAGGGGGTCTGTTCGATATCGGTAGGTAGCAGGGTTGCAGGGTTTAAGGTAGAAATAGGCTTTAACTTTACCTCTGGGTTGTCTAATAAAATAGCCTGATACCTTCCTAATCTTCCTGAGGTTAGCCGATATCCTTCTTTCTGTTCTAATAAAGGGAGGTCACAATGAGGAGTGTGCACCATGGTGGGCTGCCCCAACATGAACTTTTCAGCTTCTTGTAGTATGTCACTGGTGGTGGCAGTGGCTCGGAGGCAAGGTGGCCATCCTTTGACTGTCTGATCCAACTGCTTAGCAAAATAGGCCAGAGGCCTCTTGGTGGGTCCGAGGTTCTGGGTCCAGGCTCCCAAACTAAGGCCCTGTTTCTTGTATACCAAAAGATCAAAAGGCTTTCTCAAGTCTGAGAGTCCCAAGGCTGGGACAGTTAATGATTTTTCTTTAACTTGGTTGAATGCATTCTGGCACTCTTGTGTCCACATCAAAAGCTTGAGGTCACCTCCCTTTATAGAGGTTTTACAATTAATCTGAAGTAGGGTATCCAAATTCAACAGAAGCCTGCCATCCCTAAAAATCCGCACAATTGTTGACCAGTAGTGTGAGTTGCAACTAGAGCAATTGCTTCCCTCCTATCTGGGAGCAGGCTTCTCTGTCCTTCCAACAGTTCAAACCCTAAGTATTTAACAATCTTTTTACAAATTTGGGCCATTTTCTTTGAAACCTTGTAACTTCTGTCTGCTAAGAAATTTAAATTTTGAATGGTGTTTTCAGCTGAAGCTTCCTTAGATTTACTGGCAATAAGAATGTTGTCCAGTGACGTTAGCGTCATGGCAGAGTGAGCTTTCCCGTAAACTCTTCCCCCAATAAGATACAACAAAAGGAACAGTCACAGACCAACAATGGAACCCTAGACAGTGAGAAGCAAGATGGGAAAGATCCACACTGCCGCACATCTGAGAATGGAATGTGCTGGGCCACCAGAGGAAGTGAGGAGATGTAAGGAGAACTCCTCTCCCTCCCCATCAGATCAGCGATCCTGGTCCGCGAGGCTCCCAGAGAAGGGGGAGGGGTGGCCCTCTGTGGGGAAACCGTAGCTCTTAAGGCTCTCTCAGCCAGTGGGAAACTCCCACACAGAGGACTCAGAACTGCTACAGGGTACCATCAACATCTGAGCACCCCAGAGAGCAGATAACGAGGGGCAAACGAGAAGGCCCCCACACAAGGGACCCAGTGGGCAAAAGAGAGAGCCCGCCCCGCCCCGCTCCCTGCAAACCAAGCGACCTGCGCGGATCACAGCAAAAAACAGCGGCAGAGCACAGGGGGCTCAGATTACACAGCCCATTACCACCACACAGTGGCGGCTGGTAGAAATTATAACCAGAGACATCCAGGATGAGGAAAAACAAAGCCAACACAGGAACCACAATGCAAAGATACATGAAATCACCAGACCAGAAGGAAAATGACAAAACCCAGAAACCAACCCTGAAGACACAGAAATCCATAACCTAAACGACAGAGATTTCAAAATGGCCATCATAAAAACACTCAACGAAATACGAGACAACACAAACAATTCAATGAGATTAGGAGTTTCTTCACAAAAGAGATTGAAATCATAAAGAAAAACCAATCAGTGCCGATGGAGACGAAGAACACAAAGGAGGAGATAAAGGAGAATCTGGAATCTTTAAAGAACAGAGCTGACAATATGGAGGAAAGAATTAGCATTATAGAGGATAGGAATACAGATATGCTCCAGATGGAAGAGGAGAGAGAACTAAGACTAAAAAGAAATGAAGAACATCTCCAAGAAATATCTGACTCTATTAGGAGATGTAACATAAGACTTCTAGGTATTCCTGAGGGAGAAGAGAGGGAAAGAGGAACAGAGAGCCTATTCAAGGAAATAATAGCTGAGAATCTCCCAAATCTGGGGCAGGAGCAGGAAATACCAGTAAGCGAAGCCAACAGGTCACCTAAATATGTCAACAGGCAGAGGCCCACCCCATGACACCTAGTGGTAAGGCTAGCCAGAGTCAATGACAAAGAAACAATATTAAGGGCAGCTAGACAAAAACAAAAAATAACGTACAAAGGAACTCCCATCAGGCTCTCAGCAGATTTCTCACCAGAAACTTTACAGGCTAGGAGAGACTGGAAAGATATATTCAAAATACTGAAAGACAAAAACTTTCAGCCAAGAATACTCTATCCAGCAAAAATATCCTTCAAATATAAATAGTAACTCTTCCAGATAAACAAAAGCTAAGGGAGTTCATGGCCACGAGACCCCCACTACAGGAAATACTCAAGAAGGCCCTCAGGCCTGAAAAAAAGAAGAGAAAGGGAATACAAAGCTTGGAGCAAGGAGAAAAATAGGTAGATAAACTCAGAAAAATGGTAGATCTTTACCGGAATAGGTTAGCAACCACTTAAATACCAAAATCAAAGATCAAAGGAAGGAATTCACCAAAAATAAATTTAACCTCATCTCTGTAAACACACAGCCACAACACAAGATAAAACAGGGTATAACAAGAATGACTTAGAAGGGGAAGAGGAAAGTGATTGAATTGACTTAGTATAAGGAAATAGGAGGCCATCAGATAATGGACCATCTCATACGCAAGATTTTTTACACAAATCTCAAGGTAACCACTAAACAAATAATCAAAACAAAATCACATATGATAAACAAAGAGAAAACTAGAAGTGTCATAAGACAGAACAACCAAACTGAATTGGTTTGAAACAAATGGGACAAGAAACAAAGGAAACGCAAAAGAACCAGAAAATAAGTGACAAAACAGCAACGTTAAGCCCTCATATATCAATAATTACCTTAAATGTAAATGGATTGAACTCTCCAATCAAAAGATACAGAGTGGCAGGATGGATTAAAAAGCAAGACCCAACAATATGCTGCCTCCAGGAAACACATCTCAGCTCTAAAGACAAGCACAGGCTCAGAGGGCAAGGATGGAAGACAATACTCCAAGCTAACGGCAAACAAAAGAAAGCAGGTGTTGCCATCTCATATCAGACAAGGTAGACTTCAAGATAAAACAGGTTAAGAAAGACAAAGAAGGGAAATATATAATGATAAAAGAGACACTCCACCAAGAAGACATATCACTTTTAAATATATATGCACCCAACATAGCAGCACCAATGTACATAAAGCAACTATTAACAAACCTAAAAGGAGACATTAACAAGAACACAATAATAGTAGGGGATCTTAATACCCCACTTACATCAATGGATAGATCATCCAGACAAAAAGTCAATAAAGAAATAGTAGACTTAAATGAAAAACTGGACAAGATGGAGCTAGTAGACATATACAGAGCCCTCCATCCAAAAACAGCCAACTACACGTTCTTCTCAAGCGCGCATGGAACATTCTCAAGGATAGACCATATGTTGGGAAACAAAGCAAGCCTCAATAAATTTAAGAAGATTGAAATCATAACAAGCATCATTTCAGACCATAATGCTATGAAACTGGAAATGAATCATGAAAAAAAACCTGGGAAAATGACAAAAATGTGGAGATTAAACAACATGCTACTGAACAACCAATGGATCATTGATGAAATTAAAGGAGAAATCAAAAACTATCTGGAAACAAACAAAAATGAAAATATGCCATACCAAACCATATGGGATGCAGCAAAAGCAGTCCTGAGAGAGAAACTCATAGCGATACAAGCCCACCTTAACACACAAGAAAAAGCCCAAATAAGCAACCTTAAATTACACCTAACAGAACTAGAAAAAGAAGAACAAACAAAGCCCAAAGTCAGCAGAAGGAGAGAAATAATAAAAATCAGAGTAGAAATAAATGAAATTGAGACCAATAAAACAGTAGAAAGGATTAATGAAACAAAGAGTTGGTTCTTTGAGAAGATAAACAAAATCAACAAACCCTTAGCCAGGCTTACTAAGAAAAAAGGAGAAAAGGCTCAAGTAAATAAAATTAGAAATGAAAGAGGAGAAATTACAACAGATACCACAGAAATACAAAGGATTATAAGAGAATACTATGAGAAATTATAGGCCAACAAAATGGACAATCTAGAAGAAATGGATAAATTCTTAGACTCATACAACCTCCCAAAACTGAACCAAGAAGAAATGGAGAATCTGAATAGACCAATCACAAGTAAAGAGATTGAAATAGTAATCAAAAACCTCCCAAAAAATAAAAGTCCACGACCAGATGGCTTCTCCAGTGAATTTTACCAAACATTCAAAGAAGATTTAATACTCATCCTTCTCAAACTATTCCAAAAAATAGAGGAAGATGGAACACTTCCTAAATCATTCTATGAGGCCAACATCACCCTGATACCAAAGCCAGACAAAGACAATACAATGAAAGAAAATTACAGGCCAATATCACTGATAAACATAGATGCAAAAATCCTCAACAAAATATTGGCAAACTGAATACAGCAATACATTAAAAAGATCATACATATGATCAAGTGGGATTTATACCAGGGACGCAGGGATGGTTCAACATCCGCAAATCAATCAATGTGATACATCACATCAACAAAACAAAGAATAAATACCACATGGTCATCTCAACAGACACAGAGAAGGCATTTGACAAGATACAACATCCATTTATGATAAAAACTCTCAACAAAATGGGAATAGAAGGAAAGTATCTCAACATAATAAAGGCTATTTTTGACAAACCCACAGCCAACATCATACTCGACGGGGAAAGACTGAAAGCCATTCCTCTGAGAACAGGAATGAGGCAGGGCTGCCCACTCTCACCACTCCTGTTCGACATAGTACTGGAGGTTTTGGCCAGAGAAATTAGGCAAGAAAAAGGAATAAAAGGAATCCAAATAGGTGACGAAGAAGTGAATCTCTCACTATTTGCATATGACATGATTTTATATAGAGAAAACCCTAAAGAATCCATTGGAAAACTATTAGAAATAATGAACAACTACAGCAAAGTTGCAGGGTACAAAATCAATCTACAAAAGTCAGTTACATTTCTGTATGCTAATAATGAACTAACAGAAAGAGAGCTCAAAAAGATAATACAATTTACAATTGCATCAAAAAGAATAAAATACCTAGGACTAAATCTTACCAAGGAGGTGAAGGACCTATACAATGAGAACTACAGGACATTATTGAAAGAAATCAATGATGACATAAAGAAATGGAAAGATATCCCATGCACGTGGATTGGAAGAATAAACATAGTTAAAATGTCTATATTACCTAAGCAATCTACAGATTCAATGCAATCCCAATCAGAATCCCAAAGACATTCTTCAGAGAAATAGAAAAAAGAATACTAAAATTTATATGGGGCAACAAAAGACCCCAAATAGCTAAAGCAATCCTAAGTGAAAAGAACAAAGCAGAAGGCATCACAATCCCTGACTTCAAAACATACTACAAAGCAATAGTAATCAAAACAGCATGGTACTGGTACAAAAACAGACACACAGATCAATGGAACAGAATTGAAAGCCCAGAGATAAAACCACACAAATACGGACAGGTAATTTTCAACAAAGGGGCCAAGAACATACAATGGAGAAAGGAAAGTCTCTTCAATAAATGGTGTTGGGAAAACTGGACATCCATATGCAAAAGAATGAAAGTGGACCATCTGCTATCGCCATTCACAAAAATTAACTCAAAATGGATCAAAGACCTGAAGGTGAGACCTGAAACTATAAAACTCCTGGAAGAAAATATAGGCAACACACTATTTGACATTGGTCATAAAGGAATCTTTTCGGATGACATGCCTACCCAGACTAGGGAAACTAAAGAAAAAATAAACAAGTGAGACTTTATCAAATTAAAGAGCTTCTACAAGACAAACGAAACCAGAATCAAGATGAACAGACAACCCACCAGCTGGGAGAGAATATTTGCAAAACATACATCTGACAAGGGGTTGATCTCCATAATATATAAAGAACTCACACAACTGAACAACAAAAAAACAAACAACTCCATCAAAAAATGGGCAGAGGAAATGAACAGACACTTCTCCAAAGAAGATATGCAGATGGCCAACAGGCACATGAAAAGATGCTCAACATCACTAATCATCAGGGAAATGCAAATCAAAACAACACTAAGATATCACCTCACGCCCGTTAGAATGGCTATAATCACCAAGACAAAAAACAACAAATGTTGGAGAGGATGTGGAGAAACAGGAACCCTCATACACAGCTGGTGGGAATGAAAACTGGTGGAGCCTCTATGGCAAACAGTATGGAGATTCCTCAAAGAATTAAATATAGAGATGCCCTATGATCCAGCCATCCCACTACTGGGAATCTATCCAATGAACCTGAAATCAACAATCCAAAGAGGCTTATGCACCCATATGTTCATTGCAGCATTATTCACCATAGCCAAGAAGTGGAAGCAACGTTAAGTGTCCCTCGACTGACGATTGGATCAAGAAATTGTGGTATATTTATACAATGGAATACTATTCAGCCATAAAAAAAGACAAAATCGTCCCATTTGCAACAACGTGGATGGGCCTGGAGGGTATTATGTTACGTGAAGTAAGCCAGAAGGAGAAAGACAAACACTGTATGATCTCACTCATATGTGGAATATAAACCAACACATGGACAGAGAAAACTGGACTGTGGTTACCAGGAGCAGTGGGGGTGGGGGGTGGGCACAAGGGGTGAAGGGAGTCATATATATGGTGATGGACAAACAAAAATGTACAACCCAAAATTTCACAATGTTAAAAACTATTAAAACATCAATAAAAAAAAAAAAAAAAAGGAATGTTGTCCATATATTGTAAAAGAGTCCCCTTTCACCAGCACAAGTTCCCTTAGGTCCCTAGCCAATATTTCTCTGAATATTGTGGGCAAATTTTTAAAAGCCTGAAGCAAAACAGTCCAACAAAACTGCTGTTTCACATTGATTTCAAGATCTTGCCACTCAAAGGCAAAGACCTCTTGGGAACTCTTATCCAGGAGGATGCAGAAAAAGGCGTCTTTCAAATCCAAGACCGTGAACCAGCAAAGGTCTCCTGACAAAGTGGTCAGCAAAGTGTACAGATTGGGAACCACTGGGTGCACATCCTCAGTGATCTGATTTATAGCCTGAAGGTCTTGAATGGACCGATATTCATCTGACTGGGGCTTGCACATCGGTAAGATGGGGGTATCCTAAGGTGAGTGACTTGGGTGAGTAAGGCTCCAATAGGGGCTGTACCCCTCTCTGTGCTTTTTCTTTCAGTGGGTATTGTTTCAGATTGGAGATCGCATGATCCTTTTTAAGAATTACCTTCATGGGAACTGCGGTTTTGCCTCAACCTGGCTTCCCATCTGCCCAGACGTCCTCTCTTACCCTATCCAGAATTTCCTCAGCTGTCTCAGATTAAGATCCACCATTGGGCTTCAACAATAGCAACTGAAAGATGCAGGCATGCTCTGGTGGGACCTCCACTCCTAAGAACCCAGGGGAAAAAATGATTTGGGCATTTAGCCTGGCAAGCAAATCCTGACCTGGAAGAGGTATGGGGCATTCAGGCTGGCATAGGAAACTATGTCTCAGGTTTGTATTTCCAAGATGACAGTCCAAGGGTTGTAAAAAGGGGTGGGTCATTGCCTCCCCTGACACCCCAGTAACAACTATAGTTTCTTCTGAGTTGGGGGATAAATGTATGTTAACAACAGAGCAGGTAGCCCCTGTATGGATGAGAAAATCAATTAACTATTTCCCCACCGTCATTTGAACCCGGGGAGCCTTTGGGGATATAATGACAGGTTGTTCCAGTCTAAGTGGAGCCCCTGGCCTCTTCATTCCACATCTGTTTCTTCCCCTTCTGTTTCCACCATCTGAGTCAAGGGAGACACCTTCTTTTGCCATCTTCTGCAACTTGGGACAATCCTTCCGATGGCCCTCTTCCTTGCAATATGCACTCTGATCTTTCCCCAGGAGTGGGTATTCTCCTCTTACATTTCTTAGTCCATTTTTTGATCCTCTCACCATCTTCCCAATGGCTCATTGATTGAGCACCACTGCCAGCAGAGAGGACTGCTGCTTCATTTTCCATTGTTCCTTCACATCCTGGACCTGATCCCTACTGTTGTAAATCTTAAAAGCAAGTTCAACCAAATGGGAGATGGGCAGCCTGAGGGCCCCATCCACCTTCTCTAGTTTCCTCCTGTTATCCAGGGCACTCTAACTGATGAAGGTCACGTTGACCATTTTCTGATTCTCCAGGGCCTCAGCATTAGTGTTGGTATACTTCCTATATGCCTGATATACCCATTCTAAAAACTGGGAAGGATCCTTCTGCGGTTTTTGCTGAACTTCCTGAACTTTGTTTAGATTTCTAATTTGTGGGATTCCTTTTCTTAATCCTTCCAAAATACAATTCCTGTAGTGTTCTAGGCAGGACATTCTCCCCCCCGCCCCATATATATCTCACGTTGGTTCAATTGTGGGGATGGCCTTGACAGAATCAGACTGATTATTCCCATCCTCAAAATGGAGCCAATGGGTTTCCTCCTGTGCCTTTTCAATAACCGTACGGCGCTCCTTGTCTGTGAGTAAAATATTCATTAAGGCTTGGATGTCAGCCCAAGTTGGATGGAGTGTGAAAAAGATGGAAGAGAATAACTAAGTCATATGATTGGGGTCCTCTCTATAGGATGGATTATTGTTCTTCCAATTAAAAAGATCAGAAGTACAAAAGGCGGAATGCACCCATGTCATGCCTGCCAGTCGGCCATTGGCATTCAGTCCTCTGATTGGGAACTGGTGGAGCAGATACTGCCCTGCTTGAGGAACCCCTCCTCCCTAGCAAAATTGCATACTCTGCTGGGTACAGGAAGGGGAGACCATATCGTGGCTTCCCTCAAATATTGGGGGTTGTGTGGCTCCTGTGACCTGCCCCCAGTAAAGAGGAGGGGCAGAGGTTGCCATGAGCAAAGGGTCCACTTGTTGTGGAGTGGGAACTGGTAGAGGGGGTGCAGGCTGAAAAGGAGGTGGCACAGGGGCCAGCAGGGGAGCCAGGGGCACTGTGGGAGGATTTAAAGTATTTATCAAAATATCATCATCCTCCATTGTGCCATTGAAGTCCAGGAGAACTGGCTCAGGCTTCTCAGCTCTTTGCACCATCAGATTGTATCTCCTTTAGGCTGACTCATTTTGGTGCAATAGCATAAAAGCCTGCACATATGGGATTTCATCTCATTTCCCTATTACAGAACAATTCCAATTGCAAGATGGTAGCACAACTTAGAGATCCATTAACAGGGTACTTTTCTCCAGAACCTAAACAGTACTGTGTCCAGGCATCAGTACAAAGGAAAATCATCTTTTCACATTCCATAGGCTCATAATTAAAAGCCATCCAGTTTTGGAGTATGCATCCCAGGGGGGTTGCATTCACAGATCAAATTAGTGTTCCCCATAGCTGACTCACACACAAGACGAATGCACCCGCATCCACACAAAGCCAAATCCAACTCCTGCAGGACAAAAACAAAAGGTGAAGTCCAACAATCCCCTAGATCTCTCTCAAACGTGGGTCCCTCCTTTCACTCACCACATAAAATGCAAATGGAAAGACAGAGGATTCGTGACTGCAAGTGTCATGGCAACTCACCCGGCAAAGCAAAACCTAAAGTACTCACATGCAAGACAAACGTATATACACAAGGACAAAAAGTAGATTGAGATCCAATGCGTTTCTCTACTCCAAGCAAGCGTTGTGCCAAAGGGTGGGGGATGCCAGGGGGAAGAGGGGGGGCAGCAGGAGAAGTCCCCAGGAAAAGACACTCAGGCAGCTGCTGGGGACCACCAACCACTCCAACTTACACCAGGGCTGTACAGTCACGGGCACAAGACTCCTGGCTAGCTCACCAAAACTGATACTGAACCTCTTAATCTCAAGTTTGTGTGCCCAATGCTCAGTGAACCACACACTGAGACATCAGTGCTTGGAGATGGAGAAAGATTTATTCAAACTGGCCAAAATGAGAAGGTGGGGGCCAGGGTTCACTCAAATCCATCTCCCCAAGAACAGAAAGCAGAGGGGTTTTATGGAGCTCGGGGGCTTGGCAGGAGGAGATTTGGAGAAACAAAGGAGTCACTCCTGATAATCCCCTGAGCAATCTGACTTCTGGGCTTCAACAGCTGCTGAAGGCTGGTCATCCCATGATTACAACCTCCCTGAAGGCATTCTCTTTCTTCAGCAAAACAAGCTCACAAATCCTCTAGAAAACAAGCTCACAAGTCCTCGAGACTCTTGAGTTACCCCTCAAGTTAAACAGGAAAATAGCAAATTGATTTAATATCTACAGTAACCCTCAGGTACCCGGCTTCAAGAGGACATAGTAAGAAGATGGCTGTCTGCAGATCAGAAGAGGGCCTTCACCAGAACTCAACCATACTGCACCCTGATCTCAGACTTCCCAGCCTCTTCATTCTTAAGAGTGAATGAGGATATAAGGAGGAGCACATGATTTTAAAGTATGCAGAACTGCCCTGGAAAAGGACATGAAGACTTTTTTCCATAGATTCTCTGAACTTTTTTCTTTGGGTTACCACATTGTCAGGAGTCAGAGTGCTGGACCTTCTCAGGGTGAGTGTAGCAGCAGAAAAACATAGCTAATATCTGGGGTGTTCTAGAACAGGTGCATGACGGTTTTCTGGTAGAGGACATAGTAAAATAGTGGTGCCACGGACCTCTGTGGACTCAAATGAAATTATAGCCTCTCTCCAATGATTGAAAGTGATGCAGAGAACAGCTTTCTATGAGATTCTCAAGGATGGCAGGATGTGAAGTTTCTTTACTTCCTACTGCTAAACAAATACACCATTTGCTTTTCCTGACTCTTAATTAAATTTCCTTTTCCTACATAGTGGCCAGAGTATCTGGAGGTCAAGGAATAGCAAGTTGTGGAGTGGATGTCCCTGTAGTTGTGTGGGGGCTTGCTCCTAGAGACAAAGGATAAATTGCTATAATGTTACCAGTTTCTTCTTCCTGCAGAGGCCCTGGGATAGAGGTTACGTAAGACAGCCACCCTCTCCCTCCCTTTCTACTGTGGCTCATGCAGAAGCAGCTGTGCTGAGGGCATACAATGTCCTAGGGGGATGTTGCACGCATTAAAAAAAGACATTGTGTGAGGCCAAATCCCAGATGCATTTACAAATCTTTCCAATAAAGTGAGGCTAAAGAGCTATTCTTCCTTGAACGGTTTAAAAAGAAAGAAAAATCTCAAGGGAGGGAAAAATTAGGTGCCCTGCAACATCGTTCTTTTAAATGAGAGTAAGAAATTGGTTCATACTTTGAAGCAAAAAATTTAAATTTCTAGGGTTCCTGTGCCCACTGATGTAAAATAAATATGGAGCAACCAGAAACAATGGCAACAAGAAGACACATCTTGTTGCTCATCTAAAAAGAATGGGCTAATGACCCTTAGTGATGCTAAATTATGCAATTAGAAAGATGGAAAGCAAACACCCTTAATTTGAAGGCTACACATTTTGTTCACCCCCTGCTGATACCAGACCTCATTTTTGCTGAACTCATCTGTCTGCTGCTCTTGAGCCATGAAATTATTTGTCATTTCCTTCTAGTGAACTGTTAATGGAGAGCACTAAAATTCAATTTGAAAAGTGGGAGTTACTACATAATACTATTGTTGATGATGGATTTTGGAATTTAAAGGAATGTCCACATCATAACTTTTTTAAGGTTATAAGCTATCAGAAAGAAACGGCCTCTGTAATACACTAGTGCAGAAGAAGCCAAACATATTCTTGAGAAAATAGCTATTTGTGAGAGTTCATCATCATCTCATGGACAAGATAGGCTGAAAATCCTATCCTCTAATTTCAAAGAACCCCCTCCCCCACCATCACCACTCAGGAAGAATGCACTGGATCTAGATGGATAAAACAATTATCACATCTCAGATGGGAATATTGACAGCCAGATCTCTGTGGTGGAAACTTCTGGATGTTTGCCAAACCAGTTTCCTCTCCCTTCTGGGCCATAGCTAGATTACATTTCCCAGACTCATGTCTTGCCCCGTATGGTCACGTGACTGGACGCTGGGGCGTGGCATGTGATTGGAAGTGATATGCACCACTTCCAAGCCCTGCCCATATATTCCTGATTCCATATAGCCCGTCTTCCTTCCCCATACTCTCCTCCTTGGCATTCACAAATAAATATGACTGAGCTGGAAGATAGAAGGAGCCAGCTCTCTGAATGATTGGACAGAAGATGTCCACTGATCAGACACATACTTTGGGGTTTTACATGAGTGAGAAATAACCTCCTATTGGGGTAAGCCACTGAGATTTTGGAATTTATCTATTACGTCAGTGGCAAACATTACCTTCATTTCTTTGGTTTAACTGACAAATAGTTTTAAAAATTGGTCAAGAACATGGGCTTTGGTGTTAGATCTGAGTTTGAATCTCTACTCTGCCATCTTGGCAGGGGGTAGACGTGGGCAAGGTGCTTTAATCTCTCTGAGTCTCAGTTCTCTCATCTGTAAGAGGAAGATGACAATGCTCACCTTTCAATTATTATGAGAAGGTACTAAAATCATATTTATCAAGTGCTTGCTTTCCTCTTTCTCTTACCAATTTATTCCATTCAAGATCTAGGAGCAGCATTACTTGAAGCCAATGTTTCCAAAGATTAGGGACCCAGAACTGGGGAATCATTAAATGAAATTATATGTCTATTATAGATTTCTCTAATTCAAAGATTGTAAACTAGAGGCCTCTAGGCTGAATTTAACCCTTGGCCATATTTTGTTTGGTGTGCGTACAGTGATAAAGGCTTTTAAGTTAGGTGTCAGTATTTAAAAATCACAATAAAAGTCCAGTTTCTAGCTTTTCTTAAATAATTGAATCATCTGGAACATTGGGTCTGCATTCCCACCTCAATTACAATGGGGTGACAAAGATGGATAAGTTCATGTAACCTCACCATGTGCCAGGTACTGTTCTAAGCATTTTGCCTATAATGTAATCAAATCCTTACAGCAAACTTATGAGAGAGGTATCCTTATAACTCCTATTTTTTAGAAAGAAAACTGAGAACTGAGGCATGAGAAGATTTAGTTACACGCCCAAGGTGATGGCAACAAGAAGTGTCCGAGATGGGATTCAAACACAGGCAGTCCGACTGCAGGGCTGTACTCTAAAACTGCTACACCACACTGCCTCTCACATTATCCAGACCACTTGGGGTACTATAAACACTGCGTGTGTGTGTATGTGCAATTTTCCCTTCTGTTAAGTCCTGTTGGTGGGCAACTTGCAGGAAAGGCTAGATGGAGATTCATTTTTCAAATTAATTCCTGAGAAATTACCGCAGAGGACTTTAGTGACTTAGTGGATGGACGTTAATTACCCGTGACCTGGGTCAGATAGAGAGAGTACCCAAGGAATTGGAGAGAAAGCAAGATTCAGACTAAAGAATATATCTGCCAGATGCCTTCTTTTTCCAGCTCCATAGGAGAAAACAAACTGCATTGCAACAAATATCCAGATTCTTTTCTCCTGCAATAATAAGGAGGTAGTTTCTGAACCAATTTATTTATGGACCCCTCATTTCCAATTCTGCTACTAGCTAAGACCTCAACAGTGAAGAAAAACAAATCAAGTGCCCATGAGACAGCCTTATTTGGGATAGTGAATACCCTAAAACCCTGAGAGGCAGATGATGTTAATAATATCACTGTGCAGCTACCGGAAGCCCTGAAGTTCCAGAAGATTAACTAACTCCTCTAGGCACACACTTGGCTCCTACCCAATGCTCTGGCATTGTCTCTGCAAGATTCCAATAACAATAATCCTTAAATTAGTATGCTGACTCTGGAATTGGTTTTTCAAAACTGGAAAACAATTTTATTTGATTTTGAATCTCATAACTCTATTGCATAGGTAAAACCAATATATTCAATTTTTCTAATGGTAAAACCTGACCCTAAGAGAGATTACTAACTTGCCCCTGGTCACAGAGCAGACAGTAATAAATAACCACACATCGTCTGATTTCAACTCCAGTAAGGATTCTATTACATTAACTTGCCATTTACCACTTTTTTCTTGGAGTCTAGACTTCTGGAACTGTTTCAGAGGACTAAGCCCAAAGGAGGTTTATCAGAAAATATCCTGGAGTCAAGAAAAAGGGTCTAGTTTCTCGATGGGTAGTCAGAAAATGTACAAGATCAGGGTGCCTGGAAATAGAAAGCAGGAAGTATTGTCAAAGGCTATAGAAGCCAACGAACTTGAGACATCAGAACAAGTCAGGAAGACTATAAAAACAGCCAGCATAAAGCAAGCAGAATTGGAGAAGAGTGCTCAGTATCAGTTAGGACTGCATTGGTTGCATGGGACAGAAACCCAGTCACAGTGACTCATCAAATATGGATTTATTTTTCTTATGTAACATGTAATCTGGAAACTGGAAGTCTGGGGGGGCTGGAACTATGACCACTTCAATGCCTTAAGACTCCCAGACTCCTTAGCTTTCTGCTCCTCCATCCCTAGCATGTGGCTTTCATGTCCATGCTCAAATGTAGGTATGGCATCCACTGTCCATGAAGGAAGAATATAAAGGGCTAAAGAAACAGAGAGGCTAACCAGCTGAGCCCATCCCCTTTTAAAGAGCATTTCCAGAAGTCTCCCACCCCCTCTCAACTTTTGGTTGCTTCTCATTGGCCCCAGTTAGGTCACATGATCACTCCTAGCTGCAAGGGAGTCAGGTAAGCTGAGTTTTGGGTTTTGATTTTGAGATCATCACACTGCTATCCTGAACAGATTTTGGCTCTGTGACTGTATCAGTCAGCCTCCAACAGGAAACAGATGGTACATTCTATGAAAGTATTAAGACTATAAACAGATTGCACACAATGGGGTAGCTAGGTGTCGGGCATCCTCGAGGATTGATACAGTAACCTGGGACTAGCAACAGACAATCCTTAGGGCTAAAAGGATGAGGAGAGAGTAATGCAAGAACCAGGCAGGGCTGAAGCAAGTAGAGAATGCCACCTTCAAAGAAGCAGTGACTTGGTCAAATGATGTAATCAGCCCAAGGTCACCCCAGAGAGAAAAAGAAGAGGAGCTAGAAGCCTGCACTCACTTTCCACCTTCCCTCTGATCTCTGCCAAAACTCCCTATTGTCCAAACCAAACAGAAGCCAGAGGACCAACAAACCTTTTTATTTGTCCAAATAGGTCAGTATCCTGAGGCTGATATCAGGATGGAGAAGGGCATAGAAAGGATCTGGAGAGGTAGATGGAAGACATCTGACATAGCTGTTGTAAGATGGAAGGGGAACATGGGTGTCGGGTAGACTGCTAACAGTATCTGTCAAATATAGACAGGCTCAAGATCCAGTTAGAAATAAATCTGGAGAGTCTTAAATTCCAGGTAATATTTACTGAGAGCAGTTTGCAAATAAGCTTCGAATGCTTTCTTAAAACAGCAATGCCGTTGAAACACTTTCCTAAATGTTAGCGTTACGATTTTAAAAGGACGGGACCTAACCCTACATGCTACCTCTTGCTTCACTTCCCAAGAGTGGTGCCCTGATTTTTCTTGGAGTCCACCTCCCTTAGCACCCAGAGAGGTGCTCGCTGTTGGCCAACTAGGAGTACCTGGAAATGAGCAGAGAGCTTCTGTGGATGGCTCAACACAGAGGAGAAACTACCCCAGGCATTTCACCCTCACGTTTTAAGACTCTCTCTTCTTCTCCCTTTTCTGTTCGACAATGGGGATTTCCTCTATTTCTTTTTTAGAGTTTTTTTTTGGGGGGAAGCATTCAATCAGAGTAAAAATATTTCATTAGTCCTATTATTTAATCAGCTAAAATTTAGACGTTTCTGCCTTTGATGGGGGTTTGCCCACCAGAAATGATTGAGACCTAGCAGGCCTGCTGAGGTGAACACAATGATCACAGGGCAGGCTGAGAAAGAGCCTTTGCTAAACACAAGAAGGGGCTGCCCTGCACTGGTTACATCATATTACAAAAATCTTCATCCTACTCCTCATAATTCTTCTCATTAAAAAAGGATTTACTGCAATATTCTTGCCATGTCCTCCTGAATCTATGATTGAATATATGTATACTTGGTTAACCAGAACCTTTCCCAAACTAAGATATAAGGAAAGACAGAAATCCCAGTGGGTTGACTGGCTGGTTGAGTAAACACTCACCAGATAGCTCAAGCAGTCAACCAGGACCTGGATCTGAGTCATGGTTGTCAGCTGCTCAAGAACAGTTGAGCTGGAGAACTTATTCACGATTACCAGACTCACAGGAGGTGGATTCATAATCAAACAGACAAAATCCTTCCTAGGACTGGAATTTTTGAATAGGGCATCTCCCACTGCCCCCCACCTTTGCTCTCATCTTCTGTATTCCCTCTGCCTGGAACTCTATTATTCCTGCCCACTGCCTTTCTTTCACTAAGCTCCTCTCGTCCTTCAGCTTCAGAATCACTTCCACAGGGAGGCTCTTCTTGACCCCCTAGACTGGAGCAGCCCCCCTGCAGTGTGTTCTCAAGGCATCAGGTGCCCCTCATGTGGGGCACTCACTACCCTCTAATTACCTGTTTAAGGGGCATTTTCCTCAGCAGGCTGCATGTGCCTGTTCCTATAGTGCCCAGTGCAAATATGGAACTGGAATACGTTAGATGTTCAAAAAGTATTTGGTTGGATTTGTTATTCAAAAATAAGAATTGCTAAATTGGCCATGTCTTGGGGAACATGGAATACATAATATATACAATTGGGTTGTCTTGTGGAATATTCCGTTCCATCCTGGAGGATTGTCCCTGTTCTAATGCTGAGAGTAGCTCAGTGAGAGACCAAAACAGTTGATGAAGTGTCTCTGCCTTGGGCAATGCTGGAGAGACAAAGACAAATTCTTTCAGGACTTTATGCATAGCCCCACCCTTTTGTAATGAATCTGGAGCTCTCTTGGCTCTTGCATGGGTTATGAAGGAGTGGGTGGAGCAACATTTGCTGTTATTTCTCCGTGCGCCAGAATAAAAAATGGCCTTGGCAGGAGTATGGGTGTGCATGTGTGTGTGTATGTCTGTGTCTGTGTCTATTTGGACACACAGATGGCTGTGAGAAGGTGGTGTTAGTGGGACTTGGTCAAATGGTCCCTGCATGTCTCTCTGGCTATGAGAGAAGGACACGTATGAACGATGCAGGGAAGCCCGATTGTTAACACGGGCTCATTGTAGCCACAGCCGAGGAGTTAGCAGACTTGTCCCCTTATCTTGCCCAAGGATGACAAGAATTTCTGGCTTCTTCTCAGAAAACAGCAGGAGGATTTTCCAGTTGCACGCTCTATGGGTGGCTATAATTGTTACACTAATAAACCTGTTGCTCATCCTGCTCCCCGCTAGAGACGGGGTCCCTGAGTACTCTTTGCATGTTCCTTTCATGCTCTTCAAAGATGCCATCCACTTAATCATATAATATGGATTAGACAACTAGGCTGAACATATGTTTATTTCTAATTTGTTCTAGATCTTAATCACGTCACATAGTAAGCAACTGATATTGTTGTTGAATAAATATAAATGTAACATATTGTCATGCTACTTGGGGACACCAGCAGAGCCCCACTCTCTTTTATGTTAGTACTTTAGCCCCCTTATTCCTCATGGTGACCCTTAGAGTATTCTAATCATCTAGTTGCAAGTCCCTCTTCCACTTCCTGTGTCCCACTTTACGTATCATTGCTGATGCCTTCAGCTGATCCACTTGCTGGGTATGCAATTACTTCAAAACATGTGACATGATGCAGTTATTAAATTACAGTTTATCTTACCTTAGTTGTATTTTAGCATACTTGATTATTTTTTAGAACATCTGGACAAATTTTTGATTGCAATCTAGTGTTATTAAAAACAAATTTTCAAAATCATTAGGAGATCATATTTTTTCCTTGATTCTGAAATGCTGGGGAAGACGTGATTTGGACGTGTTAAATGCTATGCATTCTAAAAATGAGGTGCTTATGTGTATGTGGGTGCCTGCACAATAACATGAAGATAGAGTCTTTCCAATAAGTTAAATTACACAAGACTATATTCATTTGAATATTCTATGTGTAGATTTCTATAGCACCTTTAACATTGATTGGAATTCCTAAATATTCATGTGTATAGTAAACTGATACTGAAGTTCCATTCACAACTTACCACTTTGTTATCCTCTCCATCTGCCCGGCCACTTCCCATTTGTCCTCCCAGGCCCCGTCCAAGTATGGACTCCAACCCCTACTGATGATTCTCTTACTCACTTCTGTCTTTATGCTATATCTATTTCACCCCAGGAAAACTCATTTTAACATATTTCTCTTATTTTCTATTTGCCTGTAATGGGTAATTTATTATTTCATTCGTTTCATGTATGTACACATCTCATGTCCCAACTAATTATAAAGGCTAACATTTGTTGAGCACTTTTCCTGTATTCATTTATTTAATCCTCCCTATGACTCTAAATGTACACATTATTGTTATCCTCATTTTGTCAGATGAAGTAATGAAAGCAAAGAGAGCTTAAATAACTTTTCCTAGGTCACACGCAATTAGACTAATTCATCTATTCTTGCAACAACCATTAAATATTTCTTTGTATCAGTGCTGTATTAGACAGTAGGCACTGCATTATAGGTTGTTCCTGGGCAGGGCCGGTAGTCCGCAGTTTTGCAGCTGCAGCTATACCTATAGCCCTTCCATCAGTGCCAGGCACATAACACCTGTCAGATATATGCCTGTTGACTAGCTGAGTTATTATGAATTACAATATTGTATATAACGTACGATTTTTAACCTACCATAAGAAGAATCTTGCTGTCATAAATTTAACGTTAAGCTAATGGGCAATCCTAAGAAATCACATGCCCTTTGAGATCTGTTCTTTCCTGCTGAGTAGGGTTGGAAAGCCACACGGTCCAGCTCACCTACCAGAAGAATGTTGCCTTATAGGACTCTGCTGTTTCATGAGAAATCTGGTTTGGGATTAAGAATCCGCTTTTAAACCCAACTGTCCACATCCTGCTGTTTCGTTTTGGAATTGCCTGTTGATGTCAATGCAATGAATGTCAGGGTGCTGCCATCCAGCTGCCAGCTGCTGGGAATCGTCTGCCTGGGGTCTGACCCAATCGATCAATGTTATTGCAGCCTTTGGTTTCCTTACAGCCAAAAGATTTGTTTCTGTCAAGATTTTTAGTAAAAGCAAAGGTATTATTTTCTAGATAGGGTTACATAAAGCAGCTCTCCAGTGTTAGGGAAGATAGCTTTGCTAATATTTCTGCTCACCAGAAAAAAATAGGTCTCAATTCCAGAATACATGGTGAAGAAAATACACTTGAGTCTTGGTTTTAACACACTCCAACATTCCCAAACCTAAAATCATTACATAGATATACATTGAATTCTTTGTCAAGGAATGTGTAGAACTGAATGGAGTCTAGTTAACAAACTTCTCATTTTGCAGTTAATTAAATAAAGGTCTTTATAAGTTGTGACTTGTCCATAGCTGTGATTGTACAGCTAGGTGGTGTCAGAGTGGATCATAGAATACAGGCCTTGTAACTCCCATTCCAGAATTATTTTCTCAGCACTCAGATACTCTTAACAGCTTATTGAACATTCCAGGCCTACTACATTTAAAATATATTTCACTTAGGGAAATTCTGATGCAAATAGAACTTTGAAACACAATCTGTGAGGCAAAGCGAGGCATGCCTCCAACATAAATTACATACATTGTTATATAGCCTGAGGACTGGTTCATTACAGAATTGGCATCCTGCTTGGAAGCAGTGGAAAAACAAAAGATAGCCAGAAAGAGTTTTGAATGTGGGACCACAATGAAATAGCTTGGTGAAATTTAAGCAAATGCCCCCTGATTGCATCTGACTTGCAGCAGCACTTACTTGCTCCTGCCTTTGGTTTGCCCCATTCTCTAGAGTCAGCTCCAGCATCATTCCGTATATTTGGAAGCTCCAGAAGCCTCACAAACTCACCCAAACTGTAAGTGTCAATGGATGGGCCACACAGAAATGTTATGGTCTGCTAAGTGAAGTGTAGGGGTGATGCAGAGAGGCAAGTCCCATTTATGCTCTGCCTGCTGATAGGACTGTAGACCAGACTCAGGCCATAACTAAAAGATCAGACCCCCATCAATACACTTTCCATAAAGGACCGGCTATTATTTTCCATGACTTGCAAAAACAAAACAAGAGAGTAGAGGTCAAAATACATTGTATTTCAACCAGAAAAAGCTATTTTGAAAGCTTTAAAAGGAGGAATTGTTTTGCATAGCATAAAACTTGTGGGAAAATCTGTCTCAGCAGTTCATGCATATGTAGCAATGTTTCTTAAACAACTGAACAAGGTGCTTCAGAAAATAGGTTACAAGAGAAAAATGTTAATGCTGTTCCATCCGATTTTTTTTTTATGGAGATGGAAGTGTTTTAAATTTTTGTTTACCATGGTTTTAATATGAATATTTAAGGCCATTTAAGATTGCTCTCCCTCTTATTCTACACTGATTATGAGATCTTAATCCTAAAGACTGATTTTTCTGAATATGATAATTATCAGAAAAATAATTTTCATGGTTGAGAAGGAAATATTATGTTACTCGAAGATAGTTTTGATTAGGTCAACTTTACCATCATTCCATATGAAATGCCTTTTTATAGTTTCATGCCAATCCACTTTAGAGGTAGTTGGCTTCTCATTCATCTAACCCACATGTGGTTGACTTACAGGATATGCACAAATTCCTGGTCCAATTATTTTTGGTTAGAATAACAAGGCTGTGTCCTTCCACTTCCATTTAGATGCCATGAATGTTAACTACTCATGATCAAATGAACTACTTGAGCTTACCTTTCTTGGAAGGGCTCAGTATAACTGACAGGGATGATGAGGTCTTATGGATTTCTGCTGCAACCTGTCCAGTAGAGTGAAGAAGAAATACAATTCAGGTTTGATTACGTTTGCTTTGAGATACCAGTGGGACCTCTAACTAGAACAGTTCAAAAGGCATTTTGTACAATGATGTATGTGTATGTATAAGGGAGTTCAGGAGGAAGAAAGAGATGAGCTCTGCAGTAGGCAGCATTCCAAGATGCTCTCTAAGATTTCCATCTCCTGGTCTACACATCCTGTATAATCCCCTCTCCTTAAGTGTGAATGGGATTGTGAGTATAATATTTCACTTCCATGACTGGACTACTGGTTAGTTAACTCTGAGTTAATCAAAAAGGAGATTATCCTGAGTGAGCCCTTAAAAGAGAGTCTGGGTCATTGCTGAATAAAGAGGTTCTCCTACTGGCCTGAAAGAAGTAAGCTACTATTTCGTGAGAGGACCTATGGAGAAGGTCACATAGCAAGGACCTGGTCTCTAGGAGATGAGAGTGGTCCCTGGCTGACTGCTAACGAGAAAATGGGGACCTCAACCACAGCTGCGGGAAACTGAACTTAGCTAACAACAATGTGAGCCTGGAAGGGGACCCTGAGCTTCAGATGAGATCACAGTCCCAGCCACCAGCTTCACTTGATCCTGGTGAGAATCTGAGCCGAGAACTCAGCTAAGCCATGCCCAGACTCCTGACCCACAGAAACTGTGTGATAATAAATTTGTGTTGCTTTAATAAAAAAATAAATTTGTGGTGATTTGTTACACAGTAATAGGAATGTAGTTTTTGGAGTGCTCAGTATGTTCGTGATAATTGAAGCCATGGGGGTGTATGAGATTAAACATTGAGAGTGCACGGACACAGAGATGAGGAGGGGGCTTAAATAAATTCCTAATGAAGAGTGAAGTTTAAGGGATGGAGGAGGAAAAGAAGATGTGAAGGAGTGGCCAGCCAAGAAGGAATAAAATCACACAAATATGGCAGGATACACCATTTTCTGCCTCCCCTGGCCTTCCTACCTTATCTCATAAGACAGGAACTTCTAGACCCTCACTCATGCTCTATTTGGTGAGACTGGCAGAAGTGAGCAAGCGTGGTCCAACCTTTCTGGACTTCCTCTATCTTTCAGGGTTGTCATGACCACAAGCAAAGTGTCCTCTTCTCTCCATCCTGTATTCCCCCTGCCGCAAGCTGCCTGTGGTGAGGAGGAGGCAGGGGGGTGGGGAGGTCTGCAATTGTAAACCAACTGGCTGGGTCAGAGGAGGCTATGATTTCATGTGGGTCCAAACTTTGGGACTTTGGGGAAAGTAGTGGAAGTCTCATTTTAGCCATAAGTAAAGTCTTCTTGCAATAAAGCTAATGTATTGATTCTGATTTGATTCCTATTATTTTTCTCAGTTTTTCAGAACCCATTGGGGAAGTGTGTGATTAGCATTGCAGGAACCACCAACAGCATTAGAAGCCAAGGGGAGTTAGAAGGTTGAGAAGGAGGAAAGCATCAATGAGATCAAAAGCTGCAGAGAGGTCAGCAATAGTGAGCCCCAGGCAAATGGCAGCATATTAGTCAGGACCTGAGCTCAATTCACTATACACGCTCCTTCACTTAATCATCATGACAGTCTTCTGATGAAGCATTTGTTATATTCATTTACATACATGGAAGTGAGGCTTAAAATTAGGCAGAAGGTCAAACAGCTTCGGAGGAGCTGGAATTCACTTCCCAGAGTACCTGGACCCAAAGCACTTCCCATATCCATGGGATTTGACAACAAAAGAGGTTCTTAATGACCTTGAAAGCTCTATTCACTGTTTCAGAGGAGTGTTGATGTCATGAACAAGATTGCATCTGGTTAACTAGATAATGAGTAGTAAGGAGAGAGAGGGCAAATATAGTTAACTTTTTTATGCAGTTTGTCAATGAAGATCAGAAGGGTGGAGTGGGGGAAATGGATTTCAGGGTGGAGGGATTTTTTTCCATTAAGATAGGAGCAATTTTGAAAATATTTGCATGCTGTTAAGAGAGAGAGCATGGTGGGAGAGGTGAATATACCTGAGAAATCAAGCATCATTTGAGGATAATTGAGAGAGTGAAGTCTCTGAGGAGGCAGGAGGGGAAACAGCCATGTAATTTGAGAATTCTTTTCTTTGGTTTCTATTTTCTTGGTGAAACAGGAAGTGAGGTTATCTGCCCAAAATAAGTTAAGGAGAAGAGGAGGTAGAAATGATCGTCTTTTGAGAGGTGACTGAATTATGGACTAGTATCCAACCAGACATGACCACAGAGGAAATGGCCAAAGAACCAGCTTGGTCAGACAGCCCAGCCTGTGAACACTTTCTCTATAGAAACTATGTTTGAAAAGGAAATGTGTGATCGTCACTACTTTTACTATAATTTTAATAATTTAATTTACTATAATTTTCCTATAAGAAGTAGACAAGTTTTGTCATTGTGCTGCTTTGTTCATAGGTTGTTTTTTTTTTCCTTTAAGAAAAGCCAGTTTTGTCTTCAGGAATACTGATTGTAATAGGCACTAATCTCATTCAATTTTGTATCATCAGCATTGTCAACGGAAGACATTGACTGAGGTCTATTGTGTCGGCCATGACTTCAATACAATCCATTCTAACGCTGACTCCTGATATATCTCCGCCTTGGAGAATGCAGATTCAAAGCTTCTAACTGATTCTGTAAACTCTGAATTTCCCCACTGAGTTTCCCCTTCATTAAGCATCAGATTATATTTTTCTAAATAAACAATCAAATATGAATGAGCTCTTTTATTGTGTCCGTGATTGTGGTAAGTACTGTAGAACATTCAAAACAAAACAAAACTGCAAAATACATAGTTTCTAAGCTTAAGGAACTTACATTTTAGATGCCAACTAGAACAGCAAGCACTAAACAACTAGAGAACAATATAAAATAGAAAGCGCGACATCCTCTAGGGCAAATGATGATTAGTGTGGGTTGGCATGGCCTCATGGAAAAGACAGAACTTAAGTGATATCTTAAAGGAGAGTAGAACTGTACTAGCCAAGAGCAAGAGACAAGGTGTTTCAAAATGGGAAGATGGAATGAAAAGGGATAGAGATAAGATTATCTGGAGCTTGTATGAAGGTTAGTGAGGAGTCTATGCAAAAGGGTGTTTGTACTAGAGAAATATGGGTAAACAAGTTTGATAGCACATAGAATCCTAGGGTGGAAGGAACTTTCAAGCCAGCCTATAATATCCCTCATTTCACTGTTTGGGGGACTAAGGCTGAGGGGTAAGTGATTTCCCGAGTATGCCTCAGTGGTTACGTGGCAGAACTGGGTTAAGGATTTACGTGGCAGAACTGGGTTAAGGATTCAATTTCTTTGTTGAATTCTTGACTGCAAGACTGGGGGCTTTGCCATATACACTGCTGCCTTTTCTAGGGCCGTTTACAGCGAGGCATAATAGCACAGGAGTTAGACTTACTGACTCTGTGATAGCTTCAGCTGATATACTGGTTTTGATCATTGCAGTCATGTAACCTTGGACAAGGTGGTTGTTTTTTTAACCTCTCTGAGTGTCTATTTCCTCATCAGTATAGTGGGGATGTTAATAGTATGTATCTAGAGTGGTTTGTTTGTGTGTGTCAATTAAATAATAGAGGTAAAGTGCTTACCATAGCACATAGAACTTATTAAGTTTCCAGTATATGTTATCTATTGTTTTATTACTTTTCACTCAAGATTTGTTTGAATGTTGACTATGTTTGGTAAGGTTATTTGAGAAGTATAAAGGTAGATTAGATAGAGGACTTACTGCTTAATAAGAGAGATAAGACTTATAGACAAAAATTTATAATAAAAGGTAAAAAGTGATAAGGGTTGTCAGCAAGGCATAGATAAAACAGACAAAGTACTGTAAGCATTAAGAAGCAGAGAAATTTCTTCCATGTGGAAACAGCTTTGTGGAAATGGTGGATTATTTTAAAAATAAGCATGCCAGAAAATAGCCAAATAAATCCTATCTTTTAGTTGCCTTGGGAGGCTATATATTTAAAATATATATGAGACATCAGTTAACGGTCAAAAGATATTCGGACACCCTTTTGGGAACTACCTCCACATTTACACAACCACCCCAGAAACTCTTCTCCCTGACCTCGTTTTAGGAAGATGTAGTAGCTTCATGTTGCGGGAGGGGCCGGGAAGTGCAGAGGTGCAGAGCGATGTGTGAAACAGCACACTCTGTCGGGAGACCTCCAAACAGCTCTGCAGGGCTGGAGCTCTGGGAGGAAGAAATTGTCTTCCGATAAGGCTGTGCAGTCCTCCTGACATACCTAGAAGATTCGCTAATTGAGAACTGAGAGCAGTAAATTGTTTAGGATCAACTCCCTGGGGGAAAGTTGATGTGGGGCATAGAGGGAGGTTGGAAGCACCTAGAAACGAGGATGGGTAAGTCAATGAAAACCCATGTCACCCAGAGACCTCTATGCTTGAATTTTACCCTAGCGGTGCTGGGGACTGGGTCTTAAGCTGGGTTGTGATACATTATGCTGAACAGGAATATTGCTTGACATTCTGGTCTTTTTTTCTGCTTTTAAAGGAAATGTTTTAAATAGTTTAGAATTAAACATGGTCTTGGCTGCAGTTTTTTTTTATTTAAGACTTTATCAGGTTAAGGAGGTTTCTTTTTTTTCTATTCTAGGTTTGGTGATAGTATTTGTTTAAAATCTTGAATGGATATGGCATTTAATGGAATAATTTTTTGGCTTCGATTGAGTACATTGTTTTGCTCTTTTAATCTATTAATATAAAGAATTATATGGATAGATTTTCTAATGTGAACCAACTTTACATTCCTAGGATAAACCCAACTTGATCATGATGCATATTTCTCTTAAATATTGCTACATCAGGTTTGCTAATGTTTTGCTTAGGACATTTGCATCTATGTTCACAAATGCAATTGGCCTCTAATTTTCTTTCCTTTGTACTGTCCTCGTCTGGTTTGCCTTCTGACTATAAGAGCCTCATAAAGCGAGATTGAGAGTGTGTTCCCTCCTTTCCTCTGGAAGAATTGCTCTAGGGTCGGAATATGTTCCTTGAAGGTAGCATTTGACTACAGTCACGCATCACTTAACAACGGGGATGTACTCTGAGAAACACATCATTAGGTGATTTCGTTGCTGTGTGAACATCACAGAGTGTACTTACACAGGTACACTAGACGGTGTAGCCTACTGCACGCCTAGGCTGTATGGGACTGATCTCATGGGACCACTGTCATATGTGCAGTCCATCGTTGATGGAAATGCCGTTATTCCGTGCATAACTGTACACAGTCTAGATGTGATATTTTCTTGGTGGAAAATTTCTTAACTAAGGATTCAATATATGCAGTCATTATAGGACTATTATTTCTTCTTAAGTCAATTTTGATTAGATATTTTTTCCTGTGAATATGTGTATTTTCTCTGTGTTCAAAATTATTGACAAATTATTAGTCATAGTATTCTCATTTTTCTTTTAAATTTTTGTTGTTTCTATAATTACGCCTTCCTTTATAATCATTTCTAATTTGTGCCTTTTCTCTTATTTTCTTAATCACTCTAGCCAGGGTTTGCTTATTTGTTTGTTTTCAGAGACTCAACTTTGGGCTTTATTTATTCACTCTACCGTGTCTGGTTTCTGTTTCATTTATTTCTGTTCTCATCTTTATCATTTTCCTTCTTTCCACTGAGTTTTTTCCTAACATCTTAAGTTGGACACTTACTTTTTATTGTCCCACCTTTTATATTTCCCAATAAAAGTATTTTAAACTACAAATTTCCCTCTGAATTTTCTTGTGCAATATAACACAAAGTTGGATACATAGTAGTAGTAGTTTTCAGGTTGATTTTCTATTTGATCCATAGCTTACGTACAAATATTATTTCTAAACAGATGCAACATTAATTACTTTTATGTTATTTCTCTCCAACTTATTTTTATCGGTAAAAAGGATACTGTTTAACTCAAAATGGGTCACAGATCTACATGTAAAACACAAAACTATAAAATTTCTAGAAGACAACACAGGAGAAGACCTAGATGACTTCGGGTGTGGCGGTGATTTTTTAGATGCAACACTAAAAGCGTGATTCATTAAAAAAAGAATTGATAAGTTGGACTTCATTAAAATTAAAAACTTCTACTCTGTGAAAGTCATTTTCAAAAGAATGAGAAAACAAGCCACAGACTGAGAAAAAATATTAGCAAAACAAAAACGATAAAGGACTGTTATCCAAAATATACAAAGAACTCTTACAATTCAGCAATAAGGAAACAACCTGATAAAAAATGGACCAAAGACTTTAACAGACACCTCGCTAAAGAAGATGTACAAATGGCAAACATGCACATGAAAACATGTTCCACATCCTATGTCATCAGGGAAATGCAAATTAAAACAACAATGAGGGGCCGGCCCCGTGGCTTAGTGGTTAAGTGCGCGCGCTCCGCTACTGGCGGCCCCGGTTCGGATCCTGGGCGCGCACCGATGCGCCCCTTCTCCGGCCATGCTGAGGCCGCGTCCCACATACAGCAACTAGAAGGATGTGCAACTATGACACACAACTATCTACTGGGGCTTTGGGGGAAAAAAAAAGGAGGAGGATTGGCAATAGATGTTAGCTCAGGGCCGGTCTTCCTCAGCAAAAAGAGGAGGATTAGCACGGATGTTAGCTCAGGGCTGATCTTCCTCACAAAAAAAAAAAAGAAGGAAAAAAAAAGGAAAACAATGAGATACCACTGTATACCTATTAGAATGGCTGTAATCCAGAACACTGACAACACCAAATGCTGGTGAGGATATGGAGCAACAGGAAATCTCATTCATTGCTGATGGGAATGCAAAATGGTACAGCCACTTTGGAAGATAATTTGGCAGTTTCTTACAAAACTTAACATACTGTTACCATACTATCCAGCAATTGTGCTTCTTGGTAATTATCCAAAGAAGTTGAAAACTTATGTCCACACAAAAACCTACACATGGATGTTTATAGTAGCATTATTCATAATTGCCAAAATTTGGAAGCAACCAAAATACCCTTCAGCAGGTGAACAGATAAATAAACTGCAATGCATCCTGACAATGGAATAATATTCAGCATTAAAAAGAAATGAACTATCAAGCCATGAAAAGACATAGAGGAACCTTAAATGTACATTATTAAGTGAACGAAGCCAATCTGAAAAGGCTACATATTGTATGATTCCAACTATATGACATTCTGGAAAAAGCAAAACTATGGAGACAGTAAAAAATCAGTAGTCTATGTGTGTGTTTGTTGTTGTTGTTGTTATTTTCCATTTATGAGTGAAATCTTTGGTATTTGACTTTCTCCCTCTGACTTATTTCACTTAGTGTAATACCCTCAAGGAACATCCATGACAAGATTTCATCATTTTTTATGGCCGAGTAGTATTCCATTGTGTATGTATACCACATCTTCTTTATGCATTTATCCATTGATGGACACTTAGGTTGTTTCCAAGTCTTGAATATTGTGAATAATGCTGCAATGAACATAGGGGTTCATATATCTTTTCAAATTAGTGTTTTCATGTTCTTTGGATAAATGCCAGAAATAAGATAGCTGGATCATATGGTAGTTCTATTCTTAATTTTTTGAGGTATCTCCATACTGTTTTCCATAGTGGCTAAACCAATTTACATTCCCACCAGCAGTGTATGAGGGTTCCATTTCTCCACATCCTCTCCAATACTTGTTATTTCTTGTCTTTTTAATAATAGCCATTCTGATGGGCATGAGATGATATCTCATTTTAGTTTGATTTGCATTTCCCTAATAATTAGTGATATTAAACACCTTATCATGTGCCTGTTGGACATCTGTATATCTTCTTTGGAAAAATGTCTGTTCAGGTTTTCTGCCCATTTCTTAATTGGGTTGTTTGTTTTTTTGTTGTTGAGTTGTATGAGTTCTTTATATATTTTGGATATTAACCCCTTCCTTATTGGATATATGGTTTGCAAATATCTTCTCACAATTGTTAGGTTGTCTTTTCATTTTGTTGATGGTTTCCATTGATCTGCAGAAGATTTTTAGTTTGATGTACTCACATTTGTTTATTTTTTCTTTTGTTTCCCTTGCCTGAGGAGATATGATATTCAAAAAGATACTGTCTATGTTTCCTTCTAGGAGTTTTATAGTCTCAGGTCTTACATTCAAGTCTTTAATCCATTTTGAGTTAATTTTTGTGTATGGTGTAAGATAATGGTCTACTTTCATTTTTTTTGCATGTGGCTATTGGTTTTCCCTACAGCAATTATTGAAGAGACTTTGCTTTCTCCATTGTATGTTCTTGGCTCCTCTGTCAAAATATAGCTGTCCATAGGTGTGTGGGTTTATTTCTGGGCTCTCAGTTCTGTTCCATCGATCTGTGTGTGTGTATTTTTATGCCAATACCATGTTATTTTGATTACTATAGGTTTGTAGTATATTTAGAAATCAAGGAGTGTGATACTTCCAGCTTTGTCCTTCTTTCTCAGGATTGCCTTGGCTATTCTGTGTCTTTCATTGTTTCATATAAATTTTAGGATTCTTTGTTCTATTTTCATGAAAAATGTCATTGGAACTTTCATAGGGATTGCATGGAATCTGTAGATTGCTTTAGAAAGTATAGACATTTTAACTATGTTAATTCTTCCAATGCCTAAGCATGAAATATCTTTTAACTTCTTTGTGGTTTCTTCAGTTTCTTTCAACAAAGTTTTATAGTTTTCAGTGTACAGGTCTTTCAACTCGTTGGTTACATTTATTCCTAAGTATTTTATTCTTTTTGTTGCAATTGTAAATGGATTGTGTTCATGATTTCTCTTTCTGCTTTTTTTTTGTTAGTGTATAGAAATGCAACTGATTTTTGTATCTTGATTTTGTACCCTGCAATTTTACTGTATTGATTTATTATTTCTAATAGTTTTTTAGTCAATTCTTTAGCATTTTCTATATATAAAATCATGTCATTTGCAAATAGTGACAGGTTTACTTCTTCCTTTCCAATTTGGATCCCTTTTATTTCTTTTTCTTGCCTGATTGCTCTGGCTAGGACTTCCAATACTATGTTAAATAAAAGTAGCAAAAGTGGGCATTCTTGTCTTCTTCCTATTCTTAGAGGGATAGCTTTTGGTTTTTCATCATTCAGTATGATGTTAGCTGTGGGTTTGTAATATTTGACCTTTATGATGTTGAGGTACTTTCCTTCTAAATCCATTTTATTGAGAGTTTTTATCATAAAGGGATGCTATATATTGTCAAATGCTTTCTCTGCATCAATTGAGATAATGTGATTTTTATTCTTCATTTTGTTGACATGGTGTATCATGTTGATTGACTTGCTGTTGTTGAACTATTCTTGTATCCCTGGAACAAATCTTGCTTGATCATTGTATGATCCTTTTAAGGTATTGTATTTGATTTGCTAATATTGTGTTGAGGATTTTTCATCTATGTTCATCAATGATATTGACCTGTAATTTTCTTTTTTTGTGTTGTCTTCAACTGGTTTTGGTACCAGGGCACTGTTGGCCTTGTAAAATAAGTTAGGAAGCATGCCCTTCTCTTCAATTTTTTGCAAAAGTTTGAGAAGGATATGTACTAAATCTTCCTTGAACATTTGGTAGAATTTACTGGAAACTCTCTGGTCCTGGACTTTTGTTTTTTGGGAGGTTTTTAATTACTCTTTTAATCTCCTTACTAGTGATCAGATTATTCGGATTCTCTATTTCTTCTTGATTCACTTTTGGAAGGTTATATGACTCTAAGAATTTATCCATTTCTTCTAGATTATCCAACTTGTTGGTATATAGATTTTTGTAGTATTCTTTTATAATCCTTTGTATTTCTGTGGTGTCCATTGTGGTTTCTTTTCTCTCATTTCTGATTTTTATTTATTTGAGCCTTCTCTCTTTTTTTCTTGGTGAGTCTGGCTAAAGGTTTGTCAATTTTATTTATCTTTTCAAAGAACCAGTTCTTAGTTTCATTGATCTTTTCTATTGTCTTTTTAGTCTCTATTTCGTTTATTTCCACTCTGATTTTTATTATTTTCTTCCCTCTTCTGATTTTGGGCTTTATTTATTCTTCTTTTTTTCTAGTTCCTTTAGGTGTAGTGTAAGATTACTTATTTGATATTTTTCTTGTTTCTTGAGGTAGGCCTGTATTGCTATAAACTTTCCTTTTAGTACTACTTTTCTTATATCCCATAAATTTTGATATGTCACATTTTCATTTTCATTTGTCTCCAGGTATTTTTTTGACTTCTCCTTTCATTTCTTCATTGATCCAATAGCTATTCAGTAGCATTTTCTTTAATCTCCACATATTTGTGACTTTTCTAGTTTTCTTCTTGTAGTTGATTTCTAGTTTCATATCATTGTGGTCAGAAAAGATGCTTGGTATTATTTCAATCTTCCTAAATCTATTGAGACTTGTTTTATGGCTTAATCTGTAATCTATCCTGGAGAATGTTCCATGTGCATTTGTAAAGAATATGTATTCTTCAGTTTTTGGATGGAATGTTCTGTATATATCTACTACATCCATCTGGTCTAATGTGTCATTTAAGGCCAACATTTTCTTATTGATCTTCTTTTTGGATGATTTATCCATTGAAGTAAGTAGAGTATTAAAGCCCCTACTGTTATTGTGTAACTGTCTATTTCTCCTTTAATGTCTGTTAATAATTGCTTTATATATTTAGGTGCTTCTATGTTGGGTGCATAGATATTCACAAGTTTTATATTCTCTTGTTGGGTTGTTCCCTTTGTCATTATGTAGTGCTCTTCTTTTGATAGCACACAATTGCTGCACTTGTGCTGGTACATGAGTCAGGCCCCCATTGTGGCTGGTTGCTAGGCCTATGGACACACAAATGCTACAGACTCCTGGTGCAGCACCCTGCTGTGTGTGGCTGTTTCTATTTTGGTGAATGGGAGGTGGGGCAGGTTTCAGGTGAGGCTTGCTGCCAGGCAGGTATGTCCAAAACTAGCTTTTGGACAAGGCAGTCCTCCAGTAAGAACTGGGTGACAGGAGGGGCCGGCCCCAGGCACAGCAGTGCACATCCATGTCAAGAGTTGGATAGTGGGGCAGATCTCCCGTGTGGCTGTTGAGATAGCCAGCAGAATAAGTCTGCCACAGGCCCACCACGCTACCGTGGGCTCACTGGTGGGCAGTGTCTGTCTCTGGGATGAGCTGCCTGCTGCCTTGCTCTAGTGGGCCACTAGTGTGCTAGCCCTAACAGACTAGAGGGAGGATTCCAGTGGCACCTGCCAGCCTCTGTGTCAGCGTTACCAAACTATGTCACAATAATGGCTGCTGCCAGTGTCTCAGTCCTTGGGGGGTGGGTCCAGCTGCCTTTTGCCTCTCTGGGATGCACTCCAAGTTTAGTACCTGAGTCTCTTTTGCCAATGGACTATGTACTTTTCTATCTGGTGTTGTGCTGGTTTCCAGGTCTAGTGAGTCTGTGTGTGGGCCCTTTAAGAACAGGTTTCTTTTTCCCTGAAGTTCTACAGTTTCTTGGGAGTATTCCACATTGGGTTTCAAAGCCATAAAAGTTAGGTATTATGGGATCTTGTCTCTCATGTGCTAGATCTAGGGGCTGGGGCACCTAACGTGGAGTTCAAATCCCTGCTTCTCCCAAAAAAGCTCTGTACCTTTGAGATCACTCCCAGCCATGAAGCGCTATGGCTAGCATGTGATTTTTTTTCCTCAGCATTGTTGTGTCTTTTTCACCCCTGTCTGTTTTGTTCCTTGTTGGTGGAGGTTCTTTTTATTCAGTTTCCAGATCTCTCTCAGAGGACCTTGTTCCACAGGTAGTTGTAGTTTTCTTGTGTTTGTTGTAGGAGGCAAGTTCAGGATCTTCCTACGTTGCCACCTTCCAGTCTCCTCCTGAGCACATTTTCACCCATTTTTTAATTGGGTTATGTTTCCTTTTATTGTTTAGCTGTAACACTTCCTTATATTTCTAGATACTGGGCTCTTATCAAATATATGATTTGTAAATATCTTATTATTATCAATGTTCTAGTTTAATTTCTTTGTGTCATAAAATATAGCCTATAAAATTTCAATCTCTTTAAATTTATTGGGACTTGTTTTATTTACCAACATATGGTCTATCTTGTAAATATTCCATGTAAACTTGATAAGAATGTGTATTCTGCAGTTCTCAGGTATAGTATTACATAATCTTTAATTGATCTACCTGTCAGCTGAAGAATTTCTCTCAATATTTCTTGTAGTGTCCATCTGGAATAACAACTTTTCTCAGCTTTTGATTTTCTCATATTGTCTTTAATAATTTTATTTATTTATTTTTCCCCAAAAGCCCCAGTAGATAGTTGTATGTCATAGCTGCACATCCTTCTGGTTGCTGTATGTGGGACGCAGCCTCAGCATGGCAGGAGAAGCCGTGCGTCGGTGCACGCCCAGGATCCAAACCCTGGCTGCCAGTAGCGGAGCGTGCACACTTAACCACTAAGCCATGGGGCTGGCCATCATATTGTCTTTAAATGTACTTGAAAATAATATGTACTCTTTAGTTCTTTGTGTGCGTGGTGTTCTATAATTGTCAAATTAGCTGTCAATTGAAAATTTTCCTTTAATAGTTCTTGTAGTGTAGGTCTGTAGTGATAAATTTTCTCAACTTTTGTCTGAATTGTTTTAATTTCGCTTTGATTTTTGAAGGCTATTTTTCATAGATGTAAAATTCCAAGTTGATGCAGTTTTTAAAAATTATTCTTTCTTTTCTTCAATGATAACATCTCATTGTCCATCTGTTTGCATTGTTTCTAATGGAAAGTAAGTGGAAATTCTTGTTGCCCGTGTGTGTTTTTCTCTGATGTTTTTAAGATTTTCTCTTTGTCACTTGTTTTCAGCAGTTTGAATATGATATACCCCTGTGTGGTTGTTTTCTTTGTATGTATGCTTCCTGAATTTCTTGGATCTGTTGGATTATATATATATTTTTTTTAATCAAATTTGGGAATTTTTTTGGCTATTTTTGCTGCACTTATATTTTTTTTCTGTTCTAATCACTTTTTCCTTTCTTTCTGGGACTTAAATTGCACATAAGTTGTTCTGCTGGATGACCCACAGGTCACTGATATTCTGTTCATATTTTTTTAATGTATGCTTCAGTTTGGATGGCTCCTATAATTTTGGCTCAGTTTCTATTTTTTTATTGAGATCTCTCATCTCTTCTTATAATACTCATATTTTCCATTAAATGTTTAAGGATATTTATAGTAGCTGTTGTAAAGTTCTTGTCTCTTTAACTCTGCCATGTCTGCTAGCATGTGTGTCATCTCTGGGTCTGTTTTTATTGATGCATTTTTTTTACTGCTTCTCTGCATACATAGTATTTTTAATTGTACACTGGAGATTGTGAATACTATATTGTTGAGTGTTAGGATTTTGTTGTCTTCCTTTGTTGAGTGTTGAGTTTTTGTTATAGATCATTTTAATAATTCCTTAAAACTTTGTTAGGGAGAATGTTGCACACCTATTGGGCTATAGTAGCCCTACTTCAGGGGTATGACCTTTCTCAAGTATCTACCAAATGCTTGGGTAATTCAACAATGTCTTTCCACTCAGGCCAGTCAGAACTCCAACATCTCCTAGTTCTTGCATGAGCTCCAACATCATTATTTGGCTTATAGCTCCTCAATACTTACTCTTTTTCCCAGGATCATGAACTCTTGCCCTAGATATGAGCAGCTTAGTATTCATCCAAGACTCAAAGGGACCCTATGAAATTTTCCTCAGCTTCTTCTCTGTAAAGCTCCCTCCTCCCTGATACTCTACTTTTCAAATTCCATTTGCTTTAACTACTCCAAACTTTGATATATGTGTTTTCAACCCTGCAAGACCACCATATTCTGTATGATTCTTTTTTGTGTGTACTTGTATGGAATTCAAATTTGTATGGACTCCAAATTCCTGAGCTGCTATTCAAAAAGGGCCTCCAGGCATAAATCTCAGACAATTATTTGACTGACTTAATTATTTTCCTTTCTGTCTAGGATCACAATCCCATGCTACCTGTGGTATAAAATTTTTAAATAGCTGTTTCATACATTTGGTTCGTTTGTACAGTGCTTAGGGTGGGAGGGCTAGACTGGTGCCAATCACCCTTTAACAATCAGAAGCAGAAGTCCAGCACATTAAAAAAAACAAAAAACTAACATAATGTCCTCTTATTATTCCTTTTATTTCAAAACTCTTTAGAGATTCCCTGTCCTTCTCAGTATAAAAGTATAAAGTTCTTTTCAAGGCTCTTATAAGGTCCTGGGTCATCTTTCCCTCTGTTATTCTCTGACTTTATATCTTATTCTCCCCCTCACTCTCTCAAATTCAGACATGTTGGCTTTCTTGATCTTCCTCAAATACACTCAGCTTATTTCTCAGAATGTTTACTTATAGTTATCACTAACTAAATGTTCTTTCCCTTGTTATCTACATGCTTGATATCCTCTCTTCTTCCAAATATCTGCCCCAAATTCACATATAAATATAGATTTTCCTCACAATCCTATGTACAATATATATCTCCCCCTATCACTTTCTATCCTCTTCCCCTGCTTTATTTGCTCCATACCTCTTACCAATTCTTAACATACTCTGAAACTCCCCCACCCTGCACAAGCTCTAGAACCTTCATTCATCTCACAGCCCCCCAGTAGTTATTCTGTGCCCAGCATCACAGAACCTTGCCCTACACATGAGCAGCTTAGACTCAAGGAAACTCTTTTGCAGTTTTATTCATTGTTTATTTGTCTGTGTCCATTCTCCCTACTAGAATCTAAGAACACAAATATTTTATTTTATCCTTGCTACCTGGAATAGTGCCTGGTGATACTAAGTATTTAATTCATAGTTGTTGACTTCATACAATAACATTTCTCATGTATTTGGAGAAAATGTCATCTAACTCATAGTCATGAGTGAAATCAGGATATTGAGAAAAATAATAAATGTTTGGGCTTGCTATTATATGGAATGTAAGAGGAAGCCAACTTGAAATGACTAAGAGAATTTCTGAAGAGTGTTGAGAATCTTCTTGCAAAGAAAACCATACATTTGGAATGGGTCAATTAATATAGCTAAATCTCTTTTTTCCCATCAAGACCTAGCTTCTCAGGAATAAAAGGAGACTCAGTTGGTCAACAGTAGCAATTAACAAAATTGGTAAGGCAGAAGGACAAGGAGGTAAGGGGGCTGAGAATACTGATGAGCAATTTAGGCTGGTCAGGAAGGTAAGAGAGGCTGGGAGAGGAATTAAATCCTTAAATCATGGGAGGGGATTAAAGACTGGAGGTCATGAGGGAACAAACAGCATGCAAGGTGGGAGTAAAGATGAAATCTAGATGGAAGATATCAGTTAAATTTAAATTTTTTCTGGTTTATCTTTTAAGTGTTGAAGGAATCTTAGTGATGGCTTGGCCTAGGTCACTCATTTTATCAATGAGGAAGTTAAGTCCCAAAGTGGTGAAATGACCCCTCCAAGGTCTCCCGTTAAAAAGAGGTCTATCTGAATATAGCCCAAGTTCCCAGTGACCAATGAAGACAAGACTGCCACTGGGCAGCTTCTCCCAACAAACTTTCCCTTCAAATGGGTCATTCATTCATTCTCCCTCAATTTCAAAACTTCAAAATTCTCAATGACAAAAGAAGGAAATATCTAAACCAGAGTTCTGAACTATTTTCTCTGTGGTTCAATAAGCTTTTGGCTTCAGAGCATTTGGAAGTTTGTTTTTGAGACAGGTTAAAATGTAACTGCCTCTAAGCATTTAGCTGGCCAGCAGGAAGCTGTCTCTAGCTGACAGGACTGGCTGCCTTGTGCTGTTTGGGTTTCTAACCAGGTTGTCTGACAGCAGGGTACTTTTCAGTTTGATCAAGGACAATGGGCTATATATCAGCGCTCATCATTTGTCAGGCTTCCCTCTCAGATTGGGAAAATCTCACGGCCACATTGGCTGTCCATTCAGCTGGGACTAGGGGAGAAGCAAAAATGAGTCACCTGGCTTGTGAGTTACACAAGAGACTTTTGGATTTAATGTGTTGTGTGGAAAGAGGTCTGTGCGGTGAGTCAGGAGACCTGCATTCCAGGCCTCCTCCACTATCTACTTGGTACATGTTGTAAATAAAGTCATTGCAACTGACTAAGCCTTGGTTTAGTCATTCCCAAAGTGAAGTAGTAGAAGAAATAATCGTTAGGGTTTATTCCTGTTCAAAAATCTGTGGCGCAAGTGGTTAAGTGCGCGTGCTCCACTGTGGTGGCCCGGGGTTCGCTGGTTCAGATCCCGGGCGTGCACTGATGCACCCCTTGTCAAGCCATGCTGTGGCAGCTTCCCATATAAAGTGGAGGAAAATGGGCATGGATGTTAGCCCAGGGCCAGTCTTCCTCAGCAAAAAGAGGAGGATTGGCAGATGTTAGCTCAGGGCCGAGCTTCCTCACACACACAAAAAAATCTGGAATTGCATGGGAATAGACAAGAATCTTTTCATGTGAGGACCTATGGGATGAAACATGAGTAAACTGAAGTCTCCTAAGAAGTCCCTATTACTGTTTCACTGCAGTTAATGATCACTATGCAAAATGAATTAAAGATGTACCAATGACAGTTAAAGCCAGGATTCCAGCTCTTGCAGAGAAGTCTGAGAGGTCTTGAGTATCCTGGCTAGGAAGAGGTTAAGCCCCTTCATATGAAGCAGAGAAGGACAGAGAGACCTGAGTTCGGATGGTTAGTAAGCAGAATAAAGAAGCCCCACTTCTAGAGAAGAGGTATTTGCCAATTGCCCTGTTTTAGATTGGAGATGCATTGCTTTGGATATTCAGATGTTAATTGTAGCCAGAAAAAGGCTATAACACTGCAATAGCATGATAAATTCAGAAAAACACATGATTTGGAATTGAGCAGACCTGGAGTCAGATCTAGTTCTGGTACTAACTATCCATTCTTTCTAAATCCAAATTATGTCATTAGTAACTTAGGGATAATTATATCTTGCATGAGCTTTATCAGGATTAGAGATAATATCTGCAAAATGTTTGGCACATGGTAAACATTTGCTAAATGGTATCCAATTTTACCAATGAGACACGAGGAAAGAGACAAGAATTTTAGCCCAAATAGCAACACAGATACACTGCAATTTTGCCAATCTTGGCACATCTAGCGATATGTGATTTTTTAGAGAGGTCCTTGACAGCCATATGAGGAGAGCAGTGTTCTCAAGACTCATGGTGGCAGCTGTAGGAAGATGTACAAATACACGTCTCTGAGCTTCTGTTTGGGGACTACAAAACATGGTGACTCCGGAATTTCTATTTAAGACAGTTAAATTTATTCAAGAAATTTATTTCTTAAAATTTATGATTTTAAGAAATTTTCTAATTAAGAAGAGCCTTAAGGGTGGCTATTTAGTTTGAAATGGGGGCCTGGGGACTTGTCTTGGAGTTAAGTTTGCACATAAACTTACGTACGAATGATTGAAAAACTGTCAGTTGTGCACGTTAAGGAATGGAAGACTTGTGGAGTGGGGTGGGGATGGGGGAACAAAGGCTCCTCTTCACCACATTTCTTGATGTCCCCACTACTGTCATAGCAAGCAAAGTATAAAGCCAAATTTCAACACATAGTTTCATGCTGGGTGAGAAATTAGAAATTATCTCAGCCAGTTTCCTCCCTTTACGGTTAGCATGGAAAAGAAAAGCTAGTGGCCAAATGCTAAAAGGATACATATCTATAAAACCTGATGTTTGGCTTCAATCTCCCTCTACTACCATACGTGTGCATGCATACACAACCACACACAGAAAACGCTCATTAAAACAGGACTAAAAATCAGAAGGACACAGGGTTTCCCTTGATTCTCCACTCATATTAATTTAGTAAGCATGGTGACAGTCTCTCCTTGACCAAATTCTACTTGGGCTCCCGTGAGCTCTTTTTCAACTAGACCTTGTGCTTGGGCATGTCCTCAAGAGCCCAGTTTTAGCAAGAATCCTGTCAAGTTGGTTGAGACAGAATCCTCCACCCTCAATTTGATCACTCTTGATATCTGACCAAATTCCTCATCCTCCACCCTCCCTCAGGTCATGTCTGATCACTTTGGCCTGCCTCCAGCAAGAATCCTGTTAAGTCAGTTTAGCAAAGAATTACCCTACTCTGTTAGTAATTTTCCATTTACAGACTCCCCCTCTCCTCCCACATACACCCTTGCCCCCCTAGTTCTGCTCCTTGTCTTTAAATTCCCACTTTTTCTTGTTATATTCAGAGTTGAGCCCAATCTCTCTCCCCTACTGCAAAACCTCATTGCAGTGGTGCCTATATCTATCACAATAGTCCTAAATAAAGTCTGCTTTACTGTTTTAACAAGAGTCAGAATAATTTTTTTTCTCTTGGTATTGAATCTCTTAATCTCAAGGTAGTGTGCCCAATGTGCAATAAGCCAATCACTGAGTCACCGTGCTTGGAAATGGAGAATGTTTTATTCGAATTGGCCAAAATGAGAAGGCAGGAGGATGGGTTCTCTCAAATCTGCCTTCAGGAAAGAAGAAAGCAGGGGGTCTTTATAGAGCTACTGGGGTTTGGCAGGAGGAGTTTCAGAGAAACAAAGGGGAAATCCGTGTTCCTTTCATGGCAATCAGGTAAGCCCCTGGGCAATCAGACTTCTGGACATCAACTGCAGCTGGGGGCTAGTTACCTGGTGATCATATCTTCCTTGAAGGCATTATTTTGCTTCTGCAAAACAAGCTCATTAATCCTTGTGACTCTTGAGTCACCCCTCAGGTTAAACAAGAAAACAGCAAATTAACAAGATTAACTTCTTTTCATTTGTGTCTGTGTTGGGAACAAGTTCAAAGGGTAATTATGTTCTTATTAAATATTTACAGTAACATTCAGGTACCTGGCTTCACTCTAACAATGAAATAGAAGAATAAATAAATGACTTCAAGGAAAAGATGGGCAGAGAATGGAAAGCAGCCTCTCTAAATACAGGTAATTGTAGTGACCAAAAGAATTATGTTAGGGCTGGCCCCGTGGCTTAGTGGTTAAGTGCGCACGCTCCGCTACTGGCGGCCCAGGTTCAGATCCCAGGCATACACCGACCCACCGCTTCTCCGGCCATGCTGAGGCCACGTCCCACATACAGCAACTAGAAGGATGTGCAACTATGACATACAACTATCTACTGGGGCTTTGGGGAGAAAAAGGAGGAGGATTGGCTATAGATGTTAGCTCAGAGCCGGTCTTCCTCAGCAAAAAGAGGAGGATTAGCATGGAAGTTAGCTCAGGGCTGATCTTCCTCACAAAAAAAAAAAAAAAAGAATTATGTTAAATGTAATAGACAGATTAAATTAGTCAAATATTTGCTAATTGTTTTTACGGAAATTCAGAGAAAAAAGTTACTATTCTTACTCTCAATGAGCTCCAATCTAATATGCAACTTAACTGCATATACTTTTATAGTGGTTTTATGCTGCTGTAGGAAATGGAAGGAACATAGGATGTGGTTATTTTTACTTAAAAAAAGAAATAACAGGCCCAAAATGGCCCTCATGACAGCAAACCGAGACTTAGTTAGTTTCAGCCCCTCCCAGGAATGTGACCTTTAAATAGTAATCTGAAATTTCCTGAGTTGTACTTGTGAGGTAATCTGCATGATAAAAACCAAGCCAGTTCCCTTCCCCCCAAAAAAGATGTTCTGGCCCAAAATAATCCTTTCTTTTTTTTAATAACTCACTTGCCCCACCCTCCTTCCTATAAAAACCTTCCATTCTGTACAACCTCTCAGAATGCCTTTCTTCTTGCTAGATAAGATGCTGCCCAATTCATGAATTGCCTAATAAAGCCAATTAGATCTTCAAATTTATTCAGTTGAATTTTGTTTTTTAACAGATTTGGTGGCAGCAGTGAGACCAAAGCAAACTTCTGACGGCATTCAGGGACAATGAGAAACACAGGTGTGGCATCCATGAACCCCATTTTGAGTTCACTGTCCTTCTTGTCATTTCCAATGTCCATTGGTAAATTTCTCTCTGTTGAGATTTGTTCTCTTTGCATTTGAGCTCCCAATCTAATTGACTTTCCTTTACGGGGCAGATCAGCTTGAGCTGGTAGATGGTTCTGCCTGAAGCCCAACTGAGCTGGCAGAGGATTCTGCCTGGAGGCAGCTGAGCTGGTAGATGGTTTTGCCCAGAACCAAGCCCCTAGCCTTTCAGGGTGCAATTCCCAGAGGTAGTAACATCTTTTGGTTACTGCTGATATAGTGGAAAACCCAAGACCTTGATTCTGTCCCCAGATTCCATGTTAGAAACTGCTCTAGTTCTCCATTTGTTTGGAATCCTTCCCTGATTCCATGTTGGGAGCTGTTGGTGGTAGCTGCAGTTCTCCATTTTGTTTGGAATCAGTCTGCAGTCCCCATCCTTTGGGGTTTTCTGGTTCAATTCTTTTGCCCAGCCCAAGGTTCCATGGGAATTGTTGGTGATTACTGGCTGCAGTTGGACTGGGTCCAAGATCAGATTGGGTCCGATTTAAGTTGGACTGGGTCCACTGGGAGGCCTCAGGTGAGTATTAAATAAGGGCTAATTTCTAATGGAAATCACAAGCAAAAAAAGCAGCAAAAAATGGTGGGCACAGGTCGAGCATTTAAAGGCTGTTAAAGCACTTGCCACCTCTCAACCCCACAGCAAGTCCCTGTTAGGTATTAGTTTGACTCTGAGAAACCCAAAGTCCTTAGCTAAAAGAAATAGGGTCCTCAAGTTTCACATAACTGAGCTCACCACGTTACAGCACGATTGTTTATCTTATATCTAAGAACTGTAGTCCCAGGAGTTGTAGATATCTGCAAAAATGACAAAATTTGACTAAAAACAACCTAGAATTACAATGGCCACTATGAGGAACATTCCAATTAATTGATACATTGATAAAAGTCAATGCAGAAGCTTTCAAAAGGTTTCAAGGTTCAATATTGAAAGATTCACTGCAAAAGGCTAATGAAAAATTAAAGAAATAAGAGGTACCTGAAACAAAAGACATAAGACTGATGTAACACTGATGTAACTCTTACTGCCTCCTCTATCTTTACTTGAGTACTCTACTTGAGTACTCATTCTACTAATCCTCTGTCTGAATTGTTGTCCCTGTCTGAATTGTATTCTGTCTGAAAAGACTACACAATCATAAACAAAAGCTCACCAAGTTAATTGCCTTACAGACATCCAGGTACATCCTGGATCTACCTTTGAAGGAGGGCCCCCATATGGGCCCATCCCAAAGTTGATGGGACTCAGAGATTTCCGGATAAACTGCTATGTTATTCACTTAAACAGCCAAGGGGAAACTAAAATTAAAGTTAGTGAGGTTATCCAATGCTGCCAAAAATATTTACTGTTTGTCCCAGCTGAAACCTAACAAGATATATAAAAGGGTTTAATAACTTTATGATCACAAATTTGGCCAAATTGAAAGCTGATATTCAGAGATTGATAGGAATTTTTTTTAGGCCTCCTCCCCTAAGTTAAAATGAAACTATGTACCCAAAGGGAAAGAAATACTCCAACAATAGGTGGTTGAATGTGTCAGTCCTTTCTGCCATCCCCAAAACTTCACCTATTCATCAAAATACTTGTAGATATTGAGACATTAGAAACAGAATTGTCCTAAAAATATGTTCCAAAAACTCCATCTTGGAAAAAATCGAGTACCTTCTTTATGCCTTTGTGATACAGATTTTCTACCCTCATCTTCTCTAGGACCTAAGAGCCATTCTTTGAAATGCAAATATTTTTCATCAGAAGGAAAAAAAAAAGAAAGAGGAGGAATTTGGAAATTGGGCTAATTAGAAATATTACAAGTCTTCACAACTTTTAGTAACTATAAGGTCTCTGTATCTTTCTATACATCTATATATATGTGGTAGATGCGGCATTTTCTACCTCTGGATGTTAGTGCCGAAATTAATTTGTAAGAGAGCTCTATTTAATTGGATTAAAGGTCAAGCACTTATAAGGATTGGACATTTTAAAGTTCTTAGAAATATAACAGAAACTAACCCAAATGCTTTTCAAGTTCAGGTGATCTGGGATAATTGGTAAGTAAAAGCTAGTTCAAATTTGTCGATTTAATTAAAATAGGCATGTCTTTAAAGTGATCAACATTGAATATAATGCAGATAAACAACTTTTATTATACCTGGGTTACCTAGTCAAATTCATGTTATCTCTGTTATAAAATTTGTCAGCAAAATATAATTTGGAATGGTGGCTAATTTTGTCTAACGTCTCATGAAGTTTTCATGGGTAATCTAAATATAGTTATTGGGAACAAATAATTTAGATAGACGTAATTGGGGTAGGGTGAGAGTTTATAGATAAACTTTTTAGCAACAATTATATCTTATGGCATATGTGGTTAAAAACAGTCTTTTGGTAACCTGAAACTTTAGAGTTTTACTTAGTTAAATTAAATGATGGGTATTTATTAAATATTTAGATCATTTCCAAATAAGATGAAATAGAGAAACATTAATTACTAAACATAGGTTTATCTACTTTTTGGCTTCCTATTGCAGAGAAACTAATGATAAATTTGGATCTATTAGTAAACAGGTTTTATGTCAGAGAAATTTTCTATGAAAAAGCATGTTTCTAGAAATTATAAAAGGTATTTATAAATCTGCCACTCCACAAAATGCTAATATAAAAGATAGTTCATAGTTGTTTACTTCATTATTTTTCACTAGAAATTTAAGTTTTTAAAGGTTAAAAATTCTAATATGAGGATGCATTTTCTTAAGGGAAATGAAAGTAATTTTGTCTCGGAATGGGAAGGAAGAAAATGAAGGGCAAAACTAAATGTTATAGAAAGAAAGAGAGAAAAAAAATCAGGCTGGCAAAATTAAATTATTATTATAGGAGTTTTCAAATTAAGCTTTAATGTCAAGAATGTACTTATGCAAGACTAGAACTTAATTTTATTTCATTTATTTATTTATTTATTTTTATGTTTTTTTTTTGTGAGGAAGATCAGCTCTGAGCTAACATCCATGCCAACTCTCCTCTTTTTGTTTTTTGCTGAGGAAGACTGGCCCTGGGCTAACATCCGTGCCCATCTTCCTCTACTTTATATGGGACGCCACCACAGCATGGCCCCACAAGTGGTGCGTCGGTGCGTGCCGGGGATCCGAACCCAGGCCGCCAGCAGCAGAATGGGCACATTTAACCACTACACCACGGGGCCAGCCCCCTATTTCATTTATTAAAAGGATAAAGTTTTGTTGGACTTTTTGGATGATTTAATAACAGATTGTGAAAGTTTCTTTACCATTTAAGTGATCATCCTGAAAAACAAAGATTTTATATTTTATCAAAATAATTTCCTGTTTACTGTCTTTATCAGGTCTTTGATTACTTAAGAAAACTGATTCTTCACAATAGTAACAGCTAAGTTTTGCTAACAGCTGTGTAACCTTCTCTCTTCGCCTGTCAAGTCTTTAATTCTCACTTCGGTTTAATGGACAACATAAATAATGTTTCACAATGATCTGTGATCTTACTTAGGCAAGTATTTTAAACCTTCATTATTTCAGATTTTTTACAAACCTCCCCAAATCAGATTCTAAATGAGGTCTTTTCGGCCTGAAAGAAACTTTGGGATTTTTCCAGAGGGCCCCTAGAACATTCCAAAAGATTTGTTAAACCAATTAGGCTTACTTGACATGTTAAATTCCATGGGAAGCATTGTGAAATAAGAAGTAATACTAAGACTTCTTCATGCTGTATTTGCATGGATATGTAAGTAGGAAGTCCATTCTGCTTCTGTAAAAAACGACCTCTCATTGCCAGACTTTTGCCATCCTGATGTCCTTGCAACAGTCTGCTCCTGAATCAGGGAAATTAACACTGGTAAACAATGGCTATAAATTAAACAAACAGTCAGGTCTATGGGAAACCCACGACAGCCGCTTGGTTCTTCCCAGCTCCCTGGCAAACCCCGTTTTTTGGTCTTTGCATTCCTTTATTCACCACAGTGCATTTAAGAAAAACTATTTTTATTCCCAGAGGCCTCAGGCCTCCTTCTGCTGGACCCTTTGAACACCTGCAGCTGGACTTCATTCAAGTGCCACTTAGTACGGGTTATCAATATGTTCTTGTTATTGTATGTATGTTTCCAGATGGGTCGAAGCCTTCCCCTACTGAAAGGCTGATGCCCTCACAGTGGCAAAGAAATTGTTAGAAAATGTGTTTCCCATTTGGAGTATACCTTCCACAATATCCGGTGGTCAAGGCACCGACTTTACTCAGCAAATCATATGAGCCCTGACAAAAACTTTGCAAACTTTTTGAAATTATCACTGTCCCTATCACCCTCAATCATCAGGCAAGGTCGAGAGAACTAATGGAAAAACTGGATTCAAGCAGAACAAGTATTAATTACACGGGACAGTATGAACTGAGGAGGATGCTCTACTGTTTTGTTTTTCCAGATTTAAAGAAATATTTTCTCTTAAGCTATCTATGACTTACACTAATGTGGTAAAATATACATTTGTGAACAAAAATGAAAATATTTACTTTTTCTCCTTATCTGATCCCTCCAGAATTTGGAAACTCTTGAGTATTCTTTTTATGGCAAAATAGTTATTTGCATAAGTTCAATAAGAATCTGTTCTCCTTGTAATAGGACAGAATTATAAACATTGGTTATATCATCATGGCTTTGACTGGAATATCATTTTGAGAGAGATGTTCATAGACTCAGATATGACCAAATGCTTCAAGAAACTGCTTGAAAAAATTGACCTGGTACCTTGATTACAAAATTTCAACAAAGCAGTCTTAAAAAGAACTTATATCATCAATCACTATTCTTGCTGCACTTATATAAATAATCAGGCCAAGTTGAATGTAAACAAGTTTAGTTTTACTGTGATTACTTTGTTAAAAAATGGGGGTAATAGTGGAGAGAAAAATTGTGTTTGCACCTTTGTAGATATTAGATTCTAGTCCTGTTAATTCTTTGAGGTTTTGTTATATATGTGAAGACTGGTCTCCCTTGGCCTAACGTATCGCCTTTAGTCTTGCCAACTGTTCTCAGTACCTCCTTTGGAAAACAGAAACTCACTCCATATGAGATAGTCACTGGCAGACCAATGTCCATTGGTATACAATCTTCTGTTGATCCTTTGTTGTCTCACACTAGTATGACCAGCTACTGTAAGTCTCTAATGTTTTATGCTCAAGCCTATCATTAGCATCTTAAAGAAGCTTTCCCATATCCCAATTTAAAGGATCCTGTGGGTCATAGTCTAGTGCCTGGTGATTGGGTATTCTGGAAGTGTCATCAGAGGAAGACAGCCCTTGAACCCTATTGGAAGGGAATTTACCAAATGCTCCTGATCACTGACTCTGCTGCAAATTAGAAGGCATTGAACCTTGGATATACATCTCACAGCTAAAGAAGGCTCCACCTGCCATCTGGTCCTGCATAGATGCTGGAGACCTACGAATCAAATTGATGAGGAAGAGAAGTAGCTTACATTAACATAGACTGTTTCTGCCCAAGATGCCGGATCAAGACTTACTACTTTAGCTAAACATGAAACCCTTTCTTCTTTTTCATTGACTTGAAAAGATAATGCCCTGATCTGTATCTCCCAGGCCATTGCTAAGGGGGATAAACTTTCAGATTTCTGGAATTGTCATCAAAGATTCCAACCTATCCATCTTTACCCAGATCAGATTGGCCCCCACTCACTAAGAGATCTCACCAGCAGCACCCATCTTTGCAAGGCATTTAGGATGACTCTTTATTTAAGGTAGGGGGAAACCTAACTGACCCTTGGCTTGAATGGGAAAATGCAACAATCCCTAAGAATGAATCCATTAATGGTGCCACTTTAGTGGAAGTGGTTTGTGCCCCAAAAGAATTTAGCTCTGTCTGTGGTGGTTATCATCCTCTTTGGGCCTATGAATGCCTAGATGGCTGGTGCACAGCTGGGCAATGCCTCTTTGATTATCTAACTGTGCCCCTAACTGTTCTAGAAAGGACCTACCAGGAGGATTTCGTGACTCAGCATTCACTTCCTTGGTACGTCCCTACTTGCTCGGTCAGGAATAAATACAAGTAAGGCTATAATCACCCTCCTTCCTATAACCATTTTGTACAACCCCTCAGAGCACCTTCTACTTGCTGGATGGGATACTGCTTGATTCATGAGTCACTAAATAATTCTAATTAGAGCTTAAAATTTACTCCACTGAATTTTGTTTTTAACACAGTGTTCTATCTACTTAATGGATAAGTGACCTTGAGCGCCTGGGAAGGTGCTTTGAGGCTTGTTGTCTTTATCTTGAATAGAAAGGTAGTACTACCTACCTCAGCACATTGTGGGAGGATCAAATGAGTTGATGTAAGCCAAGCAGCTCTATAAACCCCAGAGGCCCATGCAAATGCTAATTGTTGCTGTTTTCGTCTCCCTGAAGAGTGCAACTGGCATTCTTGATGAAGCTTTTCAGAGAAACGCAAAGTTGATCCTGGGCTTTCAAAAAACTGCCCTTTCATAGTCTATAAGTTATGGTTTGAACTTAAAAATAAGTAAGAGTGGATAACTTTCAAAAATACCCAATTTTGAAATACTCCATCTATTCCCCTTCCTTCATGTCTCATTGTTATTTCATGCTTTTCCTCAAACTTTAGTTCCTTCTTCTCACCTTTTCCTGGTGGGAATTTTCCTCCTGCTTCCCTTTTTCCCCTCTCTCAACCCAAAACCTCCCAGAGAACTGGCTAGCTAGGAGATCCTCAGCAGAAACTTCCAAGAATGTGGCAATTACAAAACTCCAACAAGAAAATATTTAAACTGATCTTTAAGACAAAGTTATTGTCAGTCATGTTGTAGAAATGACTTTAAAATCGTAGCCACTTCTTCAACATGCATCTTGTTTGGTGGTAAAAAAAAAATAGTGTTTCTAAAAGCATACTAGCGTCCTAAATTGGAGACACACACTTAACTGACTGAAGCCAATAGCTAGGAATCTGAGGGCTGCGGCAGGGTTGGGGATGTTGGGCCTTGTACTGACCTGGAGAATGCAAACTCTGCTACAGGGAGCTGCTGCCACTTCCTTCCAATTAGTCCAATGCAGAATTGAGGCTCTATTATAGCCAGAGCAATTGATCTGCATTTTTATGAAATTCTCTGTTTTTTCAATTTCTCTGCCAGTTGATTAAGTAAGAAAAAATGTAAAGATCCAATGATACTGGGCCACAGAAAATACATTTATAAGACACCGTGGACCTATGTTTTGGCCTAAGGGAGTTAGCACAAAGAATAGAAATTCATCAGCTAGATCCAGCCTCACTACTGGGTGTTAAAATAATTCAGAGTCTATGTCCTACCAAAGGTATGTGATGAGCAACAGCTTCAGGCTTCCAGAGTCACTTGGTATCTTACATCAAAATATACGTTGGTTCATTTATTCAGCAAATATATATACTGGGCCATTGTAGATTTCTGAAAAGAGAACTGGGCAAATTGCAGAGAGGAGTGAGATAACACTTGGGTTTTGACCCCAAGGAGCATGTAATCTAAGTAGAAAGACAAGGCATATATAAGTGAAAACTAACTATATTATGCGAATTAAAATAAGTCCGTATAATGTAGTGATTAGTAGCGTTGGCCACTGAATCAAACAGACATGGCATCAAATCCTGGCTCTTACTAGTTGTTTGTGACCTTGGTGAATAACTTATCCTCAGTCTCCTCACCTGTGTAATAGGTTCAGTAATGGAATCTACCTCATAGGAATTCTGTGAGTGCTAAATGAGATAATGCATGTAAACTTCTTAGCACAGTGTCCAGCACCAAGTTGATGATATAGACACAAGCAATAATAACAATGGTAATAATAATAGAAGTGAGACAACAACTCAAATGTCATAAGGCAGGAAATGATAAGGATCATGTGCGTGGCACAGGGAGTATGAATTAGACTCTTACTACTTTAGGGGGGTGTCTATGGACCAGCAGCACTGGCATATTCTGGGAGCCTGTTAGAAATGCAGGAGCCCAGGCCCCACTCCAGGTGCACTGCATCAGAATCTGCATTTTACTTGGCTCTTTCCTCAGGTGATCTGCATGCATATTAAAGTTCGAGAAGCATTGTGCTAGCAGATATCAGAGGAAGAGTGAACTATGTACTGGAGAAGAACAAAAGCCTCCAGGATGAGACAGGATTGACTAGATCATAAGTTTTCAAACTTTTAGGTCTCAGAACCCCTTTACACTCTAAAATCTATTGAGGACACAGAGACCTGTATTTATGTGTTTGGTTTATCTGTTTAGTGTCTAACCACAGAAGACAGCTGGATTCTTTTATCTGCTTCAGCATTCAATCTGCTGTGTTATGTTATTTTGGTTGAAATATATGGAGAAAATTCGGCCTCACTCAAATATGTAGCTTGAAAAGAGTTTTTTTAATACCCTTTTCAGATAACTGGATATTCTCTTTTGTTATTCCACAAAAGTTCTACAAGTGGTAGTTTCTTAAATTTGTAGCATCTTGAATTTAATGAGTCAACATTCAGAAGATTTGGATAACTCAGTGAACAAATATTTTCCAAATGACCAATGCATGCTGTTACAAAAACTGGAATATGGATAAAAGATCCATTCAGAGTAGACTAATATATTTTAATGTGACTGTATGAATATAGACTAATGGATTTTAATGTTTCAGTACAAAAAGATCATTGCACAAGTGTTTTTCCTGGAGACAATCATCGTACTTTGGTATGCAGCAGAAGTGCTTTTTGTGTACTTCCTGTTTCCTCACACAGAATAATAAAAAGAAATGTACGTAAGGGTCAAACTTAATAAAATCAATAATTTTTACTGTTTCATCTAGGGCATTCTTAAGTGAAAGGGAATGCCCGCTGGTGAGTGATGCAGTGACTATTGGTACAGTTTGGGACCACTTGATAAACGCTAGACACTGGCGGTTTTAGCCACCATTGCTTTTGCACCATCGGTGCAAATTTTTACACAGTAAAAAAAGCAAGTAAGATCTTAGTATTATTATAAAAATGATTTTGACCTCTCAGAAGGCCTTGAAAGGATCTTGGATACTATGAGAGTCTTCAGACCATATTTTGAGAGCTACTGGAATAAACATTGGAAGACAGGGTTAGATGTGAGGCTGGAGGAAATGAAGGGACATTACTGGACAAATGAAATTATGCCAGTGGAGGTCTGGAAATAGGCGTAAGCAGGGTGGGTTCTACCAGTCTGCTGGAAGCAGAGCTTATACAGTTCCGAAACAGCTGCTCCACCTGCTTTCTTTTGCCCCTAAGTACGCAGAGGAGACACTTTTCTTTCAGCTGGTTTACTGAATCAGCCTCAGTGAAGTAGCTCAACTTCAACTGGTCTACATTTTGCTAAGCGAACCTGAAAATCTGGGCAATTGATTAAAGATTGAAAATGAAAGAGAAGGCAAACATGGATAAATCTATTTTGCTATTATGTCTACCTGAAGAAATTTCACTCTCCTTTTAAAAAAGAAGGGAGAGATATTATTTTTAAAGCAAATTGCCCCTTTAGTTTTATAATTCATGTAAATACTATTTTTCAATATGAATTATACTCTTCCCAACACCCAAGGGGTTAGAGATACTATTAGTAATTTTTATTTTAGATACTTTAGAGAAAATATTTATGGCTTAGAAAACCTAAGGTATTCGATTTGAAATTGTGGGTCACCTTGATTTCTAAATGTAAAACAATTCTCATCTGTTTACTGGTTGACATTGTTGACCATGGGGAACACAATAGTAAAAGACTAGAACACAAATTCCAGTGCTTTGGCTTTTTTGTCCCTAAATTTCACCCAAGGATAGGAGGATGCTTTGAAATACCAACAAAGGGAAAGCTACCTCTTAAAGAGTCTCCCTCAGGGACACGTGTTACCCAATGAAGTTGATTAGTACCTGTGAGGTCTATAACGCAGAGACTATCAAACAGGATAAAGATATAATAGCCCTAGGATCTGAGGATCCCTGGGAATCTCTCACCGTCTGAGATTCTGGCCATCTCTGACTCTCAGGTAGCCTCCAATCCAGACCCTGCAGGGACCAGATGTAGTACATCTTGGTCTCCCTGCCTCCTCCACCACCGGAACTCTGGGACTCAAACTCACATCACCACTTGGTTTATTTGTGTAATTAGTCCTGGACCATCCAGCTTGATAGCCACTCAAGAGAGTGTGTTACTCAGAGAAATGTACAGGGAGCTCTTGCTCATCCAGATGAGGCTTTCACCGCTCACGCCTGAGTCGCTCTCATTTTCTCTGAAATAGACTTTAAGAAATGCTTGGCTGCTTAAAATCATTAGTGAAAATAACTCACAGAAGGACTTTGGAGCTGACATAGGGAACATGTCATTAGAGTCCTGTTCAAAAGCCCGCTCTCTGTGCTTTTATTTCCTAACCTGACTTAGGTATTTTACTCCTATATTCAGAGGATGTACAAAATAATCTTTTTTCAGATTATAAAATTAATGCTTATCTATTTCAGAGATTTTGTAAAACTACAAAAAAAGAAGAAAAATAAAATTACTCATATTTCTGATAATAAACATTATTCAAAACTTGGAAATGAAGCCTAAATATGGGTGGCATGTCTCTTCAACATCATATGAAGGCAAGGGCTCACCCAAGGATTATGTAGAACCAACAAAAATATACTGTGAAACACAAGTGCAAACTACATGATTTTAAGTGTTCTAATAGCCGTATTAAAAACATAAAAATATACAGGTAAAATTAATTTTTATAGTACAATCTATTTAACCCAATATATCCCAAATATTATGAATTAAATATGTAATCAATATAATAAACCATTAATGAGATATTTCATATTATGTTATTGTACTAAGTCTTTGAAATCTGGTGTGGATTTTACACTTACAGTTAATTAAAGCTAATTTTAAGTGTTTAAAGGCCACGTGGGACTGGTGGCCGCCATACTGGACAGCACAGATCTGCGGAAAGGTACTTTGTTCAACTCATTGTTTACTTTTGATTAAAGTTCCCAGTCTTAGTGAAGTCATGAGTTAACCTGTAGATTTTTGTCCAGTAGAGGTCCAAATCATTTCTGTCCAGTAGGAAAGATAACATCAATAATCATCTTGTGCTGTAGAATATTAACCAATTTTGTATCTAGCCCAGCAATCGTGTGCTAACATTCTTTTGTTAAATTGCCTATAAATATTTAGCTCCTTAAACATTCTGTGAACCAGTCCTAATATTTTACGAGTTTCCCCACTACTTAAATGGAACAAAATGTTGGACATGTGATCATTTTATATTTTCATGAGTCATGGATTTTACCCTATTGAAAATTCTACCACCCAGAGCCACTGTTAACATGCTGCTATCTTTTATTCCCTCTCTATGGATTTGTGTAGTCATTTCACATACACGGGTCCATCATCTCAATTTCTATGTATACGCATATTGAGAACACCACATTAAGTAAACTCATATATATTTTTGCTTGTCTAAAATGAAAGAATTTCATATATATGTCCAAGGTTTTTGATATCTATTACCAATGTCCTTCTGAAATGTTTTATCACAAACATTATTATCAGATTATGAAAGTGCCCAATTCCTTGCTATCTAGAAAACTCTTAACAAGAATTGATAGTATCACTCTCCCCCTTTTTAATCTAGATTTATTTCATCTTATTACAATGACTAAAATGTTCAAAACAATAACTAAAATGCCCATAATAATAGTAGTGGTAGTAAAAAGAGCTTTCTTTGTTTTACGTATGAGGTAAAATGCTTGCTATTGTTTTTGCAATTATTGTTTTTATCATATTAAAGACATAGTCCTCTAATCCTATTTTACTAATTTTTTTTAATTTTTGGAATAAAATTTGAACTTTATCAAACACATATTTTTTTCTCTGATCATCTGATACTATAAATTATGTTCATAGGTATGCTAGTATTTAATTAATCATATGTTCTTAAATTAAATCTTACTTGACAAAGTGTGTCATTCTTGTAATATACTGATATACTGACATACTAATATAATCTAATATACTGATAAATTGTATTAGCTATTTTTTTAGTTTATTTTGCATCTATACTCAAAAGTGACACTGGTCTAAATGTTTTATTTTTAAAACAATTTACTCAGATTCTAATATCAGAGTCATACTAATTTACTAAAGTGAATTTAAAGCCTTTCATGTCTTTCAAATCCTTAGGCACCATTTAAATGGTAGCAGACAATGCTAGGGATTATCTGTTCCTTGAACTTTTGAAATAACTCTTCTGGAAAGCCCACTGGCATCTTTCCTAGAGGTCATCCTTTCACAAACTTCTAAAATTTCTTTCACATTTTTGGTCTATTCCAATTTTCTTTCTCTACTCGATTCATTTTAAAAGACTTTACTATAGATAAATTTCATTAAGATTTCTAATTTGAGGGGCCGGCCTGGTGGCGCAAGTGGTTGGGTGCACGTGCTCTGCTGCGTGGCCCGGGGTGTGCCAGTTCAGAGCCCAGGGGCGCACGGACGCACCGCTTGTCAGGCCATGCTGTGGTGGCGTCCCATACAAAGTAGAGGAGGATGGGCACGGATGCTAGCCCAGGGCCAGTCTTCCTCAGCAAAAAAGAGGAGGATTGGCATTGGATGTTAGCTCAGGGCTGGTCCTCCTCACAAAAAAAAAAAAAAAAGATTTCTAATTTGAGTACTGAATTATACATATATATATAAAGCTATATATAATTATATATGTATATACGTGTGTAATATATATATATAAACCTTATCTGTATAAACATGTTTTATAATTGTTTTATATTTGTATCTTCTTGCTTATTTTTTCTTAATTAAATTGGCCTGAGATTTGTCAGTTCTATTTGTTAGAGCATCTGCTTTTAATTGGAATTGATCAATTTTTTAATCTCCCCTGATTCCATCTTTTTGATTATTTTTCCTTCTGAGGGCAATAAGAAGCCACTGAAGAGTTTTTTTTGTTTTGTTTTTGGTTTTTTTGGTGAAGAAGATTGGCCCTTAACTACTATCCGTTACCAACCTTCCTCTTTTTGCTTGAGGAAGATTGGCCCTGAGCCAACATCTGTGCCCTTCTTCCTCTGTTTTATGTGAGGGATGCCTGCCACAGCATGGTTTGACAAGCAGTGCGTAGGTCTGAACCCAGAAATCTGAACCTACAAACCCTGGACTGCCAAAGCAGAGCACTCATACTTTCCACTAAGCCACCGGGCCAGCCCCAACCAGTGAAGAGTTTTAAGCAGGGAAGTGGCCTCTGAGGAGGTTTGTGCTTTGAAAGACCATGCTGCCTGCTCTGGGGCCATAGGACGGGGAGCAGAACACCAAAGGCAGGCTGGGCTCTCAACCCCATTGCAACATCCAGGGCCCAGCTGAGAGAATCAGAGACTGGATGGGGGCAAGACCGGGGGGAGAACTGACTCAGTTGTGGTATAATGCTGTTCCCTGATGGGAGATTGAGGTATGAAGAGAAGCAATACTAGAGGATTTTGCCAGAATCAGGCCAAGCTCAATATCCTGGCTATGCACAGCATAACTGGCACTTTTCTGAACAAGATGAGGCAGACATAACGATTCGCTGAGATGGGAGCCTAGCCAAGATCTGGGATGAAGAGACATAACACCCCACCCACGATACGGGTGTGGGGATATAGCAACGGGACCATCTCAGAAGGTCACCCAGTCTGTGCATGCACGACTCCAGGGAGGCTGATTCACATGAAGGGCATCCCCTGGAATTGTGCAGTGCTGTGGGCACCACGTTCTGAGACTCTGAATAGGATCCCAATCTCATTAAGCAGCTGAAGACAGAAGAGAGACCTAAGGCAGAAACCTATATATATTCACCGGGGCAGCTTGGTGAGGGTATGGGGGAAGTTGCAGGTTAAAAGCTGTCAGGGAGCCCTGGGCTTACCGCAGGGGCATGGTCCTGCAAAACTGAGACTAACTGCAGACTTCAGCTGCAATGATGATGAGATTTCTATTGTACTCGAAGTCTTAGGATTAGACCAGGAAACACGTTCACTCAGTAAACCTGGGTGAAAAGGCCCTGAGTGACTGCAGTCAAGAGGGAGGGTAGGAGACCCCACCTTCCTAAGGGTCATGCTCCTACTCTTCTACAAGCCACATGCCTGCTTTTCCTTCCTCCTTTGTTTCTTTCCTTTCTTTCTTCACATCTCCTCTCCCAGTCATCCTTCTCCTTTGTCCACATCTTCATCTAACTTCAGATGTCCCAAGCTCTGCGGTTGTCTCTTAGTGCTAATGAAGATAATAAGCTCTGCTCTCCACTCCTGAGAAGGAACGCCAAGCCGATGTGCCTCCTCACTCAGGAGCAGGGCTGCCCAGAGACTCGTTTCAAGACATTTATCTGCCACAGAACAATGGCATCTGCTGCTGAGAAGAAATTAGAGCTACTGCTAAGTAGAGCGGCACAGCACATAGCAGTCTTGTTGAACCGGGAGGGTGTTTGATGGTGATGGCTGGGAAGCGAGGACTGAGAAAGTCTTCACCTACATCGCCTGCAATCCGAAAGCAGCTGGTTGTGCAGCTGCTGCAGAGTGTGGCACTCTCCACACTGCGGGACCCCGAAGAGCACATCCAGGTGTTGGGGGAAATCCAGCAAGGCAGGAAACAACTTGACCAAGACAAGCTCTCTCTGCGTATCAAGATGGGGCTGCTAAAAGAAAAATCTGGGAAGAGATAGTATTGAGGGCAGGGGAATAGTTTAACCAAATTTGCTGCAGTGAAATCAAAAACGGGATATGAATAGGATGTGACAACACTTCCCATTAAAACAGGACCCTTGTCAAGTAAAATAACCCTCATGAATTGGCTGAAAACCCCACAGCAGGGCAACTGACCTCTTGGTCATTTGGCAGTCACAGAAGCTAAAAACGAGCTCCAATTAAATTTTAAAATGAGACAAAAAGCATTGTGAGTAACAAACATTATTTTTCTGAGGCAAAGGCTTATATTTTTCCCTTCAGTGACCTTGGAACAATGAATTGCTGAGTTCTCTCTGCAGAGGCTAAACTGTGAAACTTCGAACTTCTCTGACATTGCTCTCTTCCCTCCAGGCCTCCAGCGAGGGTTGAAAGGCTATGAAGTTCTTGGGCATAGGCACCAAACTATGGTGTAGGAGAAAGGGCATGAACCTGAGTTTGAATATCAATTTCCCCACGTACTAGCTATGTGACTTTGGTCTAATCACTTAATTACCCTGAGATAACTTTATTTGTTTAAAAAAATAATAACAATGTTATATACCTCATAAGGCTTATATGAGGGTTAATTGAAAAAATTTATGTGAAATGCAGTCAGCACAGTGTGTGGACAATTTCAGGGAGTCAGCAAACACGAATTCCTTTAATCTTCCCTATTAAAAATCTCCATATCCCCAGAAAATAACATAGCACTTGGATCCAGCATGGATTCAATACATGAATATGCAGCTTAGTATGCTGGACAACATGAGCAGTACTCTAACAAACCACGATAGTTTCTGAATGTATTGTAATTATTTAGTCCACTAGGAAAGAGTGCACAATTGAAGTTCATTTATTCACTCAAAAACACATCTTAGTTGTCTACTTTGCATTAGGTACTATGCTAGGCCTTTGGGATTTGGCAGTTTCGAAAAAGATAAACATGGTCCTTACCTGTGTCCCTCAAGATGCTTTTGGTTCCATGTAACAGAACACCCAGCTCAAAGTGGCTTAAATAATGAAAAGGGGTTATTGCCTTACGTAACTAGAAAACCCAAAGGCAAAGCCAGCTTCAGGGATGGTTTGATTCATCGACCCATTGAGGTCTTCGGGGACTCTGTTTCTTTCCATTTCTGCTCTGTCTTCCGCAGCATCTGCCATATGATAAGGCTGGTTTCTGTCAAGGTGGTAGGATGGCTGCCAAGGTTACATGCTTTCTCTCCATATGTGGAAGTTTCTGTGTTCTGGAAGCTCCCAGCCGATCTCTCTTTGTGTCTCATTGGCCTTAACTGAGTCGTGCCCACCCCTGAATGTGTAACAGATGGGACCGAGCCGATTAGTTGCGGCCTGAGCTGACATGCCCTACTCTCCAGCTGGGGTATGGACACATAAAGATTAAGCCCATGAGCTGGGGGCAAGGACCAAAGACATTCAATAAACCTGGGGTGGAGAGGAGGAGAAGAGGGACGCTGCTGGGCCGTAATAACCACACCAGTCATCTCAGTGTCCTCATAGAGCTTCCAGTCAGGTTTGGCAACTTTGCAAAGTAGATTTTTTAGGAACAAAAAATAAAATTTTGTGCTGCCTTCTTCAGGAGAAATGTGTATCAGGAATGAATAATGTCATTTCATATTTAATTATGGAGTCATTTAATAAATTGAATTGCTAATATATTCATTAAATGGTGCTGGGCACTGTGAGACATACAGAAAAATGTGTGATTAGAGCCACTATCATTAAGAAGTCAATGGTACAATAGACAAAATATTTTAGTCACTTCTGAAATGAGAAATAGTAAAACGAGGCCATGTGGTAAGTGCCCAGTGAATGGAGCAGATGTTCTCTTTTGTAGAAGTGTGGGTTTCAAACTTTGATGTGCCTAAGAATCACCTGGGGTGCTTGTTATAAATGCAGACCTTTAATCCAGTGATTCTGATTTAGTGATTTGAGATGGATCTCAGGAACTTGATTTTTTTTTTAACCAACACATCAATGATTATCATGCAAAAGAGGGAGAGATTGACTGGGGCTACTGTGGTCAGACAGAGCTCCATGAAGGAAGCAACAGAAGCCATAGAATAGTTTTGTGCAGGAAAGTCAAAAGAGTTTTCAGGATTCTGTGAGGAGAATAAAGGTCCTGTTTCTTTATATTCGTTGCAGCATGCCCATCACTTAGAACAGCACCTCTTCCAGGGTAGACATTTGAAATGGAATGAAGTGAATGAGTTTACCATGGGCATTTTTCAGCTTGGGATGGAGTGGAGAGATAGCAAAAGTAGGGAGATAAGTTCATTGTAATCGTCTTTGCATGAAATGATATAGAATTGGCCTAGAGGGTGTAAAAAGAAAGGAAGAAATTTCTATCCAAAAGCCCTTCAACAAATGCTATGGTTACTCAGCAGATAATTTATACTCCATAGAAAAGTTAGCAGAATGTTTTGATTTATTTAAAGAAAGTGTGAATGGATGAGAAAAAGAAACCCAGGGTCTCCCAATAGAATGTTACCATATTTCACTCTGTGTTGATGTAAAACCTAGGAAAGAGAATTAGACTGGGAGACAGGAGTCTTGGATTCCAGCACCAGCTTTGCCTCTCAGCAGCTTTGTGACCTCAGAGAAATCCCTTCCCTTCTTTGGAGCAATTTTCTCATTGGTAAAATGAGGGCATTGAACCAGATAATCTCCGACATCCTTTGTCGCTATGATGGAATATCACTGCATGCACCACGATGAGAACTATGTTGTCTTTAAACTGTTAAAATAACTATTGCTAAAAACAAAAAGCATATTGTACTCAATGTAAGAGTAATGGAGTGCTTTCTAATTATCTGCCCAAGCAATGTAACCATGGTTAAATTTATGGTGAGAATAGCACATCCATTGGGCTGACCAGGTTGTAGTAAATTAAAATTTACAGCTGCCCTGTATATTAACTTAAAGGCAACTCTCTGCCACCAGCAACAGAAGTCTTATCAGCATATGAATGAGGCCCATTAGTACAACAAAAGTTGTATCCCATACTGTCCAAGTCCTGAGCTAGACGTCTAAACTCGTCAACACTGCACTCATATCTAAGGAGAAGCTCATGTTTGTTGTCTCTGGCACCCGCCCAGCTGCTCCTCTATCTGTAACTGACTTCAGAGGGACAGAGTGAAAGGCCAGGAAAACTTTCCTTCTCTTTCACGAGGGCTGCAGGTGCTGGCATGTGTGTGTTATACCCCACTCAGGGGCTACTTAATATTTAAATATCTAGACCAAACCATTGGTCATTTGAAGGTCATAGTTTCCTTACAGAAAGATCGTTCTGTTTTCAAAATAAAAAAAGTTAACAAAGAATTTTATTACAGGCAAATTCCTAAGGGTATTTTAAACATGATTCAATATCTAGAAACTTTATACCCAAATTTTCAGAGATGGTATTACCTAAATAGCAATAAAAGCTAACTTTTTGAGCCCCTATGAGCTGACAGGACTAGTGCTAATAATGTTACTGAAATTATATCCACTCCTTCTAATTAACCTGCAAGATAGAGATTATCTCCTATCCATAGCTGAAGCTCAAGGAGTTTGTCACTTGTCCAAGGTCAAACACAAGTAGGGATTCAAATCTGCATCCATGTGACTCCAAGGCACACACAATCATTCTGCTAAAAGCTAGTGCTCTAAAGAAAAATTCATGGTACTGTTTAACAGCACACTATCCCCTGAATCATTGCAACTTGTAAATAAGATAAGTGGCTCTCATTGATTCCAAGTCTAGTGTATACTTTCATTCTTTGCACTGTGAATAGCTATAGTTAGTGATGTACATTTTTGAACTGTAACTAAAGGTTACATTTTTGAACTGTAACTAAAGGTGTGATAGCCTGGAAAATTTCAAGACAAAGAGTTCTAGTCTTTTCAAGGACATTTTTTATAATTAAACACTTCTGTATCTTGAATGTTTTTATAATGCTAAATAAAACATTTAAAGTTTCCTAATTCAACATAATACTTTTAAATTATTTCTAATAGCTATGCAATAAAATCATTCTATATAAAACTCTCTATAGCAGACTCTGCATTGGAACTAGACTGTAATTTTTCTAAGTGACTTGGATTCAAATAAGTGATTTGAAAACCTAGCTGTAGACCCACATACAAGTAAAAGAAAAAGAAATGTGAGTTGTACACATACCTTGTACACATACACATGCCCACAATACCTTCTCCACAATCCTCAAATCCAAAGTGTCCTGAAAAATTAAATTTTAAAAAGTGAATTTGTGGTAAATTCCTTAGGTTAAAAAAAAAAACTTAACTAATGAAAATATTCATATGTTTTACAGAAAAAATTTTAATGGATTTAATGCCCCCAGATCCTTTTGAGGTGGTTATGGGCTATAGAGTACATACACATGGTGTCCTAAAATCTACATTAAATAGGGATGACCTGTTTAACCATTAAGATATTATAGAAATGATGGTTTGTGACTTCCAAGACTAGGTCATAAGAAACATTGCTGCTCTGCATTTCTCTTTCTTGGATTACTCACTCAGTGGAAAGCTAGTTGCCTTATCATGAGACACACAACTCACCCTATGTAGAGGTCCAACTGGCAAGAAAACAGGCCTCCTGCTGACTGCCATGCGGGTGAGCCATTTTGGAAGTGGATCCTCCAACCCCAGTCAAGCCATCAGATGACTGCAGCCACAACTGACATCTTCACCGCAGTCTCATGAGAGACCAGGAGCCAGAACCACCCAGCTGAGCTGCTACTAAATTTTTGACCTTATCTCATTGTGTGAGATAATAAGCTTTTATTGTTATTTAAGCCACTAAGTTTTGGATAGATAACAAGTACATCTGTTTTTTCAAGTGGCTGTAAATTACCTAATTCCAAGATTAAAAAGCAGAAATGTGGTTGAATATTGTTGGGGAGGTGAAAATTCCCCCTTCTATCCCTCTTGAGTTCTTATGGTTGGACTAATAATAAAATTTAACACAAGACAGATTAATAGGAGAAAAAAGAATGTAATATATATGCACGGGAGGTCATGAAAGTGCTCAGAGAAATGATCAAAGCAGGCAGCTTTTTATACTTTTTACACACACCAAAAAAATAAATTTGCGAGGATTTAACAGGACAAAGAATCTGAAGCCTGGGTGCTTAATTAGTAAAGAATTTAAGCAGAGTTTGGGTTTGGGGTAGTAAATTAGTAAAAAAGTAACCAAGTTTGTTCATACTGGCTTTTCAGCCCTGAATTCCCTAGCTCAGGTGATAAGAATGTCTCTCTGTTTCCTGGTGGGGGGATGGTAACTTTCACACAGGAGATTTATTTCCTGCCTTCAGGGGGACAGACAGAGGAGGGTCAAAATGCCCTTTTTTGCACTGGCTGCTTCTCAAGTGACTTTAATTTAAGATAATCAATATGCCATTGTGGCATATTTCGGGGACGCCTGCCCTGGGCCCCAACAATATGTTAATTGAGTTACTTAAGAAATAAAATACTTATAATATGCTGTTTAGGAAGAAACTTGCCAATTTTACATAATACAGAATAACTGCTGTTGGACCAGCCAGGAAGAGAACAGGGATCACTTGCTCCAGTGTTTCCTTATTGACATAAGCAGCTCTTGACTTCACTTGACTTTTTTTGCTGAAGATTCCTCATTTTCTTCAAAAGAGGGATAAATTTAGGGAAAATTTGATTCTTCAGTCCAAATCAGGAAACACACCATAATTGAAAGGTAGAAAATCTTTTTTTTTTAATTTAAGTAAATCTTCACTATTCAGATGAAGCCAAAACACTATAAGTGCCTTCCATTGTTCTGAATAGCTATAGAAAACACTTATTTTCAGAAAAGAAACCAAAGAAGTAAAGGAGTATACACCTTCTTGAATTAAACTTTAGTCACATGTAATTTACTATCATCAGTTTAATTTTCTATGCTTCTAGTAAGTTCTGTTTTAATATAATATTGATAACTTTTCCTACTTTACAACAAGTAGGCAAAAAATGTAAAGGTAAAAATATACATTACATTCTTGAAGCTAAAGAAAATTCAAACTTCGTTGTAACACAATGTGACATAAAAGTGGCATCTAAATATGTTGTTTAAAAGTACCACACCAAATTTGGTCATTCCCTGAGCAAATCAAACTAATCATAATGTTGCCTCAAATCCTTTTGGATCAAGCAAGAATATTTGCATTTATATAATTTTATGTATTTTTATATAAAATATATATTTTTAACGTATATTAGTTAGTCAGAGCTGTGTAACAAATTGCCCTAAAACTTAGCAGCTTAAAACAACAAACATTTACACTCTCACAGTTTTTATGGGTTAGACTTATAGGAGCAGATTAACTGGGTGGTGCTGGCTCAGGTTCTCTCATGCAGGTGTGATCAAGATGTCAGCTAGGGCTGCAATCATCTAAAGACTTGACTGGGACTTGAGGATTTGCTTTCAAGATGGTTCACTCACATGGCTGTTGGCAAGAGGCCTCAGTTCCTCATCACAGACCTCTCCATGGGACTGCTTGAGTGTCCTCACAACATGGCAGCTGGATTTCTACCAAGTGAGTGATTCAAGAGAGAGAGCAAGCAGGGGGCTACAACATCTTATATGACCCCTTCTCAGAAGTCACACATTTGATGATGAGCAAGGTAGAACTAAGGGTGTTGAACAGACCAGACGCTTCTCTCAGAAGGTCATTTTCTGATGAAGAAGGTGTGCCCATGGCTGGGGGATACTTGGCTAAATACCTGCCTGAGCGTGGGACAGGATACAAAGCTCTTCCCTCTTATCCTCAGAAAGCTTTTCCCTTATCAACCAATCTTAACGCATAAATATGCTGCACTTGGAGACTCATTTCTTTCGACTATGGAGAATCATCTTTAAAATGGATTAACACCTTGGTGTGGATACATTTATTTAGGTCTTATTCTATCCGGTAGCTAGTTGAAGGGAAAGCTACAGAGCAAGCATATTGATGAGGAAGTGGACTCAGTATGGGTCTCTGGGGCAGGTTAGGATGAGCATTAGGGCACTTTGGCCTTCTAGGATGGATCCAGCAGCTGAGAAGGGTACTAAAAAGGAAGGTGGGACAGAGAGTGGTAAAGTGATTTTTCCCATCTTTGAAACTGCTTTGAGGATAAAGAAGGGGTGTGAGGAAACTCTGTGGACATGTGAACACTGGGTTGCTACTCCTGTCCAGAGAAACACCTGGGTGATGACCTCACTCTTTTTTACATCCATTACTCTGAAAGAATTGTTAAGGCTGGAATGCAGATTCCTGACTATAATGCTGACAGTCTATACCTTCAAAGGCTGCCTTTTCTAGTTAGCTAAAACCACTCAGTAACTTGTACTACTGAACTATATAATTGACAGCATTTTTACTTGTGCTTCTAGACCACTCTCTCCCCTTTTCCCTGGTTATTCTTGCCTCTGGCCTCTAGTGTTTCCACCTTAGATTATATTTTTTCTACAATGAGATGGTCAGAGCTCTGCCCTATTCCCTGACTCAGCAGTGAAGGAGTATGTTTGTTCCAGTGACGATGGGAGAAAAAGACAAGGAAAGAGATGGATGGTAAAAAGAAACACAAATATCTAAAGAGGTACATTTCCATGTAAGTTACATACATTACCAAAAATCAGCACTCTTTCAGATAACTTTTTCCTCAATTTTCAAGTAGGAATTTAAAAATTCTTATTTGTTTCTGAAAAATATTATTCAGCCTCTCACCCTCCCACCTCTGCCCAAATATTTGGACACAAGTTATGATGAGACTAATGCCTGTAACATGGTGGCAGCTAAGGAGAGGGAAAGCCAGCAGAGATGCTGGTGGAGGGCACAGCAACCAGACTCTTTTATTAATAATCATCATGTACTATTAGTAAGTCTTTAGTAAAACTGTATTAAATGCTAAAGGAATTTAAGGGAGGGGGCTTATGCTTAGAATAAACAACAACGGGTTGAGGCCTTCCTGGCACTGCCCTTCTTCTGAGGCCTGTCTAGCCATGTCAGCATTTTCAAAGGAGCATGGTGGTCACAGAGGCACAGCCCAACATGACAGTAGCTGTGGGATAACTCCCCTATCTGCTCTCTCCAAATATTAAGAGGAAGGGTATCTTGAAAAGAGAAAGCTAAAGACTATGCATGGAAAGGCTATGCAGCGAGCAGCTAACTGGGCTATGCACAGTGACCTTTGGGTCACTGTGCCAAAATGTCCTTGTGATGTACATTTCCAAAAAGTCTGGATGGACTAGAAATGGCTAAAAAGCAAGACCAATCCATGGCTGACCAATGAGAGAAAGGAATTGTGGCTGATATACATAAATCTAAAGAGTTATCAGGAAAACCCCAATCAATTTTCAAGCCTGGAGGTTGCATCTTCTCTGCTAGTTAAAAAGTCAATTCATACGTGCCCCTTTCATTTCATTATTCATGCAACACAAATTAAATGGCTTAGCTGTTTCAACAGAGATTAATTACATTAGGCACAAAGCACATTTCCATTTCAGACCATGGTTTCTACTTCATTTAATTCATTATCCCATGTGCAATCCAGTGGCATCCTAGAGATAACAGCTAATTTCAATCACATATGTCTTTTTCGGCACTCTCTTCTTTTTCTTTCAGGTTTCTCTAAGATACTACCAGCTAGAATAAAAGGAAAAAATATATACTTGGACCAAAGGAATTTTATTCTAAAGGGTTTTTTCTTCTTGTATCTTGTTTGTGTTTGCTTTTTGTTTTGGTGTCCTCTGATTGAGGTGACAGAGAGAGGCATCACCTGGCTCCTGGAGAAAGATGCTCCTTCTGCTCCTGTGCTGTGAGACGCACCTGGAAGAGGAAGCGTGGGGTCTGGTTAGGGCTGCCGAGGGGGAGGATGGAGACCACTGCTGTGACTAGGGACGAGAGGAAGAAGTTTAGGCCCTATGCAGATCTGTGTACCTTGTCATACTCCTTGTAGGTATTTTTCACCAGACAAAAAAGTCAGATGTGTATGTCTGTACACATGTTTTCCAGAGTTCTTTCAAAAGATAGCTCGTCGAAGATTAACTACCAAAATGCTGAAATTTCTTTCTCTGCAGCTGTGAGCACAGGTTTACAGCACAGAGGAAGGGCCTGAAGTCTAGAGTTGTAACACTTACATACACCCAAATTTCCTAGGAAAATGGAGTTAAAATGCCAGACACATGGAATGTTCCTACTGAAAAGCAACTTGGAAATTGTTCTCCAGATTTAAGTCATACTGAAAAAAAAAAAAAAAAAAAAAGGCCTGTTCCGTGACTTACACCTTGAGAGATTTGTCAAGGGCAGAGGAACACAGGGTGTGGCATACCAGCATTCCGCAAACCCAGAAGACGGCCAGTATATGGAAGCCAAGATAATGGAAACTTTATTTATACTCAGTTTTGTCAAAGAAAAAGTATTAAGGCTTATTTACCTTTTGGTCTCAAAAAAAATTTTTTGAGCCTTGTGGTTTAACCCAAAAAAATCCTTCATGTACTTTCCTCAGCTCAATTTCAGTTTATTTAAGATATGTATATTTGGAAATGAGAGTACAAAGTTGATACCACTCGGGAAATTATAATGAATTTTCTGGAAAATCTTTTTTTGCTATGGGGAGGAGCTATTTTTTCCTCACTGATTAACTGCTTTCCCACCTGCCCCTAAATTGTATACTATATACTCCTAAGGAAGGCTATAGGAACCACTCCCCATGCTACTGTGTTTGCAAATCCAAAGACTCTTGGATGATTTATATGCCTGATCTTGGGGCTTTGGTTTCTTTTTGGAACTTCTGCCAAAATATCACAAGAGAAAGGGAAAGATACTCAGAAACCATCTAAAGACAATCAAAGAGCCATTAATCCCTTCCTCTTTCCACACACGATAAACATTAGCTGTAGCTCAATTAAACTCTGCAGTTCACAGATGTTCACAATAACGGCTGCCCCACCATAGCACTCTTCTCATTAAGGTGTTTTGGAACCGTGCATACGCCAGCTCCTCCCCACCAGGGAACTGGGAAATGGAGCAAAACACAGGTAACCAGACATGCCTGGCATATGAAGCAGAAGACAGCTGCCTGCTCTTTCCAGAAAAGGTGCATCAGCAGGATTTATCATCATGTTTTTTGCCAACACAACACCCCCAGCCCCCTGTTGAGTCATTAACAGTGAAAATACAGGAGAACTTGACAGAGGCAGAGTCCAAAAATGTGTCCCTGGAGCCTGGAGCCATCTGGAAGGAACACAAGATTTCCCTGCGTCTGGGTGCTGCTTGGACAGAAGCCAGCTTGGGTTTCACACAGAATGTGCTATTTTTTTGCCTTGTTCCTTCAGATGCCCCAGACACTCCAAACTATATTTCCTTTGGGGAAATTAGTTGCATAACAGGGACATGGAAGGTACTGGAGGCGAGTTTTAAATAGTTCATTAGTACATAAAATGTCAGTACCAAGTGGTATCCTTTTCCTTGAAAAGCAAAGGAATAATAAACTCAGTGAAGAGGGTGCTTAAATCTCAGAGACTAGGTCTTCCACTTCCCCACCAATCAGACCTGAGCCTGCAGGTACCCAGCCTCGGTCCCGTCTCCTGCAGCTCAGGTGCGGCAGTCGTAGGCAAAGCCGTGGCACAATGCGTACTAAGGCTCTCTGCTCTCTGGATGTGGCTGTGGTTACAATCTCATAATAGGTTTTTTTGTTCGCCTGACTTTCATGCTAATAAATGTCTCTGTCTCTGAAGCCTTCAGCAAAGATTACACAAGCTTATGTAATTTTAAGGAAATAACAAAGCCATTGCAAGCCCAGAGATCTCAGCTCTAAAATCCCAGGACTTCCTGGCTAGGCCAGATCCTTGTTGAGAAGGGTGCAGTTCTTGGAATGAAATGCTGTGGCTGCAAGGGGACAAGTTTGGAGGAAAAACCTTGAATCAGATGTTCTCAATCCACCTGAGACCTGGTCGCTGGTGAGATCACTCATGATGGGGTCTTCTGTGACTGACGGGCAAGACTCTCCTGAAGGGCAAGGCTCTCCTGAATGGCTCAAGCCTTCTAACGTTTTGTCGGAGACTATTATGAAGTGCAGATTCTGTAAGGCCAGATTTGAAAATCCAGTATTGGAACTACATCTAGGGAAGAGAAAATACTAGTGCTGAATTAGTTTATTTAAATTAGGGGTTAACCTTGTCTTCAGTAGAGGAAATCAACCCAATTATTTATTTAAAAAATGTTTTAGAATGCAAGGAATTTTAACAGTTGCAAAATCTAAATCCAGTTCGTTCAACACTTTTTCTAAACCCTTATGTTGGTAGTAGTAAAATATATTTTTAAAATTTCTAAAAATTAGAAGTTTTAACTTCTAATATGGTAAATGTTGATAGAGATAGCCCATATAAACAAAGCCTTTTGGGGGTTTTCAATAATTTTAAAGAGCATAAAGGGGTCCCAAAACCAAAAAGTTTGAACCCTACAATTTGGGATTGTCTGTAGCCATTGGATCTCAACACTCAAAGCAGTGGGCCTACGGCAGTCACCTTTGTTTGCGATCCCAAGGTTATCTCTGTCCTCACCTATTATTATATTTGAGCTATGCCTTGTGAAGAATCTCATTTCTGTTTGCAGGCCCTACTGCAGTTAGCTCTGTATCAGAGATCTTCAATCTAGGCTCTGCAACTTCCTAAAATTGCAAGAAAAAAAAATCTGTGATTGTGTGGTCGCATACTTTCTAAGGAGAATTTTCCAAAGTCTTGAGGGAGCTGTCTAGGTCAGCAACCACGGCTCTGAGCAGAGAGCCAAGCTTTGCCCTGCCTCTGCCCCCAGCAACACACTGAACACACACGCCGTGCTCCTCAGGGGCTTAGTTTTGAATTGTTGATCTAGTTTCTGTCAAATATCATCTGACATATGGTTACATGGGTGTTGAAGATGAGAGAAAAAGGAGAATATGAAATTTTGAAAATATTATGAATGAAATAATATGTCTATTTTCACAAGAATAAAGATTGAAATGGAATATGCAAAAAAAGAAAAAAAATAGCTTTGACAAGTCTGGAGAATTATGCTTTCCTTGTCCTCAATATTTATTAAAAAAAAAACCTTCTTATGTTGCTTTTACCATTAAAAAGTGATGATATGAATGCTGGGCATGACATTGTGATTCTCCTTCTGGGCCTTCTGGAAGCTGAGAACAATATTTAATACTCACATGCAGTAACTCTAGTAGCCTATGTATGTCTATTTTTCTCCTCCCCATCTCTAGTTTTCATTATTTTATGATCACTGCAGTTTGTACACTTTCATTGTAAGTCATGTTGGCTTCTTTTTGAAAACAAGCTTTTCAGACAAATCTGATGGATTAATCCTTCTTAATGTATGGATTCCTATGCAGATGGCACGACTGCCCTGCCTCTGAGAGCCTGTGACTGCTTTGTGCATTGTCACAGCCTGCCTGGCTCACCGGGCACATCCTTGGACGAGTGTCCCAGCCAGAAGAGAGAGATTGGGAGGACAATGGAAAGGAAGGTCTAATACGAATTTGTTTGTTTTAACTGTCTTCCCATATGAATCATGTTCCCTTTTAAACACTGGGTTGATAATAATTCTCAAGGTCCTTGAAATTCTTGGAAATGCCTTGAAAAAATGCACTTGTGCTCTTATCTGGCATGAGGAGCACTTATTTAGGGCAAATCCAGGTCTGGACTGAGTCCATCCAATTCAGTTAGCTTTAAGAATCTTGAACTCAACTTGGCACTCCAGCTTTTGACCCTTTTGGTGAGGACCGTATATTCTCAAGCAAGAACTTGGGAAAGGGCCTCTGAAAGGATCCTGGTCCCACAGTGATGGCTCATCTCTGGTTAAGTCAAGAGCATTGGCAGTTCTAGTTGCTATTCTCAATACAGTTCTTCCTCTTTGTTTTGGAAAATAAAACAATAGTTATAAATATTTACATTTGAAACCAAAATATTTTGACAACAATTGCAGCTGCTAAATGGTTTATGAAACTTGTGAAATCAAATAGAGAAAGAGAGAAGGCACACACATTGCTGCTAAGAAGGAAAGTCTCCCTGACTTTGATTTAGTAGATGAGGCAAGTTTCCTAGAGCGTAATTATATGCTAATACTTCTTAAGGGAGTTTGATTTAAAAATATGATACACTTAATCGCCATTTGATCATTAGCATTTTGCTGTCATTAACCTTCAGCTGACAAATTACCTACTTAGGAGAGATATATTTCAGTTGAAACTGTTAGAGGGAATGGTGTACTGTATGTAGTTGGGTCGAAAGCCAGATCCATAGATAAAAACATAACTGTGTGACTCAGAGAAGGAAATATCTCAGTATGTCTTAAGTTTTCCAAAATACATACATAGGTAATTTTCAAATAGTTAAATGTGGTAATCAATAATAATGAACTTGTAAATTTTAACATTTTTATTCAAAGCGTACAGATAAGTGGGTAGCTTCTGTTCAACGTTGAGGCTCCATCCTGTGGCATCAAACCACTGTAAACTGAGAATTATAAATTTCAGTCTTTCTGAGGATTTTGCTCCTCACTAGGGAATGAGCCTGCCAGAACAGAAATGGCACGCATACCACAGAGTCAGAAGACTTAAGTTTGAATCTCTTCTCTGACTCTTATTAACTGAGTGGCCTGGGACAAGTTACTTAATTACTCTGAGTCTGTTTCCTCACCTATAAGGTAGAAAAAAAGAATATCTGCCCCATGGTAATGCTGTAAGTATTTGATGAGATAATTCAAGTAAAGAACCTGGCAGCCTAATAGAAACTGAATAAATTATAATTCTAATTGCTCTTTGAAAAAGAACTTTGAAATGATTGACCTCAACTCATATTTATTCAAAGTCCACCAGGCAGAGGGACTTACATAGAGCAATCTTGGGGACTCTAGTTAGTGAGACAGATGTTTGTCCACACACCCTTCCTGCCAGAGTAAGTGACCATCTGTGGGGCCACAGACATATCCCTGGATCTACAAATCCAGGTGGAAGGAAATTCAGCAGTGGAGAAGGAATAGATAAGAAACTGCCCCAAAAAGAGAAGGGAGGGGCAAAGATGGTAGTGGAGGAAAACCACACACCTGAGTCCAGCACAGCAGGCACCCAAGATCTTCAAGGAGAGGAGTGGCACTGGGCTCCAGCAGTGCTCCGTAGCTGGGGCGAGGAGGAGCAGTGATGCTCAGAGGAGAATCGGAGTTCTGAACAAGCCTAGCAGAAGCCCCAGGTGAGCCATAGGATCTGGTGTGCCCTGTGCCCATGGAATGGCCAACACCGGCAGGAGCTGTGACAGAGCAGGGACTGTAAGGAGGGCGGACTGCACAGTGTGTGTGTGTGAATTACGGGTGGAGCAAGGGGACAGAAAGGAAAAGACAGCCTGCTTGCCTGGAGCACCAAGTGTGGGTAGGCCTCCAATATGACAGTAATGGGGAGGTCACAGTGAAGGTAGAAACAAAACAAAAGTTACAGAGAATGACCAGATAAAGGGGCCCTGTTGCTAAAACCTCCTGCAGCCTGCTTGGCTTTTGTTAAGAGAGCTAAGAGAAGTTAGAAGAGTTAAGAGCGTCCTGCTCTCACCCCAGTAACATGCCAGGAGGCTGAGCAGCAAACAGCGGGCCTGCTGTGGAGAAGGTGCAGGCACAGAGTGACGGGACGCCTGCCTTCTGCCTCAGCGTGGGGGCCCGGAAGACGGTTTTGATGAACAGACGATGAGTAAAATGCAACAGGGTCACTTGGGCTGTCAACTGAATCACAGTGAAGGAGAAATCACTTTGGGCTGCTGAGGACCAAGATAAGCTTCATTTCAAACTGAGTCCTGAAGACGGCTGGGATTTAGATTTAAAAAAAAATTAAAAATGGAAATTAGTATAAGCTAAACATAAGGGCTAAAACACACTTGCCATATTCAAAAGTCAGCAGCAGTGCAATTAGAGTCAGGGAAACGGGCTGGAAAGGTAGGTGTCCAGATATGGGTAGCTTGGAAACCCGGGCTGGGGCACCTGCTCCTAAGCCAGAGAAATACGCACGTTGATTTTAACTGTCCATCAAACTCTATTAGATACAAGAAAATTCCTAAATATAATATTGTTTTCCAAATGGTTTCTTTGCTGACAATGATGTTTTCAAAATCAGCCAATATTCATTTTAAAAAAAGAAAATAATAGTTGTTAAAATCTGTTTCTAGGGGCCGGCCCAGTGGCGCAAGCGGTTAAGTGCGCTTGCTCCGCTCCGGTGGCCCGGGGTTCGCCGGTTCGGATCCCGGGCATGCACCAACGCACTGCTTGGCAAGCCATGCTGTGGCGGCGTCCCATATAAAGTGGAGGAAGATGGGCATGGATGTTAGCCCAGGGCCAGTCTTCCTCAGCAAAAAAAAAGAGGAGGATTGGCAGATGTTAGCTCAGGGTCAAGCCTCCTCAAAAAAAAAAAAATCTGTTTGTATAAAGATTACCGTTGCAGGTTCCTCCTCAAATGCCTGGCAGTGCGCAAAACGGTTAGCATTTCCCGTCTGCTGCGGTCACCTTGGCATAACAGATTGAACAGAGACTTTAATGTGAGTTTAATTAGATTGACCATGGGGAAGACGTCACATAGGAGATGCAATGTTTCTATATTTAGAAACCTGTATGATGACATGAATAAATAAAAAAAATGCATACAAAATAAAACAGTTGAAGACCACAGTAGTTACTTCTCTTCCTTTTCTCCTTATAGTTTAGATACATACGGTGTTGTTCTTCTGTAGTACAAGTGTCTAAGCGGCATTCATGCTCGTGGGAGTTGACTGCATATGGAGAGGAGGGTTACATGCTATGTTTTATATTTTATGAGCCGGCAACATATCTCTAAGAAAGATTTTTAATTGATTCTACTCTTTGTTGAATGAGAAAAGAAGGCAGTTTTATCTCTACTAAGAAAAAAATGTAAACTCAGGAGGTAGTAGATACTCTCTATGAGCAAGAGAACCAATAATATATTATAGTTACCATTTTCCCCTAGTACTACAGAGACTGAAAACTCAAGAGACCTAAGCATGTTTCCTGTTTGTAACCTGTTGCCATATAAAGAGGCTAAAGCCTTCTTTCAGAGAGGCAGGGATAAAGGAGAGCATGTGGAAGGAATATTTTCTGAGTTATTTCTATAGTTCCCACATAAAAATATGGCTAGACACTCAGCAATAATGTCTGCACCACACTGCGAGCCAAACGTCAACTTATAGCATCCAGGTGCTTTCCACAGGACTGAGTCAGGCCAGTGCCAAATCCAGCAGGTGGCAAGACTCTGATTGGAAGATCCTGGAGAGCTGTTGACTCCCCCTGAGCGCTTTGGAAGAAGACTCATGGATTCTGATATGGTGGCTTAAGTATTCCACTGGGAATCTTCCAGAAAAGTTAGGTAGAACTGGGAACTGCCCACGCATAAGGTAAATCTCTTTAAAGAGCTTTAAAAGTACAGAGAGTTCTCAACACATCAGTGTACTGAGAAAATCTCATTTAGAAGCAGTTCAATAAGCTCAATGAGCCTGTTGTCGGGCCCTAAACTCCATGCTAAGCTGTGCTTCTCTCAGTGCCTTGTGGATCACCTGCGTGAGAAGAGGGGGTGTGGAAGAGGCTGTTAACAATACAAATTCCTGGGCCTCTCCCAAATCTGCTGAATAAGAATCTCCTGAGAATGGGGAAAGAACTTGATAATCTGCATTTTACCACCCCCACCCCCTCAAAGTGATTGTCATATATACTAAGCTAGAAAAACAGGAGAAATCTGGAAATTTAATAAAAAGAAAAAGGAAAGAATAACAAGGTCTCTTCTCAGGATTTCACAGCGACCTTCTCTTGGAAGAATTGAGAAACGCAGACTTTGATTATTGTTGTTTTTACTAAGGTCTCTCTCTAAATTGATCAGAAGTGGTGTGACGGAATAAGCAGGGCTCGTCGGACTGATGACTCATTGCCAACATTTTTAATAACTTACGATGTGCCAGGCACTGCTCTAAATTCTTTCCACATATTATCTCATTTAATCCTTATGGCGATCTTCTTATAATCCTCAATTTACAGATAGAAAATTAGATGAGATTTACAGAAAAATGAGATTAGAAGTCAGATCCCATCCAACACAAGTGGCGGTCAAGGAGAAAACAAATCAGAGAGGAAGTGGACCACTGCTGGGCCTTGTCCAAAGCAACATGTCTAGCTAATTTCCCTCTGAGCAGAGAGATGAACAATACAAACTAAAATAAAAACAGATAAAAAAAGAAATCAGGGGCTGGCCTGGTGGTGCAGCGGTTAAGTGCTTGTGCTCCGCTTTGGCGGCCTGGCCCGGGGTTCGTAGGTTCGGATCCAGGGCGCGCACCAACGCACCGCTTCTCAAGCCATGCTGTGGCAGCGTCCCATATAAAGTAGAGGCAGATGGGCATGGATGTTAGCCCAGGGCCAATCTTCCTCAGCAAAAAGAGGAGGATTGGCATCAGACATTAGCTCAGGGCTGATCTTCCTCACAAAAAAAAAAAAAAAAGAAAGAAATCAGAATGCCCTTTAAGTCCTAGAAGCAAAGATAACTTCTTTCAGATACAATAAGGATCTAACATTCTGTGTCTGTTTTTCGTTAACTTTTATGTATTTAGGAATGTGAGTTACTGTCAGGTGGTCAAGCTGCCTTTAGCTGCTTACTTCTATGTATAGAATAAAACACTAGAACATTCCCATAAAACACATGACACTCCTCTCCATGGATTTGTTAAAAAGACCCCCAGAGAAGAGAATCATACAATCTGATCAAGTCGGCACTTCCAGCTGTGTAATTGATATCCGTTATTTTCTATTGACTGCTGTGCAGCACTTCAATTTCTGTAGCATAAACAGAATTCCCATTTTTTTTGCAAGGAGTCTGCCACAGGGTAGAGCTAAAAATAAGGTTCATCAGCAAAATCATTTCATAAATTCCAGAGACTCTCGGGAAAGCACCTCAGAGAATGGCTTCCTGCAAATGTACTTCTTCTCTGTAAATCATTTTTATATTTCAAGCATTAAATTTGTTCTATATGATTCTTTTCTATGTATAATATGTAACATAGCAGAATACAAACCTTTTGAAGGATCAGGGAACAGCTAAGAAAAAACAGAAATGTTGGAAAATATCCAAGGCTCCATTGTTCCTTCTTCTGTCCTTCACAGATTTCTAACAGTGAGAAGATACTATACTCTGCCAAAAACAAAGTAATACAAATATTCTATGCTTTATCATTGTTCCTGCTCCCATGACCCCAAAACACAGCTTCATGGTTTATCTTGAGGGTGACAGGTGGCAGAATATGCCACTCTGAAACATGTCTCTTTGGCACAAGGATTATTTTGAGCTGATTATTTTGAGATACAGAAGACACAGGAGAAGCTCTGCAAACAAGAGTAGAAGTTGCCCTTTTATAAGGGAATTTTACATGTATAAAGAAAATCTCCATTGTAAGGGTGTCTCCCTCTCTGTATCAGGAAGAGGTTGACTAACTCACAAGAGACCTTATCAATGGAGAGGGCACCGACTTCAATGTACATAAATCACCTTACCCTTGTTCACCATGCCTGGTCACCTCCCATAACTATAACCTCCCCACAATAGTTTCCTTTCTGTTGCCTTTAGCTGAAGGTGGTAGTACTTAAGGTGGTGGTTTAGGTCACCTAGGAGAGTTACTCATTTTCTCCGGGTATCTATCTCTCATGTGTACATGGGGTAGACACATTAATAAACTTCTGTTTGTTTTTCTCTTATTAATCTTTTATTACAGGGAGTCTCAGCCAAGAACTCAGAAAGATAGAGGAAAAATCATTTTTCCTACCCTCCAGGGGAAAAAGGATTAAATATTTCCTTGATAAGATTTGTAAATTCTGTAGCTGAGATGCAGGAAACAAAACAGTGCCTTCGTGAGTACTCGCAGCACCGTCTAGGAAGACCCACCCTTTCCCAGGTTAATCTGTTTCGGAAAACAGTCACTGTGGGACAAACAAAAGGCTCATGTTCCACCGAAGAAATGGAAGGTTTCCTGAATTCCTCTGAATCACCAAGGTTAGTTAACCCCAGCTATGACCTCCAACCCTTTGAGTCCTTATATCTGCATTCCCGATGGTTTCAGATTGTGAGTTTTATTCAGCAGAACAGAAGGAAGACATTTGGGCCCTCCATTCAATTCCTTTGTGCTCTTAATTTTTCTTCTGAAGCCATTTGCCTCTTGTGATTGGTTTCCTTAGTGGAGTGTTAGTGAAATTACTTGTGTAAACGTTTTTGGGGGAAAAAAATGTGAAGTCAGCACAGAGTAAAATTTAAGTAAAGATAGTTTTTAAGCCCTTGACAGCAAGCGCTGATCCTGCTCACCATCACTATTTCTCCTCGAGCGGAAACCATCCCACAGTGATGAGCTTCTGCAGCTCAATCTCTTCCCCAGCGTTGCCCTTTGGGAGTGCAGACAGGCTAGTGGCTGCCAAGTAGGTGTGATGGCCTCCCAGTCATGTTAATGTGTTTTGTTTGTTTGTTTCTCTTAAAGATATTGTAGTGTTTGGAGAGAGCATTTTGGATTTTCGTCACAGAACTCACGGAGACTTGCCCCTAGGTAAAATGTAAAATAGAAAGTGCTAACATTTGTCTGTTTTTCATATTTCTGACCTTTTGCACGTTCTCTCTCTTAGGCTCCTTGCTCTTCAATGTCTCTTTTCCCAGAGAACTGGGACCTTATCCAGTCCTCCCTCCCAGCGTGGTGCTGGATATAGTGTCCTCTGCAGCCCTGCACGTCCTTACACTCTCCACCATACACTCCACCCCACTCCTCCACCCTATTTCCTCCCATTGCATATGCCCCTGCCCAGATCCCTGCCTCACATCCTCCCCATCCCACATTACCCACCCAATATACTCCCCCCCCCACACACACATGTCTTTCCCACTGCACCACACCCAGTATATGGGGTTAAGAGATAAACTGAGGCATATTATAGATTTTAAGAGTTTATTTGAGCAAAAATCGATTTGAATCAGGCAACATCTAATCTAGCAGATAGAAAGGAGCTCTCAGGAGCTGTACAAAATGAAAGACTTTTATAGGCAGAAGGGAGTGGGAACAAGGAAGGGATAGTAGGCAAAAAAGTGGGTTGGTTATTGCAAAGTTACTTCTTTCAGGGGATGGCAGGGGTCTCTCAGCTCACTAGTGCTGAACAAGTGATTCTTGATCAACTGGTTTAAGATTCCATTTCTGGGAGAGCTGAAACTGTAATTAAGTTAAGTCTCTGTTTGGTGGCATGGGGCTTAACATAAGTCACTCCATTTTGGGCCTGTTGTCTTGTATTTTTAACAGTAGTTTAATAAGGTTCTTAAGATAGCACCTGGTTCATGTAGACACTCCATAAGTGTGACTAAGATCTTTCCTTCCCCTCTTCACTTTCCCCACTTCTCCAGGGATCCTGGGATCCTAAGAGAAGATTCCCTGGGAGGGCAATCACTATACAAAAGAAAGTTACACAAAGATTGCACTTCAGCCAGAGGGGAACCTGGATTTTGGTTGGAGGGGTGCGGGGTTGGGGGGAAGGATATATTAAAGTCACAGATTTGTGACTTAAAAAAATACAGCTTTTGTATTTCTTTTATTTGAGTGTGAAAAATTGTGTGCACTTCTAATTTTTATTTTGCTTTAATATACTGACAATTTGGGAATCAACAGTGGTCTGACACAGTGTCCACCAGAGTACCCATCTGTGTATCTAGTGAAGAGTCAGCCTCTCCTCCGAGCTGCTCCTTGCCGGGGCAGGAACACTAGCAAAAGGGTATTTTTCATATAGGTAGCTTATTTTTCATTTACCCCACACTTTGCACAGTTGTCCTCAGGTTGTGTTTTACATGTATTTCCATACAATCTTCTTCCCTTCTAGGCCTCCAGCTTTTTGGCAAAAGAGCCACTCTTAAGGTCTGATAAGAAGTGTAAATGATCTTCTTTGCTCTAAGTAAAAGGAAGCAGTGTAATTACCCACTTCACCTATTCAACTGCTCTTACAGGATTTCAAAGGCTCTTCTGAAGGGGGCGAAGAGAGGACAGGGGCAGGAGGTGTTTTTCCTGCCCAGACACTAGCTACAGTCAGAGGGAAACAAGAAAGACTCAGCCACTGCACTTTGCTTGCATAATTCCCTCCTCTTATATGAGGTTCCTGAAAGGGAGCAAAGATGCCGAGTTACAATTCTGGAGGCGTAGAAGAAAACAGCAAGAGCAAGGAGCTGTTTAAGGTTTCCAGACTCACCCTATCCCTCCTGATTCTGGTTTCTGGGTTCCTGTTTTTGTCTCAACTGTTTTCATTAGTTAGGATTGCAATCACCTGAACTTAACAGTGTATGCTGTGTAGTGGCTTAAACAAATTGGGATGAATTTTTTTTCTCCTAACGAAAAGTCCGGAAGCAGGCAGTTGATAATTTTGGTTTACTTGTTTAGTGATACTGTCTGGGCCCCAAACTCAAACTCTCTTTTTAATTTTTTGTTTCATCTTTAGAAAACGTCCTTTTGTTCTCATGTTCTTCTCTTTACAGATAATAGATAGCTGTGGCTGCTTCAAACATTACTTCCACACTCCAGGGAGGAAGCAGAGACAGAAGGGGGATGCCAGACACCTTTGCCAATCTGATCAGGAAAGCAAAAACCAATGCCAGAAAATTTATTCTTTTGTTTTGTTGGTCAGAGCAGTGTCACATGGTCACTCCTCACTGTAAAGTACACTGACAAGGGGACTGTGTGTTGGTTTCCTTAGTCTTTATTGTAGAAGCCAGTAAGGGAGTGACCGCCACCATACCATGCAGAATTATGATCTGATTTTGTGACCTTGATCCTTGTCAGGGGAGGGGAAAAAAACACCTTTTCCTCTACCCTCTTAAGTTCTGTCATGGAGGAAAGCCAATTAAACTGATGAAAGACTAATATATTAGCAAGAGAAAAGACAAATTTTTATTCACATACATGTACATGGAATTTCACAGAAAAATGTGACTCAGAGAGGTGGTTAGAATTTGCGGTTTTTACACCATCTTAATAGGGGAAGAGGAGGGAAAGGAGGGCACTTATGGAAGATAGAATGACTTTTCAGAAGAAAGAAAGAAAGCGTACTTATGGAAAAACAAATGACTTTTTTGAAGCACAGATAAATAGACCCTTAGGAGAACAGATGGGAGACGTGATAGTTTTGTGACAGGGCTTTTTTGGGTGTAATGCCGATTTCTCATCTCAAAGAAGGGAAGATTAGAATCGGTTCCAGGGAGAGGATTTATGACAATTAAGTTCTTTTGGGAGCCTTTGCTTTTAGGCAGATCAGGGATTTCAGGAACTCAAATGGCTTCAGCTCAAAATAATTTTTGTGCCACAGTGGTTTATTCTGGACTCCTTCATCCTCAATCCTGATTTCGGTTTCTCATTTCAGACAACTCATGGCAACTTCACCTAGTGACTCAGCATTCTTAATCCTGAACCGTACTCAGACTCCACCAAAACCAACAATAGCATATCTTCCAGAACGACCTGAACCCCTCATCTGACACACCATGCTATTGGGTTAAAAGATGCGGTTATATAGAAATTAAACAAAAAACTTGCTTTGGTGAGGGCACCAAAGAAAATTGAGATTACCTCCTCCATTGAGGGGGATTCATACATAAAAGATGGATTCATTTCAGGGTGTTACTAATTCTTCCCCTTGCAAATATTGAATTATCTATGGACACACTACAGGAAAAATAAGTGATCATTTGTCACTAAAGTGATGAACCTAAATTGCTGAATGGCCCTGTCCACTGCTGACTTCTGCCTCCTGTTTCTGATTATGTATACCTTGATTGTCCCTTGAGTATCATCATGACCTGAGAGGGAGGGATTACTGCTTCCCTATGCCTTTGGTTATGGATTTCCACCTAGACAAAGAGTCAATTCCTTTAGGAAAAAGTTCCTGACAATTATTTGCAGGTAATTGTCCAATTCTGTGGCATTTTGCTCTTCTCTAATAAGCACACAAAGTGCTTTATTAGCCAGCCTTTCCTGTGTCGAGCTATTTAGGAGACATTTTACGGCAAAGCCATTATTACAGAAACTGGAACACAAGTGAAATTTATGCTTCTGTTTCTAGGTGGAGCAAAGGTGATTTCCCTCAAATGTATTATCCACTGCTTATCTAAAATTAATCATAACTCAAGGTCACAGATGAAACAGCCTGTGTCCATGGTCTGGAATCTCTAGTAGCCCAAACCAGTAAGGTTCATACTTTAATTTTACAACTCTTATAAACTCACTGTGGCTTCCATTTTATGGATTAGCCTCCAAACAATTTGTGAATCAGCTCCCAAATAGTTTGTGACAGGGAAAAGCCAGATGGTGGTAGAGTGCTATCACAGCCTTGTTCAACCAGAGTTCCTCAAGAGAATTAAGCCCTAATGTCCTAAGACATCCACTGAACGTTATGAATTAACTTTTCTCTCATTATTCTAGACTGTACTGGCTATGTGCTGTCCTTGGGAGAATTGAGTAAATAGTCACACACATTATTTTATGCTTTCTATGGTTCAGAGGAGCCCCAGTTGAGAAAGGAAGTTAAGAGTCTGTTGCAGCTGAGCCTGTGAGCAGGCTTGTGACTTGAGGCAAATCATTCAATTTGGTAGCATTAGTCTCCTTATCTAAAAAATGAATGGATTGCTTCAGATTAATTCTAAGATGCTGTCTAGCTATGACAGAAAATCTCTATAGAAGGTTTTCTTAGGAAAGTTCGGGATCTTAGGGAAACAAATTGAATACCGTGTTTAGTTATGTGTCCTCCTTTTTGCACCCCAATGAAAAAAAGTGGTATAGAAATTCAAGAAAAACATTTCCTGTGTAATTCCTCTCCTTCCACTCTGTCCTCATCATAGCCTCCACCTTGCCCTTCATTTCTGCTTTGAAATCATAGATGCTGAGTGTACCAAAGCCTTCAATCAGTTAAGTAATCTTTGTTCTTTACAGGTTGCGAAGGGTTAAGCTCTTTGATGCTGGCCAGGTTGAGAACGAATTCAGCACCTGTCCTTCTGCAGTCACTGCTCACCTGTTTCTTTCCTTAGGGCTGTGTCTCTCTCTTTCCTTGCCTAAATTTGGAAATATGGGTTGCCAGTCCCCCATGGCACTTCCTAATGTACAAATAGATGACTGGAAACATGAGTAGTGTCAGAAGCTATAGAAACGGCCAAATCTTTTTTTTTTTTCTTACCAAAGTTGTTACACTAAACCACACTCCTGAAATAAAAGAGAAAGAAACATATAGGAAAAGAAAGAGCATCTGGTGTCGAAAGCATGTCTTTTGTCCAATTATCTGCATATTGTCTCCCTGTTTCTTTTATTTCTCATATTTTCAGGATAAACAGAGATTGATTAATAAAAGGAGTAAATAGTGAGAAATTTGATTATAAGTAACTCTTTCCTTGATTCCTATGCTGTTCTGAATTAGTCCCTGCTCTTTTGTAAATGAAGAAACACAATGAGGGAGGAAGAGGGCTTGAGACCAATCAGGTCGATGCAGAAGCCGACATCACAGCCTGATCTTTTGCATAGGGGATAATGTGGGGGATAAATGTAGATGAGGCTGACAGTAGAATAGAGAAGCTCTCAGATGTTCACAAAATCTTTCAGTTTCCATTATAGAAATAAAGTGTTAGGAGTAATGTAGGAGAATGGAAAATGTGTTTTGAGGATTCTAAATCTGAATATGAGCTCTGTAGGAAAATGTCATGGTTCTTTATTGATGTCTGCTATGGCTAAGGTCAAGAGAGGGACGCCATGAGTCTTTTCTAGCTTTGTAGACCCTCTAATTGGCTGCTCTCAAGTGAATCATGCTTAGCCTACTAAGCAGGACTAATCAAATCCTGATAACACACACTCTTCCTCATATGCAACTGATTCAGATTTTGCATTCCGAATCTTAAAAATTACTATTATATCATCAGAATCTTTGAATAAAATATTTACATACTATTAGCCAAAATGATTGTACAAATCACTTTTAATGTTCCTTTTAGCCTATAAATTCTACGATCCAGTGAAACACTGATTTTCTATCAGTAACTCCTCTGTATTTGTCTTGCTTATTTTTATCTTAGCACATTTTTAATAGGACAGTCTGTCTGAGTGTATCAATAAAATATTACCTCTTCATTGAGATTAACAGCCAATTTCTCATCATAAAGGCCAGACATGATATGTTTAAAGTGCTAAAAGAAAAAAAAAAAAAGCTCTTAATCTAGAATTCTATATCCAGCAAAACTATCCTTCAAAATGAAGGAGGAATTAAGATGTTCCCAGAAAAATAAAAGCTGAGGGACTTTGTATTTAGTAAACTTGCTCTACAAGAAATGCTAAAGAGAGTCTTTCAGGCTGAAATGGAAGGACACTAGACAATAACTCACGAACCCCAGTAAAGGTAACTATATAGTTTACCACAGTTTAAAAAATAATTATCTGAAAAAACTACCTGAAAGTGTTTTTTTTTTTTTTTAACTATAGGTTGTTAACCTGTTGCTTTAATTTTGGCAAAATTTTTAATGGGGAATTCTATAATTTTAAAAGAAAAGAAACAAATGTGCTAATATTTAAAATAATTCTTCATACCAAAGATTTCAATGTTTTAGAAACAAAAATCATAGGGAAGTACTGTATCATATATGGAAAGTCTCATTTTTCATCACATTATTTACTACTTTATTTGCTTAGAATTTTTAAACAATTGGATTTTGAATCTGTGTTCCTTTAAAAGTGTATCTCTCTATTGCTGTGCCCTTGTCAGTCTTCCTTACACAGAAGCACACAATGCAGTGACCCTCCAGAGGGCCGAGAGAGCATAAGCCATCAACCAAGAGCCCAGGCCCGACAATGAGCTAGAGGAAGAGCCCAGGACTAAGAAAGTTATTTTTACTTTAACTGAGCCTTTAGGAATAGACACAAAGACTAATTTGTTTGGTGATAATGACCTCTTTGATATTATATGAACAGTGAATATATGATAAAATGTCATTACATCAATCTGTCAATCTAAAAATTTTTCCTATGAGTCAACAACATACAAAGTGCTAGGATGAATATTGTGGTGAATACAAACAGGCATCAGGCAAAGATCCAACTTTTAAGAAACTTATACTTTGACTGGGGAGAATCTCCAACTCACAAGACAAAGCATATATGCAAATCCTAAGTAAATACTGCACAGCACAATACTAAAATTCTCATACCCATTATGTATAAATAAGAGTAACTTTCCCTAAGGATCAAATAACCTAGGTTTGGAGTCAGAATCTCTTGGGTTCCAATCCCGTTTCCACCATTAACTAGTTGTGTGACTTTGGCATTTAATCTCTGTGTGATGTTCTCCTTTTTGGAAATGGGCCTAGCAGTATCTTCCCCATAGAATTGTTGTGAAGATAAATCATATTGCGTATATGTATTTCTACTGAAATAATAATGCATAACGAACAAAACCCAGTGGCTTATAGAAACAAACATTTCTTTCCTCTTCATGTTCTGCAGGTGGGCTGTGGCTCAACCAGGCTGGATTGGCTTAGGTTAAGATCTGCTCCATGTGTCTCTCATTCTGGATCCAGGCTGAAGGAGCAGGAACTACCTGGAGTCTGTTCACCTCCTGTGGCTGACAGTACTACAAAAGTAGAAATAAGTAATGCCTTTTGAAAGCCTCACTCAGAACTGGTACATATTACATTGGTTAAAGCAAATCACACGGCCAAGCCCAAAGTCCACGGGGCAGGGAAGGTTACACGGTTTCCTGGGGAAGCACAGCAAGACTGGAGAGAGAACGAAGTTTTATGAACAAATGTGGCACTGTCATGGCATGTAAAGTGTGTTGCACATAGTTAAGCACACTCTCCCCTCAAGTATTTCCTATCATTGCTGTTACCAGGACTCTCTGTCCATTATCATTTAGTCCTTCACTAATCTGTTTGCATAGCTCCAAATAGCATTTATAAAACTAACTACCATAAAACAAAAGTGGACCACTAAAAAGACCACTTGCTGGGGTGTGTTTCTCCAAGGCAGTGTAGGGTCCTCAGAAGTGGAATTCCCTTCCTATATTACAGGCATCTTATACAGCATCCCTCTCCAGCTTTCCTCTGTTAAGCTTTCGTTGATCATCCAGGTTGAAAAACATATCTCTTTCCTCTTCCTCTACATCAGCATTGTCCAATAGAAATACAATGTTAGCCACATATGTGATATAACATTTTCTAATAGTCACATTTAAAAAGTATTTTAAAATGTTCAAGAAAATTGTCCAAAATATCATTATTTCAATATGTAATCAATATAAAAATTATTGGGAAATTTATTAATGAGATATTTTACATTTTTCCTTCATACTAGGTCTTCAAAATCTAGCATGTATTTTATATTATAGTACATATTATTTTAAGTTCTCCATATTTCAAGTGCTTAACAGCCACAGATAGCTACTGCCTACCATACTAATGAGTATAGCTCTACATTCTACCTTTCTTTGCCATTTATTATGGTATGCCTGACTTTCTTCTTTCCATTATAATGAATGCTTTTACTTTTGTCTCTCCCATGGTACCTCTGATGTTTGTTTGGATGTGGATCTTAATCTAGGTTTGACTAGGAATTAAATAAATAAATATAAATAAATAAATGCACCATCTAGACTAAGAATTAAAGAAATAAAAATATCAAGGTACAGACTAAATAATCTACAGTCTAAAACTCAAGTCTTGTCTGCAGATATATAATCCTACCTTGGGCTTCCTCCAATCGTCCTAGATAAGCTGTAGAGGACAGAGTATCTTAGAACGTAACACAAGGTCCAATGATTTTTTTAAAGTCGTTAATTTGCCCAACCTATGAAGCCAAAAGTTCTATCACAAAGGAGCTGAAGTTTACTGAAGCAATCCAACACAACTTATTTTTTATAGATACTGCTTAACCGATATAACTGCAAGGATGCTATGTGCCTATAAATAAATCCATAAGAAGCAACAGTGCACGTAAGGCTGTCAGTTGTGGGAAGAATCAGTGCAGTATCTAGTGAGATTGGATACAAAATAGGGAGGGCAGCTCATAATCGATATGTTAGGATGTGTTAGGTATCAATGACAAATGGTTGTTTAAAGCCATTTGGGTTACTGACGGTCATGAACCTGAAGTCCTTCTTTCCATATTAAACTACCTCTACATGTTTTATTAAAGGTTAATTATGTGTGATGAGTGCCATGGAACACAGAGGAGTATAATGAAAATATAAATTGCATATTTCCTTTGTTTTCTAAGTTTGAATTTTGATATAAATTTATCTCATGGGTGAGAAACAATGATTTCATACTAGATATTTGAGGGTAAGGTTAGGATATTTTTAAAGAAAACACAAAAATCTTCTCATAAGCTGAAAGAATATACCAATCTTAGGGTCTGTGTGAGCATAAAATGCAGACACACAGTTCCCCGTAGATGCATGTGAAGTCCTTCCTTGTGGAGAGGGCTAGGTAGAGCACATTGGCTTTATTCAGGCACTCTGAGCTTCAAAACTCCGTCTTCCATTTACTAGCTGTGGGTTCCTACACAGGCAAGTGAAGCTCTCTAAGTCTCAGGCTTTTTTTTTTTAATTTTTAAAATTGGTATAATAAGAGTAAGTCCCTCATAGTCATGGTTAGCCTTGCATATACTAAGCACTCAATATATGTTATCTATTGTTGTTAATGATTTTAGGAAAAAGAAAATATCTTTGGCTATTTTTGAAAAGTCTGCAAAATCTTTTCATTTGTACCTGAAAGAGACAATAAACTACCTACTGCAGTGGAAAGCTAGACAAGATGCCTGAACATGTAGAGTTCCTCATGCCTTATTTTGCCTTGATTTTTAAAACCTCTTCTTAAACTGACATATCCATGAACAAATAAGGACCTAATAGGCACATTTCAATTAACTCTTTAATTTTTTTTTTAATTTTTTTCCCCCAAAGCCCCAGTAGATAGCCGTATGTCATAGTTGCACAGCCTTCTAGTTGCTATATGTGGGACACGGCCTCAGCATGGCCGGAGAAGCGGTGCGTCGGTGCGCGCCCAGGATCCGAACCTGGGCCGCCAGCAGCGGAGCGCGCGCACTTAACCACTAAGCCACAGGGCCAGCCCTCAATTAACTCTTTAAACATTTTGAAACTGAGCACTATTATGTATCATCTATCTTTTGGTTTGAAAATCAGAAGAGGCAGGAAAAACAGATGGCTATGGAAATTTATAGTCATCCCTCATTTGTTTTCTTGGTATCTCATCTATGGCAGCAACTTCTGACTTCTGCATCTTATAATTATTTCTCAGTTACGCCAGAGTCATTATTTTGTTGGAATCTATCAGTTGTGGGAAAGACACAGATGATGATTATATCAGCTTATACATCTCAAATACATCTCAAATCATAAGAGACCAAGAAAGTTGGTCTTATAAGGTAATTAACAGCTTTGTCCTCCGTGAAGTGAATTAACAATCTAGTTCTCAACATATCCAGTCTAGTGGATTGTTTCTATTTGCAGTCTGATATTTTGTTCTCCGGCTGCTATGTAGTAAAGGATAATTAAAGACATTTACACTTATCTTGCCAGGAAGAACATTGCTCTTGCTGTCAAGGAAAAATTCTAATCCAGTGTGATTTATATTTGCATAATATGCTGTTACAATATCAAAAGACACTTTGTTGGAAAACAGAGGAAGGTATTGAAATTAGAGTTTATAGAAAGGAAAGAAAGGTCATGAATAATCCTTGTCAAAAAAACAAGTTGACTTATTCTATCAGTTCGCTCCAACAAAATTAAGCCTATTTGCTCTTGGAAATGGTTAACACGTAATGGAGGCAACTCTGTCAAATATGTGCTGTGTGGCATTATTCAGACCCCCAACTGGCTTCTCAACTCAGAGTTCCACTTTTCACCTGGTTGGGTGTAATGCCAAGGAGAAACAGCATTTTAAAATTCAGTTTTGCATTCTCTACCTCTCATGAATCAATAGTCAACCAAAACCAGTCATAAAAATGCTTCTTTTTTACAAAGGAAGGACAAATTTCCACAGGAAAATAAAAATGATATTTATAATCATCATTCACGCAAATTGTAATTTTTGAAGACCTGTATGCCCCAACTTAAAATCATTTTGGTGACCTTCATGATTCAATTATAATCATTTGGATTATTCTAACTGACATCAGCCTTGCAACTTAAAAAATATTTCAAGTCACACTGCTTTGTTTCCATTTTAAACCTTCAGATGGGGGCCGGCCCAGTGGCCGAGCAGTTAAGTGCGCGCACGCTCAGCTGCCGTGGCTAGGGATTCCCAGGTTCGGATTCTGGGTGCGGACCTACACAACACTTATCAAGCCATGCTGTGGCAGCGTCCCATATAAAGTAGAGGAAGACGGGCACAGATGTTAGCCCAGGGCCAATTTTCCTCAGCAAAAAGAGGAGGATTGGCATTGGATGTTAGCTCAGAGCTAATATTCCTCACAAAAAAAAAAAACAACAACATTCGCATGCAATCAGAGAGGCTATCTGGTGACCAACCAGGACTGAGGAGTTTCTCAGGAGGGAGGACTTACAATGCCAAAACAAGAGCAAATTAGGATGCTTGACACTCCATAACATACAACTCAAAGAAATATCTTAGGATAGCTCAGTATTTAAATAAAAATCTTCTGCAAAGTGAAGAAAGCCTGAGTCATTCATTATGTATTCATGTAGTAACACTTTATTGAGCATCTTCTATGAATCAGCTATTGGGCTGAGCACCAGAGATTCAGACTCAGTTCTTGTCCCAGATATATGCATAATAAAAGAGAGAAATAAGCAAACAGAGAATTCAGAATAGAGATATGTACTAAGTTCTAAGGGGCATAGAGGAGTATAATGAGAATATAACTTGTATATTTCCCATGTCTGTTTTCTAAGTTTGAATTTTGATATTTATGCCTATTAAAGTATCATATATTTTAAATATATAAGTAAACTAAAATTTCAGCAACTTGTAAAAAATATTCTGCTTTCATAATCAACAAACTCATCCCTAAGTGATATATGAAAATTAAATGATTCCTGAAGTAAATCAGTTTTGGGGTCAGTATATAATTGATTTTATTTCACAAACAACCTAAAAGTTTATGAATTTTACAGCATTTTGACCAGCATTACATACTGATTATGGGGTCAATTAACCAAGAAGACATACCAGTTCCAAATGGTAATAACCTAACAAAAGAGTTTCAAAATATATGAAACAAAAATTGATAGAATTGAAAGAAAAAATAGACAAATTCACAGTTATAGTTAGAGAATTTAATACTCTTCTCAATAACTGATACAACAAGTAGACAGAAAATCAGTAAGTACAGAGAAGATCTGAACAACACTATAACGAACTGGACCTAAATAATATTGATGACCAGTCCATATCCACCCAACAACGGCAGACTGTACATCCTTTTCGAGTGCACATGGACAATTCACTAAGGTAAATAATATTGTAGGCTTTAAAACTATGCTTAATAAATTTTTTTAAGAACTGAAATCATATGAAGTATGTTCTGAGAACAGCAGAATTAAACTAGAAATCGATAGCAGAAAGATATCTGAAAAATCCCCCAATATTTGAAAATAAAACAACACATTGCTAAATAACACACATGTCAAAGAGAAACTCACAAGCAATACTGGAAAATATTTTGAATGGTATAAAAATAAAAACATAATATTATATATATCAAAATCTGTGGGATACAGCTAAAGCAATGTTTAGAGGGAAATTTCTAGCTTTAAGTGTTTCTTTAGAAAAGAAGGAATTTGGGGCCAGCCCTGCGGCATAGTGGTTAAGTGTGCACGCTCCGCTGCTGGCAGCCTGAGTTCGGATCCCGGGTGCGCACTGATGCCCCGCTTGTCAGGCCATGCTGTAGTGGCGTCCCATATAAAGTGGAGGAAGATGGGCATGGATGTTAGCCCAGGGCCAGTCTTCCTCAGCAAAAAGAAGAGGATTGACATGGATGTTACCTCAGGGCTGATCTTCCTCACAAGAAAAGAAACACAAAAAAAGAAGGAACATTTGAAGTCAATGATCAAAGCTCCTACCATAAGGAAAAGGAGGAGTGTGGGAAGGGGGGGAGAGAATTAAAGACAAAGCAAACAGAAGAAAAGAAATAATAAAGACAAGAGCAGAAATCATTAAAATTGAAAACAGAAAAACAATAGAAGGATTCAATGAAACCAAAAGCTGATACTTTGAAAAGCGCAATACAACTGATAAAATGTTAGCTAGATAGATGAAAAGAAAAGGAGAGAACACACAAATTATTAACATCGGAAATAAAAGAAGGGACATCACTATAAATTCTACAGACATTAAAAACATATTATGAGAACATTATAAACAAATATTTGCCCACAAATTTGACACTTAAATGAAATGGACAAATTATTGAATTCCTACCACAGCTTACTGCAGAAGAAATAGATAACTGGAAAAGTCCTACATCTACTAAAGAAATAGAATTTATAATTAAATACCTTCCAACAAAGAACACTACAGGTTCAGGTGGCTTAGCTGGCAAATTTTATAAAATATTTAAGGATGAAATAATACCAATTCTACAGAAATTCTTCCAGAAAAACAGAAGAGGAGATAGTACTTTCCAACTCATTTTTGAAACCAATATTATTCTGCTACCAAAACGAGACAAAGGCGTTCAAGAAATGTGCTGTGTAATATGATAGTCAACAGCCATGTGTGCCTATTTTGCGCTTGAGATGTGGCTAGTCCAACCTAAGACATGCAATAAGTGTAAAGTAATCACCAGATTTCAAAGACTTAGCGTGAAAAAAAGATGAATACAAAATATCTCATTAATATTTTTCTGTTGATTAGATGCTGAACTGATAATATTTAGATTAAATACAATACATTATTAAAAATAATTTTGCTTGTTTCTGTTTAGTTTTTCAATGTGGTTATAAGAAAATTTAAAATTACACATGTGATTTTAACTATATACCTTCAACCTTATAAAAGGCATCATGAAAAATCTACAAGTAAATTCCATACTTAATGGTAAAAGACTGAATGATTTCCCTTGAGATCAGAAATGAGGTAGGGGTGTTCGTTCTCATCACTTCCTTTCAACTTGTGGGCCTAGACAATGTAACAAAGTGAGAAAAAGAAAAACGGCATATATAGTTGAAAAGGAGAAATAATAAGTGTCTGGATTGACAGATGACATAATTATCTCTGTAGAAAATTACAAAGACAAAAAAATCTGCAATAAAACTGTTAGAACTAATAATTGGATTTGGTAAGGTTGCAGGATACAAGGACAATATGCAAAGATCAATTGCATTTCTATATGTTAGCAATAAACTATTAGAAATTGAAATTTTTAAAGTGTCATTTACAATAGCACCAAAATATGAAATAGGGACAAATATAACAGAATATGTACTAGATTTTGGTGCTAAAAACTATACAGTATTGATGAGAGAATTACAAAAAGACTAAATTGGTGGAGAGCTATAATGTGCTAATAGATTAGAAGGCTCAATATTGTTACTATGTCAATTCTATCCTAACTTATAGATTCAATGCAATCTCAAAATTCCAGGAGGCTTTTATTTTGTAGAAATTAATAAGCTGATTCTAAAATTTACATGCAAATCCCATAGAACTGAAATAACTAAAACAATTTTGCAAAAGAACAAATTTATAGGACTCATACTACCTGATTTACTTTAAAGCCATAATTATCAAGACAAAGTGTTGTAGCCAAAAGGATAGACACAAAGTTCAATAGAACAGAATAGAGAATTCAGAAATACAGCTCACACATGATATGGTCAATCAATATTTGACAAAGTTGTCAAGGCAATTCAGAGGAAAAACACTTATCTTTTCCAAAAATTGTGCTGAAATGATTGGATATCCATATCCAAAATGATGGACGTCGACCCATACCTTGCATCATGTTAAAAAATTGTCAAAATGATTTGTAGACCTAACTGTAAAAACTAAAACTATAAAACTTCTAGAAGAAAACATAGAAAAACTGTTTGAATCCTTGAGACAGGCAAATATTTCTTAGATAAGACAGGAAAAGTACAAACTATAAAAGGAAAAAAAAACAGATGAACTGGACTTCATTGAAATTAAAAACATCTGCTCTTTGAAAGACATTGTTAAAAAAAATAAAAAGACATGATACAGACTAGGAGAAAATACTTGCAAAACACATATCTGATAAAGAACTGGTATCCAGAGTATACATACAGAGCTTTTTACAACTCAGCACCAAGAAAACAAAGAACCCAGTAAAAATGGGCAGAAGATTTGTACAAACACTTCATCAAAAAGGATAAATGAGTAAATGGATCTTTATCCATTTCAGCATACGAAAAGATGCTGAACATCATTAGTCATTAGGGAAAGGTGAATTACAATCACAATGTGTTACTGCTAGGCATCTATTAGAACAGATTCAATTACAAGAAAAAGAAATGACAACAAGTGTCTGCAAGGATGGAAGCCAACTGGAACTCTCATACATGCCTGATGGGAATGTAGAATTGTATAGCCACCTTGGAAACAGTTTGACAATTTCTTATAAAGTTAAATATTTACTTATGTTATCCAGCCATCTCACTCCCAGGTATTTACCCAAGAGAAATAGGAACATATAATCACAGAAAAGCCATATACAAACTCTTCTAGTGGCTTTATTAACAAAATTGGAAATAAACTGAATTTTCATCAACTAGAGAATAGATAAATAAAATGTAGTACATCTATAAAATAAAACAAATAATATATATATATAAAATATATATTAAAAATGAGTACTGATAGTAATTCAACATTGACAAATCTCAAATGCACGATGCTATGTGAAAAAATCCAGGATCAAACAGCCATATGCTGTATGATTCCACTTATACGACATTCTGGAAATATCAAAACAATAGAGACTGAAAGCAGATCAGTGTTTACAGGAGTAGGGGAGTGGCTACAAATAGACACACGGGAAATGTTTGGTGTAATGGAAATATTCTATATCTTGTTCATGGTGGTGGTTATACAACTTTTTGTGTTTATCAATATTCATAAAATTGTACACTGAAGAAGGTGAATTTTACTGTTTGTACATTATAGTTCAAAAACCTGACTTTAAAAAGAAAAAAGGATATATGCATAAAGAACATTTTTTTCTTTCCTGCAGTGTTGCAAAAGGGCCTTGCATTACATAACACAGTTTCCTCAAAACTGGTAAAAATTAAGTCATATACTTAAACCTCATGAAAATGTAGTCTTTGATTACATTGTAAAGAAAATTCTCTTACAGGCAATGAAGCTACATACATGTTTTTCATACCTCTGTAATTAATCCTCTTTATATAGCTTTTATAAAAGTAGTCCCTTTACTATACAGTTGTAGATGCTCACTATAAATACTGATTGACTCAATAAATGAATAAGTGAATTAATCAAACAATCAGCAAATTGATGAACTAAGATGAACATTCTGTGATCATGTACTCCAAGGTACATACTAGGGGTGTTTGCTCTCTAAACGAACTCCACAATAAATCTTTGTGTAAATAAAGAAATAATCAAAGTGTAAAAAATAAAAACATGTTCTAAAAACACAAGACTATATTTGACAGGAATTTTTAAAATACCCATAATACATTAAAAAACATTTTAAGCCCAATTCATTGAGATCTCATCACATCTTAGATTACTCTTCAAAGTAATTATCCAAGATTTTCTTTTTTTAAACCCCAGTGCAGAGATTTCTATATACAATAGCTAACATTTATGCTTACTATGTGCCTGGCACTCTTATAAGCATTCTATGTATAGTAACTCATTTATTTTCTAACACCAACCCTATTACACAAGTTACTACTATTATACCCATTTTACATCTGGGGAATCCGAGACGGAGGAGGTTCAGAAACTTCTCCCAAGTCACAGAACTATTCAGAGGTGGATCTAATTATAGTTAATTGTTACCTAGGTGATTATAAGATAGCAACAATCACCATCCTTCTTCTCTGTAGTCTACACAGGGATTGTTAGGTAGGGGGATACATGGGCCAAGAAAGGCTGGCTTTGTACATTGTGCAAAGCCTTCGGTGTGACCCTTTCTTCGTTGTTCAAAGTCAGCTTTTATGATGCCTTCTATCTCCATTTAGGAAATTTATGAGCATTACTTGTATTCCATTGGTACTCTTCAGAATTTGAGAGGAATAAAACAGTATCTTCCATCTAAAAATTTTATGATTTCCCCCCTAATTTCTCCAAATTCCCAACTAATGTCCTCCCTCTATAATGACAGTATTAGCAGAAGGTGAGAAACAACATCTTCCTTTTTCCTCTGCAGAATCAGTATATCTCTGTCATCTTCCTCTGCACTATCAAGAAAGAACAATTCTTCCTTATTTGGCTCTAATTCTCAACCTTTCGTTCCATGAAAGATTCTTCTTATGACATTTATCTTCTTTCTTTTTAATCACTACCTCTCTCTGACTTCATTCCAACCCAACTCAGCTGACATTTACAACTATCTTCTTAACTTTTCTCTCCTTTAGAGCCAACCATAGCCAGGTAGTCTAAACCTCTAATGCCTCACTTCCTCCCTGAGCCCTTGTGATTGGTCGTCTTCCTCCTCTACCCCATTGAAACTGCTCCCCTCAGGTAAAATCCAACCATAATTTTCAGTTTTCATGTCCTGAGCTTTTTTCAGAAAGTCCCTTCATTCACTACCATGGTTTCAACTATTGAATTAATACTGATAATGTCTCCTCAATTAGTCTACCTCTCACCTTTCTCTCAAAATGAAATTCTCTCTTCCATACTGCTCAAAAGACATCTACTTTAAGATATCTGGCTATCCATCTAATTAAATAAGTTATTTGATTTGAAACAAAACATATTCCCCTCTGCTCTTTCCAAATATCTGCCAAAAGCAAAAATTTTAAATCAGCATGACTTATTTCCCTTCTTATTGCATATATACTTAGTCACTTCATCTTATTTATTTCCATCAGACTTTCTGAATGGACATCTCTCCATCTCCACTGACTGCCAGACAATCTAGTCCCTCAGATCCTCATCCTTGAATTATCATTCTGATGTCTCTGTCTTCACTGTCTAATCCATAGTGCACATTATAACCGTTATAATTATTTCATCATTTTATTTTCAATAGGTCCCTCCCAATATTAACAGACTATTGCATGTTTGTTGTCTACTGTACAAATCTCAACTCTTCGTTTGTAGCTGAAGTCAATTAGCCTACTTTACCTTTCTACAGTGGACATCTTTTATTTTGGTCTGCCCAGCCGCCCTTACCCTGACCCACACAGTTTCCTCAGTCCTAGTAACCATCCTCTCCATCCTATTCTTTGCCACAAGTGAGAAAAAGGACCTAGGCCTGATCAATCATGGTATCTCACCCACTCCCACAAAACTATGAGTGGAACAAGAATGGTCACCTGACCAAACTGAGCCAATCAGAATCCCTCCATGAGATGGTTTATGGACCTATGAGAGAGAAAAACAGTCTTCTACAGGAATCATGAGCTATGAAACAATTGGCCATATTTCTTTCAAGGAAGAATACACACTTCTGGGTACATCTAGAAGAGGGAAAAAACAGAACACAAATTAATATAGTTTGAGCATGTCGATGAAGACATAACGTAAAGCCAGACCACTCTTGGACTTCTCAGTTACATGAGCCAATACATTCAATTTTAGAATAAACTTTTTATATTGGGTTTCAGTCACTTGAAACTAAAAGAGTTTGTTTATTACACAATATCAATGTACCCATTATTTGGTTTATTACTGCAAGGCCATGTATAGAGGCCAAAGATGAAGATGAATGAGTGCCATTTAGGGGCTCAGAGTCGATTTGGAAGAAGACTGCCCTATGTTGTGGTCAGGTGTATAGGTTTATGTTTGCAAGTGTTTCATGAGGAGAAAGAGGGTTAAGAAACTGCAGAGAATGCAGTGACTCATTCTGATGAGCTAGGTCAGAGCTGAACCTGGAAAGATGAGTAAGTTGTCACTACTCCTCCTCAATTTGATCTCCAAACATACTGTTTTATTATTTTATTTGCTCAAGTTCACTTTTGAAATCCTTTCTCATCCTGTTTGTTATTCTGAAATTCTTTATCCTAGGGCCCTGGTTCATAGGTAGTTTGTCTCTTTCCTGCTTCCCTTGATACTTCTTCTCCCAATTAGACCATGACTTCCTAAATACAAATATCATATTATTGTCTCTTTAATACCTACCATGGCACCTAACACAGCACTGGGCACAGAGTGTTCAGAAAACCATAAAGGAATACAGATGCCAAGTTTTTGACAGTTTGATTGAATGTCTATATATGGTAGATTAACTTCATTACTCAGTGCTCTTGAAGGCTTCCTGTTATTTTCAAGTAAGAAAACCTAGTAGCTGGTAGAATTCCTTTCTCTTCCATGAAATTATTTCAAGTATGCAGAGGAAAGTAGATTAAATTATGTTTGACTGACAGGTCTAAATTGAAACTACTTTTTTACCTGCTTTCACCTTTTAAGTTTTTAACTGGAATCTTGAGATTAAGGTCATTAAATAACTTAGTTGTTGAGAACATAAAATATTTGTAAAGAAGGTAATGAAAAGAGACAGAAATAAAAACTGCAGGAGTGTTCAGTTTAAATGATTAGACTGAGGCAGCAAGTGCACTAAAATAACAGCAAAAGCATATGAGACAAAGGAAATTCTTTTGCTATAGAACAGTAAGACACTAAAGCCATTAAAACACAAGAGTGTGAAGTCAAAGACTTAGAGGTTGATATTATGAAGAGCTTAGAACTGCTTTGCTATGGGAGACGTAACTGAAGGTCATATACTTGAGATTAAATGTGTGGAAAACAGTTCTTTCCACGGAAAGGGTAAAGCTAACTAATGTGAGGCCAATCAATGTGTAACGGTAATTTCACAAATAGGATTACTGTGTACAGATACAAGACAGAGTTACAGAAAAATTGTATCTTAGCACAGAGAAGGCAGAAATCATCAAAGAAGAAACAAAAAATCAGCAGACAAATATCTGATGGTTTAGATTAGGGTTAACCTGATCCAGGTTTTGTGGGGCCTAATGCTTATACAATTTGGAGACACTATTTAAAAAACAACACCATGAATGCAAAATTTGGTACAAAAGTGAATATTTATTTAGAATGAGGAAAGAAATCACAACAAATCACAAATTTATATAATGTTACAAATATTTTAAAATTCAGAAAAAATAACTAAAAAATTTATAGCCTGACACATCTCTATGATGACTTGTATGCATTTTTTTGCTGCATATTATTTGATTGCCTTTTTATATAACAAAGATATTTTTATAATATCATCCTCTATGAAGAGAATAGAAAGACAATTGACTTTTCCTCTAGCATCATTGGTCAAAACATTTTTGTTATAGATAATTTAGAAAAATCTTTCTGCTTCGTAACTCAGTGTTGGTAATGTCATAAATGGTTAGGATTGCTGTCCAATTTGGGAATCCTTTCCCAAGTTTCTTTCATATATGAGCTGTTATAAATATAGTTGCTGTTTGTAATACTGCTACAGATTTAAGCCTTACAAATAAGAATTCAGATAAATTCTGTTTTGCACAATTTCCATCAAAAAGAAAAAATGCATAATACTTTATAATTGCGTATGCTGCTTATGAATATATTCTTGACATGAGACAAATTTTTTTTTCCTCCCCAAAACCCCAGTACATAGTTGTATATTCTAGTTGTAAGTCCTGCTAGTTCTTCTGTGTGAGCTGCCATCACAGTGTGGCTACTGACAGACGAGTGGTATGGTTCCACGCCCAGGAACCAAACCCAGTCCGCCGAAGTGGAGTGCGTTGGACTTTAACCACTAGGCCATCAGGGCTGCTGAAGATAACTCTTTATTAGATGTTGTGGAACAGAATCCTCTGCTTATAATTTTATACGGAAATGATTAGAAAAAAAATTTCCACAGGATAGCATATAGTTCTTATATTTCATACTTCTATCTCTTTCACTATCCACATACCTCCCATGGTGGGCACTTCCATATTGTGATACCAACATCAATATCATTATACAAACGATGACCACAGATGGCTAACAATAACTTAACTATACCCAGAAACGACTGGGAACCGAAAAAGTATGTCCCACTAAACCCAAACAAATGTATCCTCAGTTCAACTGTGACTAGCTGGATCCCCCAAATGCCACAGCCACCTCAATGCAACCCTACAGACAGAAGGGAAGGAGTGCCATAGGTCAGTCTTAATAGGTTACAGTTACATTAGGTTTACAAATTTTACAAAAACACATCACCATGTGAACAAATTGCTAGGATACCATCCAGGGCCAAGCAAGCAAGTGTTCCTGAAGCTTAGTGGTAAATATCTTCCTATTTATAAAAGCACTATTTAGAAAAGGACACTATACAGCTTTCTCTTTTTGTGAAATGCCTATAAAATTTGTAGAAAAATCTGCAATTTTAAATTGTGAAAGTTAGCATAAGAACAAGAAAGTGCATCCGAGGGCTGGCATAACAAAATACCACAGACTGGATGGCTTAAACAGGAGAAATGAAACTTCTCACAATTCTGGACGCTGGAAGTCCAAGATCAAGGTGCTGAAGGACTGGTTCCTCTTGAGGCTTCTCCTCTCGGCCTGCACATAGCTGCCTTCTCACTGTGTCCTCACATGACTTTTTCTCTGTCAGCATGCATCCCTGGTGTCTCTTCCTCTTCCTATAAGGAAGGCCACCAGTCCTGTTGGATTAAGGCCCCACCCTTATGACATCTTTTAGCCTTAATTATCTCTCTAAAGGCCCTGTCTCCAAATACAGTCACATTGGGTATTAAGGCTTGAACATGTGAATTTGGGGGAGACAAAATTTTCCATATTTATGCAGAAAACGTAACTCTCCAGTATAATGAATCATCACAAAGCAAACATACCTATAACCACCACCCAAGCCAAGAAATAGAACATTACTATCCTTAAAGCACACTTTTCTCGCTCAGGTAGCCCATGAGTCATTCGCTGATCAACGTATCCTTCCTCACACCAGAGGTAACCACTCTTCTGACTTTTGTGATAGTTATTTTTTTTCTTTAGAGTTTTACCACCTGTGTATGCAGCTTCATACAATATATGTATAGTTTGGTCTACTTTGAAATTTTCATAATGGTGTTAGGCTCATATGCATTGTTTTGGGTCTTCCTTTTTTCACACAACATTTTCTTTGTGAGATTCATTGTAATGCCTTTAGTTTGCTCATTTTTCTTAAAGGACAAGATATTAAATATTTAAGCTTGAGGGTCATGTAGTTTCTGTCACAGTTCTCTTAATCAGTTCTGCCACTATGTTGTGAAAACAGCATAGACAATGTATAAATGAATGAACATGGTTGTGTTCTGATAAATATTTATTTATGAAAATAGGCAGAAAGCCTGCAGGCTATAGTTTGCTGACCTCTGGTCTATGGCATCTTCTATATCTGATGTTGGTTATTTATACCTCCTTTCTATTTTCTGTGATCAATCTCTAAAAGAGTTAAAATTAATAGTATTTAAAAATAAAACTAACTTTTGAATTTGTTCATTCTCTGGGCATAGATTTTCCAGATTGGGACTACTATTCTTTTAGCAAATTGAAGCTATCATTTCATTGTCTCCTGACTTCCATTTTTGCTGTTGAGAAGTCAATGATAAATCTAACGTTGCTCCTTTGAAGACAATCTCTAATTTCTTTGACTTTGCTTAAGATTTTCCCTTTGTCTTTGGTGTTCTGTACTTTCATTGTAATGTCTTTAGATGTGAAATTTAAAAAAAAAACAATTTGCTGGAGATTCATTGGAACTCTTTTTTTGTTTTGTGAGGAAGATCAGCCCTGAGCTAACATCCATTACCAATCCTCCTCCTTTTACTGAGGAAGATTGGCACTGGGCTAACATCCATGCCCATCTTCCTCTACTTTATATGGGACGCTGCCACAGCATGGTTTGACGAGCGGTGCATCGGTGTGCACCCGGGATCTGAACCTGTGAACCCTGGGCCGCCGAAGTGGAGCACGCGCACTTAACCACTTGCGCCACCGGGCCAGCCCCCATTGGAATTCTTGAATGTCTTTTATTGTGTCAGGAAATTTCACAGTCACCATCGTCACATGTTGCCTCTGCCTTTTTCTCTCCTTTCCTTCAGGAACTCCAGTTAAATATATATTTTCTCATTTTATCTTCCATATTTCTTAACTTCTCTTCTGTGTGTCCATCTTTTCATTTCTCTACTCTGCTTTCTGTACAATTTCCTCTGACTTATTTCCCAGGTCACTTTTTTGCTGTTCATTATGTTCTATTTGCTTTTAAAGGCATCTACTAAGTTATTGTATTTCAAAATTGTAATCTAATTTTCACTTCCTGGATTTCTCCTTGGCATTTTTTCTAATATGCTAGATTACTTTTTATAGTTTCCTATTCTTGGCAGATATTGCAAATTTGTCTTTTTTTTTCATAGTATAATCTATCTTTATAATTTATCTTTTATAAACTGTCTGATAATTCTCCTATAAAAAGTGTTTCTACATCTGTTTGTATATTTGTTTTTGATCCTTTTTGCTCATGGCTTCTTTTTTGCTCATGTGTTTAGTGATATTGTCTTTGAAAAATTGCTTTATGACTGTGCTTTTAGGCCTAAGATAATGGATAAAAGTCCATTTCTACGTAGGGCGCTTAAAGGAACCATTAGTTCTCAATCACTTTAAATTAAATTCAGGTTCTAAAGGTTTTTAGTTTTTTTTTTTGGTTTTTGGTCACTCAGGTGATATGAATTTGGCTTTAAATCTAAAAAAGGGTCAGCATTTGTTTACAGCCTCTCAGGGACAGTATTCCCTCCCTATCCCTTACTTGGGATGAAGGAAACTTTCCTAGAAACTCCTTGGAGTTTGAGGGTGGAGGTGGGTTTATTTTTAGCTTATCGTTAATTTGGGAGGATGGCTCTGTGGGTCCCCAGCTTCACATGTGAAGGCTACCTCTTAGAATCCTGAACTAGGTTGTCCCTGTACTTAGTTTTCTTCCTCAGGGGTTATAAGACGATCTAGTGGAAAGTTCAAATGTTCTTGGGTAGACAATGCTTCTATAGCAAAAATGGCTCTGCCCTCTCTTCTTTCTGCAGATTCCTTCCTTCTTTTTATTTTATCCTGACAATTCCTTTCTACCTGTCACATCTTCAATACTTTTAAGACTTAAACAAATTTTTTTAATCCACCATTTAGCTGTTCTCGGTGGGAAAATTAGTCTAAATAATCCAGACCACGTTATTAGAAGGAGAGTTTGAAAAAGCTTCAGTAGACCTTTGGTATTTTCCCCTTTACTTTGTATTTAGGAATTTTTAGTAGAAATGAGCCTTGACTTTTTCCCCCTGTGCTCAATGAGTAACCTATTGTGAATTGAGACTGCAAATGCTTAAATTGGAAACATCTATTAGGGACTTGGTTCTACCTTTAAAGCTCAGCACCTGAAACTCAAACACGGGGAGATTTTGTATTGTTTGTGTTGCTGTTTTTGACCTTCAGCACAGAACTGGAGCTGCTGATAATAGTGACGGTAGTAAATGTTCTGAAAACGCGTGCAACCTACATCGGTAAACTTCAGCAGTCACCTTTGTCGTCGTATGACCCTGCCTCTCGTGTCCAACACAAGTCCATTGGTGAAGCACTTTTTTTCTGTGTCCCCATCAAAGGACACTTGCTTCAGTCTAATTCCAAGCTCTGAGAGGCAAGCTGTCCCTCTCATTTTCCTCTAAACTCAAAGAGCAACTGATGGCCGTACTATTTACTTGGCACCAGGAAAAGAGAACTATAGAGCTGAGGGTTTTTCACCAGCTTATAAGTAAAAACACAACGACCTTAAATGTTATTGTATAAATTCAGTGATTCAAGTGCCCTGCTTTTCAGTACAGAAACCCACTGCCCAAGTTGTATCCCAGAGTTTCCTCTGTGCTGAGGAACAGGGCCCCGTGTCTTCTCTTTTTGGCTTCTCATCAGGTCACCATGACACTGCCTCGCAGTCAGTGGCATGGCCTTCACTGGACGACTGCTCCACCAGGTACCACCAGCCTGTGTTGGGCTCCGCTACTGTCGGTCTCTCCAGTCTCAGGTGATGAGGCACCATTCGAGGCTTTCCTGCTCCATCTCAAGCATGCAAGAGACCCTGACAATAATTTCTCATTGCATAAGTAAGATCAGGTTGCAAGATCTGCAAGACTTTATGGAAATTTCAGTATATAAGAAGGAAAGCATCACAAAGAAAAACTAAAAATGCTTTTGGGAATGGCTGCTCTCTGAGACCACAGATTCAGACTCATTCTTATGGACTCATACATTCTAACCCTCCGTCTCTGTGTGTACACGGTCAGTTTACTCTAACTGTCTATAAAGCCCCCGTGGTCTTTTTACATTCTCTCAAGTCAATGCCTCCCTCCTAGTCATTGTTTCTCTTCTGGGATCTATGTTCAAACAGTGACTCCCACATTAGCAGGATTTCCTATACATTCCAAAAGGACAATAATCAGAAGAAGCCGGTTGACCATTTGTACGTTCTGAATTATTCTAACAACAGCAGCAGCACATTCCAAGTCAAATGTCATGAATCCAGGTAAGGGCCCATTTGATGCGTACTTCATGGTGTGTCAAGCAGTCCCAGGTGAAGATTTTGCCTGCATGTCCTTCCTGCAATCTCTGAGTCATTTCTAGATCTCCCACAAGAAACTGCTTGAGCAAAAACATTCACATCTGCACACGGATGACAAATACGTTGCACTCTAAATCTGCACTTAGAAATGAAACATTTCTTCTAAGGCAGTTGTTTTAAAATTATAAAATGCAACTGTAGGGAAAGAAAAAATCTTTCCTCTACCCTTTTGGGTTTAATACCTGGGAACTGTGAATTAAACAGACAACAGATTAACAGGAGAAAAAGTTTATTTCCTATGCACATAGGAGTCCTCACAGAAAAGAAGTAAAAACCCTAAAGAGGTTGTTAAAACTGGGACTTATAAATCATTTTAAAAAGTGTGATAAAATGTGGAGAAGAGACTAGACAAAGGAAAAGGGGGATTTGGGCTCCTAGAGTGGGGGTAAGTTGTAAGAAAGTGACTGTGAAATATATGGCAAATACAGTAAATAAAAGTTATTTAGTAAAGTTGGTTATGCAGCCTCAGGTGATAAGAGTTGTATGGAAATTTCCTTTACAAAAACGAAATTTATGCCCTGCTTTTAGGCAGAAAGGGGGAGGATAGAAAGCTCCTCTCTGTGTTTGATGTTTTTTAACTGCCTTCAGCTCAAAATAACCCTTTGGCAAGCGGCACATTTTGGGGTGGCATATTCTGATGCCCTTCACAACCCAGTGGTGTTCTTTTCTTTTTTGCAGGGGAAGATTTGCCCTAAGCTACCATCTGTTGCCAATCTTCCTCCTTTTTTTCTTCTTTTTTCCCACCCAAAGCCCCAGTACATAGTTGTACATTCTAGTTGTAAGTCCTTCTAGTTCTTCTATGTGAGCTGCCGCCACAACACGGCAACTGACAGATGAGTGGTGTGGTTCCGTGCCTGGGAACTAAACCCGGGCTGCCGAATCGGAGCCTGCCAAACTTTAACCACTAGGCCATCAGGGCTGGCTTAACCCAGTGGTATTCTTGAAGTCAATATAATGGATCACCATTGACAGTAAAAAAAAATAACTAAAAAAATAGAAATAGAAATTATCAAAGACCTGTGTGTGATAAGGAAATTGTTTTGTGAAACAGGTGTGTGTTTGTGTACTGGGTCACGTGTAAAATGTGAAATATATTTCTCAGAGAGGCTCTGCTAAAACGTTTGAGAAAAGTTGTTTCCATGAAAGAACTCATCTAAATATGCAACTAGAGCTACAGCAAAGGCGGCCCTTTACATTGTTATTCCCGACAGGGATTTAGCTTCTTGGGACCAGAGCTTCTTCAGCATCCATCTCTGCAGTCTCTTTGCGTCGCATTGGCATTACTGAAAGTATTCAAACGATTCTCCTAAAAGAAAGGAACTCCCAAAGGAGTATCAGTTTCCACTTCCACTAAAAAAGCATTGTATCCCACTTTTAAATAACTTGTTTCCTCCCTCCAACTTCTACCTATCAACATTTCCAAAAGTTTCTGAGCCAAATTTCAATTCAGGGGTCCTAAATACATTATTTTACCCTCTTTTTTCACATATGTTTTCATGGGTTCATACCTTGATGCTCAGCTAATATAAACTCCTTGAGATTAGATATCCTATTTATGTTTATTTGAATTTTCCATTAAAAGGTACTTACTAAATATAATTTAAGTCCATAACATGATGAGTGGAACTCATCATGCAGGTTAGCATCACAGAGAAGGCAATGAAATGTGGGAGCCAGTTTAGGTAAAAAGCTGCAGTACCAGGAGTCCATCCGTATTAGCCAATCTGTCTTTGTCCAGGTAGTGTTTGGTGCCATCCAGTGGCTGTTGTCTGCTCCATTTCAAATATCACTGGGCCAATTCTGGGTCCTGGAGATCAATTTCCAGGATCATAACAGGGATTGATGGATCTCCAGGTCAGCCGGTACACACTTCATTGGCTGCTTCCATGATAAGTGGAGTGGGAAAATCTGGGAATGTTCAGACTCAACATCTATCTCCTGGCTTCTAAGCCAGGATTTTCACCTTTTTCCTACCTGGCTCTACATTTCCATCCTCACCTTCCTGGCCATCCCCTACCACTATGTTGGAGAACAGAGGCCAGAGGAACAAACTTGGTTTTAAGATAGGAACCAGCCTAACGAGATAAGGCCATCTGCAAGGCCCCTGGCCTAACAAAATAAGGCCTCTAACCAATCCACAAGCTAGGAGAATCAGATAGAGACCACCAAGATCCACGTTCCACAGTTTTGGGACGCTCCCGGGCTTACGCATGCGCCCTAACACCCAGGAGTCCACGGAAGGTGACCGGAGCCCCATTAGCACAGTAAGAATCAGACCCAGAGGTGGAGAGCTAGCCTGCTAATGATACATGCCTCGCATATGGTGGCATGTTGAACAACAGCGTAGGCGCAAGCACAACCCCACCTCTACATGCCATGACAAGGCACTCCTCCCTGGCCTTTGCCCAATAAAAGCCCCACAATCCGGCTCCCTAATGAGCCGTCACCTGCCCCTTTCCTTTCCAAATCAGCTCCCTTGTGCCTCTCCTGCACACAAGCTAATAAACTTTTACTTCCCTACTCCCGTTCGTTGTCTCTCTTGATTTCTATCCTGCGGAACAACAAGAACCCAACGCGCCGGGAACAGTTTCACTAAATTTTAGTTCTTGTTATAGACGAGTTTTATAGTACGTTATCAAAAAACAGCAAAAAATTCCCTTAGTAAGGAGAGACTTTATTCAGAAAGAATATTCCAAGGTAGAGGGGAAGGGGGGAAGAGACTATTGCAGCAGGGGAGAGGGGGGAGGGATTATCACAATAGGAAGAATGCTGTGACATAGATCTAGCCTCTCAAGGACTAGGCAAAAGGGGTTTTCTCTTAGAGAGAACAGTAAACAGGCTGGAAATAACTGGATGAAAGTATGGCATGGTCGGCATAATAGATCAGAGCATGTTTTGTTCTGAGGCCAGCCTATTTTCTGGAAGGGGCCCATAAGGAAGGGCTGTATGCTGGCTCTGGCTGAAGGTGAGCCACATTTCAGGGGCTTGGGAGAAAGAATCTTAATCAAAATTTGGTTTATAAGCCTTTTGTTCTGATGGATCAATGGGAACAAATAGTTCAGCTAATCATTTCTGAGGCCAAGAATAGGAATTTGAAGGGTCTGTGTCTGGCCTTGTCATAGGTAAACAAGGGGACATCCATTAGTCTTAAATAAGTGATACGAGGGATGCTGGTTCTTCACAATAAGCCATTCTCAGGAACATAAAGAGCGAGGGGGTTTCTGAACCTTCACTGTTTTCCAAGAGAACAGGGCTCAGGTAAAAGAAAGCATTGCTGATATTGAATGATTGATACCCAGGCAGAGGAAGGAGTAGGGCCCCCGAGCAGAGCCCTAGAGGTAGAGGAGGTGTAGAAATGGGGCCGAGTGGAGGCTTCACGGCACTGGAGTGTCACACCCGTTGTGACACTGCTGCTACCTCTTGCTGATGACTGTAGCTTTCCTATATTGGTTTTCATCATCAGGAATCTCTCATGGGAAAAATAAATAATCTCCAGTATATTCCTCTCTATAGACTGAAGAAAGAGCATCCTCTGAACTATCAATGACAACCAGATGCACCCATTCATGGTGATAACCTTGTCTTGGGACAGAAATGGTTTCAAAAGGAGTCTCAAGCAAGAGAATTCATATAAGCAACTCAAGATGACTTATTTAATTGTTATAATATTTTAAGATTATCTTACAAATCACCTGTGCTCATAAATAAGAGACTAAGCACTAAAATATTCTCTAAAACACATTCTGAGGAATTATGTAAATTAGAAGAAATGTGGATCATGGAATAAAGAAGATAAGAAAAGCATTGGCTCAGAATATAATTATTAAAAAAGTACAGAACTGCATCATTTATAAATATTTTTTTAATTGACAGGATTTATGGAAAAAATCTTTGAGAGGAAATTTCTTGGCATTTTCATAACATGCTACTGAAATACCAAGCTTTGAAACCAATTTGTCAAAATTTAAGAAAGCCTCTGCATCTAGGATTGCAGAAATATTGACTTTCGATTTTCCTCCTTTATTTTTATCCTGCTTGCCTTCTTTGCTTCCTTCTCTCTTTCTTAGGTTGATATACAAGCAAAACTCTTGGAATTTATTTTTAAAAATTTTGTGCTATAAAAAGAGGGTTTCTTGTTTATTTTTAATGATTTTAACTAGTGACAAAAATAAGATTAGTAAGGAATCAAAGAGGATAATTTTGAGATCAGATGCCTGTTTATGAGTCAACCAATGACTTAAGCAAATTGAGAAAATTAATAGAAAAAGGAAACATTGAGCTTATATTAATGAGAACTTAAATCCTGAATTAATGAAAATGATGTAAGGTAATGGGAGATTCTTTTCTATCTCACAAATATTGTGTATATGTGTAGGGAGTATGGAAAGCCTATTCCATAAATAAAGAAACCTGTTATGATATAAATAAACTGAGTCATATGAGATTCCGCAAGGGAGAGTACCACACAGACAATTCTAAAATGACATTTTGTTGGGGAAAGTGAGGACACAGTTTTCGTTGTGTGGGCAAGGCTAAAAAGTTCTTAGGGCGGAATATCAGGAGCAGGTGAATCTTTGTTTTCTTAAAGTCAGAGTGAAGGCAAGTGAGGCAAAATTCCAAGCAAAGAAGAAAGTGTGCAATTCACAAGATATTTGTTGGATACAATTGTCAAACTACAGGAGATGGTTGTTCAGATTCTCAGGGACCATAATATATACCACCTTGAAATTTAAGGATTAAAACTAGGGTCCAGGCTCCATTTCAATACAGACATTACCCTTTCATCAAGTACAAAGGCACGACGAGTTCATCATCAGAAAGTCACTCAAGAGCTAACGCAGCATCCAAGACTCTGTCAGCACGGTATTGACCCAACCAAAACATATCTTTATTTTACTCATTACTTTGTGTAGCAAATGGTTGAATAGTAAAATCTGATGATACAGTTAAGGTCAACTGCTCACTATATGGATCATCAATAAAACAGTCAATGGAATAAAAAGCATAGAGGGAAAAAAACTGAGTGTTGGTAACAGTGAAGGATTCCACTGAGATGTCAGAATCTTTGAGAAATTTCTAGGTAGAGTGGCAATGGGAAGAAATTGAGGTAGTTCAGTGAAGATTCACTTCCAGCAACCTCTCTGAATAAAAATAAGTGTCAGAAGGAAGCATGTAGAACAGCCCTGGAGCAAATCCCCCTTCAGCCTTTGGATTTAGGTTGGGGGTGAGGACTGGCTATCAGACCACTGGGGAAAGTGTTTGTTAGATATTTGTTTCCTGGTGCAGAAGAGCAGCACACGAAAAGTGTGGCTCACTGAGAGGCCGAGCAAACAGAAAAATGACTGAATACTGGAAGCTTAACCCCGTCAGGGCAGGGGCTGGTCTAGGAAGCTTTGGTTTAAACATCAGAAACCAACTCTGAATGATTTAAGCAAAACACAAAACTAGTAAGATATTAGGTCACTCACAGAATCACTAGGAATGCTGAAGAACTGGGATATTGTAAAACAGGTAGGAAACAGATTGGGGGCGCAACACTGGACACGACAGTGTGTACCAACAGCTGTGGGCTCTAAAGGCCACTGTCAGTTCTGCTGCTTCTGGAAACAGTGACCTGCTGTTTTCTTAACTACAAGAAGTATTTCTCACAGTGCTTGCTTCTTTGCATCTTTGGCTAATGGTTCAAGAGCCCAGGCAAGGACACCTCATTGTCTAAGTCTGTCCTAGGGAGAAAAAAATCTAACCAAATTGACATTATGTTGTTTTGCTGAACCAGCTATCCTCTAGAAAAACAAAAGTTTCAGAGATACTCTTACTGAACAGGTGTTTGATCAAACTTAAAAAGGCAAGAATGGGAAATCCATGACATAAAAGGACCAGTGGTAAGAATCAAAACTATTTAGACATAGCATTAATCATGAATACTTTTTAAAAATTGTGCAGCAATATGGAAGGCGAATATAAAAATAATTCTTCACGTAGAACATATACAATATAAATAATCAACAATAATGGTGACTAAAGTCCAAATCTATGGCAAAAAATTGGAAAGTTGGTGGGATTAGAGAAAGTAAAAGTATACTAATTTCTTTATATAATATTGATTCTTTATATAACATTAATATAATGAAGTGTTAGATATTGTTTCATTATTGCTGTTGAAAATTAGGAACATATAGATTAATTTTTTATTTGAAAGAAACTAGTAATAAAAATAGTAACAAGATATATATCTTTTAAATTTATAGTGAAAAAATAGAAGATAGAGTTCATAAAGTAAATGACAGAACACTAAGTAAAAGAAACATAAAAACAAAAAAAAGATTGAAACAAAATACATTAATTTTGACGATAAAAGAGAATTAATGTGAACTGACACACTTTCCCATTTAAACTTAAAATCTTTTAAATTAAGAAAATATAGTGCTGGCCTGGTGGCGTAGTGGTTAAATTCACGCACTCTGCTTTGGTGGCCTGGGTTTTGTAGGTTCAGATCCTGGGCACGGTCCTGTGCACCACTCACTGCTGTGGCAGCATCCTACATATAAAGTAGAAGAAGATGGACATTGATGTTAGCTCAGGGCCAGTCTTCCTCAGCAAAAAAAAAAAAAAAAAAAAACAGAAAATATAGTGGACATTTGGTTGCATTTCTAATATTCATTCACCATCTCCTTCCTAACAGAATCCAGATATTTTTTTAGATATCCACATTAGTTCCCCACCCCTGAGGATAATCCTGGATAATTCAAGCCAATCAGTGCACAGAATTGCTGTCCAGGTTGTTATTAGTCCATGCATCACAGCATCTAAGTTGGCCTTTTCCCATTGAAGGGAAGGAATTATAGTCTATGCTATAGGCCATCTTGAAACTATAAGGAGAACAAGATTTACCATGAAGTCACTGCTAAGATGGAATAATGGAGAGGTGGAAATGTCGTGGGTCCCTGATGACATAATTGATCCACTGATTACATCACCCAGGTTTCCAAATATGTGTGATAATACATTTTCATATCTTTAATGCCAGAGATTTCTGTTACTTTGAGCCAAGAACAAAACTCAAACTATAAGTCTACAGTCAAAATCTCTCTACTCTCTACAGTCAAAAATCAAACTCCAATTATATGCTAGCTACAAAACGTACATATTCATAATAGGGATTTGGTTAAAAAATTATACAACATATAGTAGAAGAGTATGTGGCTATTAAAAACCACGAAACAGACTTTTTATGGAAGGAAGATCAAGTTAAGTGATGGGAACGGTAAAGAACAGTGTCTATATTTTGATAACATTTCTGTAAAAATTACATATATAATGCATTTTCTTACATATTTAGAGTATATTTCTGGAAGGATTCACTAGAAATTGTTAAAGTGCCTGCCTACTGGAAAGGGTGATGCGTGGCTGGGGCAGAGGTGGAAGGGGGTTTATTTTTCACTGTGTACTGCTCTGTTCCCTTTGAATTTTGTACCATGTGTGTGCACTACCTAATCAACACATAAATAAAGGAAAAGAGAAATAGATAAAGATTAGAACCGAAAGGATGGGAAAAGTAAATAGAACAAATTGGGCCATAAAGTTAATATCAACATAGAAAATTTTAGAGACAGAAACACTAAATGATAAAACATTAAATAGATAATGGAGATAATCAGCAATAGTAGTATAAATGTCAAAAACATTTATGTGCCAACTAACATAAATTAAATGTATAAAAATCAGAAATATGTAAAGATATTATAAGATTTTGCAACACAATATTATCAAAGCATAAGTTATTATGCAATGTCAAATAAAAGAAAGAAAATTTTCAGATATTGAAAATTTAAAACGCTGTTCTAATTAACTTCTGGGTCAAAGAGAAATCAATTCTCCAATTGCAAACTCTTTATAAAATGATTACAATGGGAAGACTATATATAAAATTTATGGCGAATTACTAGCACTGTGCTCGTTTAACCTTTAAAGCCTTAAATACATCACTAATAGATAAGAGTAGTTGTAAAACTAACTAATCTATTTTAAACTTTGTTAATGTTATTTTTATACTTCTAAGGAAAGCAAGAGGATGACATTCAGAGATTAATCAAAATTATGAATCAGAAAAGAGAAAACCAATAGAATGGATAGAGACATCCAAAATTATTTCTTTTAAAAATCAATATAGGGCCAGCCCTGTGGCGTAACGGTTAAGTGCACATGCTCTGCTGCTGGCGGCCGGGGGTTCGGATCCTGGGCAGGCACCGACACACCGCTTCTCAAGCCACGCTGTGGCGGCATCCCACATAAAGTGGAGGAAGAATGGCACGGATGTTAGCTCAGGGCCAATCTTCCTCAGCAAAAAGAGGAGGATTGGCAAGGATGTTAGCTCAGGGCTGATCTTCCTCACAAAACAAATAAATAAATAAATAAATAAATAAATAAATAAATAAATAAATAAAAATCAATATAACAGGCAAAATTTTGACCTTATTGTGTCATAATCTAAAATTTAAAAATAGATAAAAAACAAAAACCTTCAGAATTTCATACTAAAAAGCTATAGACTTCTGGTTACGCAGGTCAAATTGAAAATGTACTGTATCTCATTTCTTGAACTTCTACTAAAATTTCAGTAAAGTAAAAACAAAATGAGAGAAAACAAGAGTGGAGACAATAAAATGTTAGTGATGCAAACCATTATTTGAGCCAGGAAGCACCTATAAAAAAATCTTTGAGGAGGCGGCGGAGTCAAGATGGCGGCATAGGCAGACTCTGAACTCACCTCCTCCCGTGGACACAGCCAATTTACAACTACTCGTGGAAAAATTACCCCTGAGACAGAACTGAAAACTGGATAAGAGGAACTCCTGCAACAACGGACAATCCTAACTGGGGTAGAAGAGGCAGAGACTCCCTTCCGGAGAGGAAAAACGCCGCCTTCACAAGCCGCCGGGAGCAGCTCACAGGTACGCAGCCCTCCCTGGAGGCGCGGGGCCCTGAGCTGGGAGTGCCCCCGCTGTGGGCATTTTGTGGACCCAGCACAATCGACACCAGCGGCATAATATCTGACTGTGCCTGCTACTAAAGCATTGGGGAGCACCCCCAGAAAACCCGGTTCACAAAGAAACTAAAACCGGCTCTTAAAGGGCCCGCGCACAAACTCACCCGTTCCAGAAAGCATCCTAAAATCACCAGAAAGAAAGGTGCACAGTGCTGGGGTGAAAAGAGACTCACCTAATAGGCCCTGAGTGCATCTCGGTGAGGGGTGAGACCTCTCCAGGGACTGGGACATTGGCGGTGGCCATTGTTGTGGCCTGGTGTGAGCGTGCTGACACAGACGCCATTGGAGTTCTCCTTGAGGCCTGCTAGCCCAGGGTCTGCTCCACCCGCTAGAGCACCGATTTAATCCAGCTCAGCCAGGGCAGGCAGCCCACCCTAGAGACTGGCCCCACCTAACAACAAGCCGTCAGGCAACGTGTGGGCCTGCATAGATTGGTGACTGGATTCTCTGCAGCCTGGCAACTGAGCCAACTTGAGTGCGGCAGGGTGTGCACAAGGAGCGGGTGGAGAGTGTGGGGTGGTGGCGGAGTGTGTGGGGCTCCCGCCATGGAGAAACTGGGTCCGCTTGGGGGTCGGGGCGCTCACATGGGGCAGGACTGTGTTGACTGTGTGTGTGGACCTGTGGGCAACAGGGCTTGTCAGCTGCAGAAGACTTGTGCTTCTCAAAGACCCACATAGGAGGTTTGCCCCACCTTCCAAAGCCTGAAACAATTGGGTGCTCCTGTGCCTGAGGCCAGCCCCACCCAGCTGCAATCCTCAGAGAGCTGACAAGAGACCTAATAGGCTAGAGGCTTACAGCAATTGTAAGGCCCTGAGCCTAACAACCTGCCACGCTGGGGGCCTACTCAGTTAAAAGAAATACTGCAACACAAATGTGGTATTAGAACTTACAGCCAACTGTGCTGGGGCTCCCCACACCTGATAAAGAGACTGAAGGGCCCACAACAACTACAAACAGCTGAGCATTACAACAGCTGGCCAGGAGCATAACTCAGTCTCCCTGGACGCCTATAGGGAGAGCTAACAGGCTACAATAGAAGGACACACGTAGCCCACATAGGGGTCACCCCTGGAACATTGAGAACTGAGGGAAGCACACTGGAAACCTCCTAAGGCATCACTTACATAACGTCACCTATCCAAGAGCAGGAGACGTAGCTGACCTACCTAATACGTAGACACAAGCACAGGGAAAGAGGCAAAATGAGGAGGCAAAAGAATACATTCCAAGTAAGGGAACAGGACAAAACCCCAGAAAAGGAACTAAGTGAAACAGAAATGAGCAACCTACCCGACAGAGAGTTCAAACTAAGAGTGTTAAGGATGCTCACTGATCTGGGGAGAAGAATAGATGAACTCAGTGAGAATGTCAACAAAGAAATGGAAGATATAAAAAAGAACCAATCAGAAATGAAGAATACAATACTGGAAATGAAAAATTCATTAGAGGGACTCAAAAGCAGAGTAGAGGATACAGAAGAACGGATCTGTGAGCTGGAAGAAAGACTAGAAGAAATTACCCAAGCTGAACAGGTAAAAGAGAAAAGAATTAAAAAGAGTGAGGACAGTCTACAGGACCTCTGGGACAACATCAAGCGCACTAACATCCGTGTTATAGGTGTCCCGGAAGGAGTAGAGCAAGACAAGGGGGCAGAGAATCTATTTCAAGAAATAATAGATGAAAACTTCCCTAACCTAAGGAAGGAAACAGACATCCAGGTACAGGAAGCACAGAGAGCCCCAAACAAGATAAACCCAAAGAGGCCCACACCAAGACACATCATAATCAAAATGTCCAGAATTAAAGATAAAGAGAGAATCCTAAAAGCCGCAAGAGAATGTCAAGTTACATACAAAGGAAACCACATAAGGCTATCAGCTGACTTCTCGGTAGAAACCTTACAGGCTAGAAGAGAATGGCATGATATATTTAAAGTGCTAAAAGAAAAAAACTTACAGCCAAGAATACTCTACCCAGCAAGGTTATCATTCAAAATGGAAGGAGAGATCAAAATTTTCCCAGATAAGCAAAAATTAAAGGAGTTTGTCACCAAGAAACCAGTGCTACAAGAAATGTTAAAGGGACTGATTTAAGGGAAAAAGAGAAGACCACAAATAGGAAAAATTATCTATTTCCATGATTAGAACGTAATGGATACAAATGCACAAAAAAGAGGTTAGATATGATATCAAAAACATAAAAGGAGGGAGGAGGGGAGTCAAAGAGTACAGCTTTCAGACAGAGGTCAAACTAAAGTGACCATCAATTCTGTATAGAAGAAGTAAGGAACAGAGAAGTACTACTACAACACTGAGGAAAAAAAAAAAAGTTAAAAAATGGCAGTAAGTACATACCTATCAATAGCTACTTTAAACATCAATGGACTAAATGCTCCAATTAAAAGGCATAGGGTGGCTGACTGGATAAAAAAACAAGACCCATATATATGCTGCATACAAGAGACACACTTCAGACCTAAAGACACTCACAAACTGAAAGTGAAGGGATGGATAAAGATACTCCATGCAAATGGCAATGAAAAGAAAGCTGGGGTAGCAGTACTCATATCAGACAAAATAGACTTTAAAACAAAAACTGTAAAAAGAGACAAAGAAGGGCATTACATAATGATCAAGGGAACAATCCAACAAGAGGATATAACACTTGTAAATATCTACGCACCCAATGTAGGTGCACCTAAATATATAAAGCAATTATTAACAGACATAAAAACAGAAATAGACAGTAACACAATAATAGTAGGGGACTTTAACACTCCACTTACACCAACGGATAGATCATCCAAACAGAAGATCAATAAGGAAACATTGGCCTTAAACGACACACTAGAACAGATGGACCTAGTAGATATATACAGAGCATTCCATCCAAAAACCAAAGAATACATGTTCTTTTCAAATGCACATGGAACATTCTCCAGGATTGATCACATATTAGGCCACAAAACAAGTCTCCATAAATTTAAGAAGATTGAAATAATACCAAGCATCTTTTCTGACTACAATGGTATGAAACTAGAAATCAACTATAGGAAGAAAATCAGAAAAGCCACAAATACATGGAGATTAAACAAGATGCTACTGAACAACGACTGGGTTAACGATGAAATCAAAGAAGAAATCAAAAAATACCTGGAGACAAATGAAAATGAAAATACGACATGCCAGAATTTATGGGATACAGCAAAAGCAGTTCTAAGAGGGAAGTTTATAGCGATACAGGCCTATCTCAACAAACAAGAAAAATCGCAAATAAACAATCTAACAATGCACCTAAAGGAACTAGAAAAAGAAGAACAAGCAAAGCCCAAAATCAGTAGAAGAAGGGAAATCATAAAAATCAGAGCAGAAATTAATGAAATAGAGACCAAAAAAACAATAGAAAAAATTAATAAAACCAAGAGCTGGTTCTTTGAAAAGATCAACAAAATTGACAAACCTTTAGCTAGACTCACCGAGAAAAAAAGAGAGAAGGCACAAATAAGTAAAATCAGAAATGAAAGAGGAGAGGTTACAACAAACACCTCAGAAATACAAAAGATTATAAGAGAATACTATGAAAAGCTATATGCCAACCAATTCGACAATCTGGAAGAAATGGATAAATTCTTAGAATCATACAACCTTCCAAAACTGGATCAAGAAGAAGTAGAGAATTTGAATAGACCAATCACCAGTAAGGAAATCGAAACAGTAATCAAAAACCTCCCCAAAAATAAAAGTCCAGGACCAGACGGCTTCCCTGGTGAATTCTACCAAACATTCAAAGAAGACTTAATACCTAACCTTCTCAAACTCTTCCAAAAAATTGAGGAGGGGGGGAAGCTCCCTAACTCATTCTACGAAGCTGACATTACCCTGATACCAAAACCAGACAAGGACAACACAAAAAAAGAAAATTATAGGCCAATATCACTGATGAACATCGATGCAAAAATCCTCAACAAAATACTAGCAAATCGCATACAACAATACGTTAAAAAGATTATACACCACGATCAAGTGGGATTTGTTCCAGGTATGCAGGGATGGTTTAACATTCGCAAATCAATCAACGTAATACACCACATTAATAAAATGAAGAATAAAAATCTTCATCCCAATAGATGCAGAGAAAGCATTTGACAAGATACAGCATCCATTTATGATAAAAACTCTGAATAAAATGGGTATAGAAGGAAAGTACCTCAACATAATAAAGACCATATATGAGAAACCCACAATATCATCCTCAATGGTGAAAAACTGAAAGATATCCCTCTAAGAACAGGAACCAGACAAGGATGCCCACTGTCACCACTCCTATTTAACATAGTATTAGAAGTCCTAGCCAGAGCAACCAGGCAAGAGAAAGAAATAAAAGGGATCCAAATTGGAAAGGAAGAAGTGAAACTGTCACTATTTGCAGATGACATGATTTTATATATAGAAAACCCTAAAGAATCCACCAGAAAACTTTTAGAAGTAATAAACGAATATGGTAAAGTTGCAGGATACAAAATCAACATACAAAAATCAGTTGCATTTCTGTACACTAACAACGAAGTAGAAGAAAGAGAAATTAAGAATACCATCCCATTTACAATTGCAACAAAAAGAATAAAATACCTAGGAATAAACTTAACCAAAGAGGTGAAAGATCTGTACACCGAAAACTATAAAACATTTCTGAAAGAAATTGAAGAAGACACAAAGAAATGGAAAGATATTCCATGCTCTTGGATTGGAAGAATTAACATAGTTAAGATGTCCATACTTCCTAAAGCCATCTATAGATTCAATGCAATCCCTATCAAAGTTCCAACAACATTTTTCACAGAAATAGAACAAAGAATCCTAAAATTTATATGGAACAACAAAAGACCCCGAATAGCTAAAGGTATCCTGAGAAAAAAGAACAAAGCTGGAGGTATCACACTCCCTGATTTCAAAATAGACTACAAAGATATAGTAACCAAAACAGCATGGTACTGGCACAAAAACAGACACACAGATCAATGGAATAGAATCGAAAGCCCAGAAATAAACCCACACATCTATGGACAGCTAATCTTTGACAAAAGAGCCAAGAACATACAATGGGGAAAAGAAAGTCTCTTCAACAAATGGTGTTGGGAAAACTGGATAGCCACATGCAAAAAAATGAAAGTAGACCCTTACCTTACACCATACACAAAAATTAACTCCAAATGGATTAAAGACTTGAATGTAAGACCTGAAACTATGAAACTTCTAGAAGAAAACATAGGCAGTACGCTCTTCGACATCGGTCTTAGCAACATCTTTTCAAACACCACGTCTGACCGGGCAAGAGAAACAATAGAAAAAATAAACAAATGGGACTACATCAAACTAAAAAGCTTCTGCACAGCAAAGGAAACCATCAACAAAACGAAAAGACGACCTAACAATTGGGAGAAGATATTTGCAAACCATACATCTGATAAGGGCTTAATCTCCAAAATATATAAGGAGCTCACGCATCTCAACAACAACAAAACTACCAACCCAATTAAAAAATGGGCAAAAGACCTGAACAGACATTTCTCCAAAGAAGATATACAGATGGCCAACAGACACATGAAAAGATGTTCAAAATCACTAACTATCAGGGAAATGCAAATCAAAACTACAATGAGATATCACCTCACACCCGTCAGAATGGCTATAATTAACAAGACAGGAAACAACATGTGTTGGAGAGGATGTGGAGAGAAGGGAACTCTCATACACTGCTGGTGGGAGTGCAAACTGGTGCAGCCACTATGGAAAACAGTATGGAGATTCCTCAAAAAAGCAAGGATAGAACTACCATATGATCCAGCTATTCCACTGTTGGGTATTTATCCAAAGAACTTGAAAACACCAATTTGCAAAGGTACATGCACCCCTGTGTTCATTGCAGTGTTATTCACAATAGCCAAGACTTGGAAGCAATCTAAGTGCCCATCAAGGGACGAATGGATAAAGAAGCTGTGGTATATATACACAATGGAATACTACTCAGCCATAAGAAACGATGAAATCCAGCCATTTGTGACAACGTGGATGGACATTGAGGGTATAATGCAAAGTGAAATAAGTCAGAGGGAGAAGGTCAAATACCGTATGATTTCCTTCATTAAGTAGTAGATAATAACAACAATAAACAAACACATAGGGACAGAGATTGGATTGGTGGTTACCAGAGGGGAAGGGGGAAGGGAGGAGGGTGAAAGGGATAATTCGGTACATGTGTGTGGTGATGGGTTGTAATTAGTATTTTGGTGGTGAACATGATGTAATCTATGCAGAAATAGAAGTACAATGATGTACACCTGAAATTTTTACAATGTTATAAACCAATGTTACTGCAATAAACAAAAAATTAAAAATAAATAAATAAATAAATAAATAAATAGAATTGTTAAGATAAACCCCCAAAAAAAAAAATCTTTGAGAAAACAATCAAAAGGCAAGAGATGGAAAATAAGAGACAAAAAGATAAGAATTGGTAATAATTGATCAAAAATGCACAACATCAAATCAGTGAATGTTCCAGAAATAATGAGCAGAGACTAGAACAGAGGAAATTATAAAGGGTTAATTCAGGAATATTTTTAGAATTGAAGAATCAGAGTCTAAAAGGTCAACTAATTGCTCAGATTATTGATTGACAAGAGGCCTACTTGAAGACTCATCGTTATAAAGAGATAAGCCAGAGAGCATTGGTTTTCAAAAGCAATACTGGAACCTACAGGACAAGAGAACACCGACTTGAAAATTGTGAAGGATATGGTTTCACTCTAGAATTATATACTCAGCTAATCCAGCAATCAAACACAAAGATGGAATAAAAACATTTTTAGGCATTTAAGTTATCGAAAAGAAAAGGAAAGAAAGAGAAAAAGGAAGGAAGGAGATAAGAAAAGAAAAAAAGGAATTAAACTTCTATGTATTTTTTCTCAGGAAGTTGCTAGAGGACATGCTCCACCAGAATGATTTAAAAGGGATAAAGAGAACAGATTAGTGGTTACCAGAGGGGAAGGGGGTTGGAGGTTGGGGCTTGGGTGAAAGGGGTAAAGGGGCACGTGGTGACGGATAAAAATTAGACTATCGGTGGTAAGCACAATTCAGTCTATACAGGAACTGATAAACAATAATGTACACCTGAAATTACACAACGTTATAAACTATTATGACCTCAATAAAAGAACTGAAAAAAATATATATATAGGATCTAACATCAGAGAGTAAGAAGAATTCCCAGAATCTCCATCACACTGCAAGCATAGAGAACAATCAATGCAGACAGGAGAAAAAGAAAGGAGGGCTCCAGGATGGAAACCTAAGTAAAGGAAGGAGGGAAGGAAGGAAGAAAAATAGGAAGGAAGGGAAAAAAAGGAATAGAAGGAGGGAGGGAGAAACCAAGGGAGGAAATATTGAGGTGACTATGTCTACCTAGCTTAATTATGAGGGCTAAGAACTGAGACCCCTCTGTCAAAATAACAATTTTTTTTGCCCAGAAAGATAAGGTAGAAAACTAATAAATACCATCACTGTTTACTTCTGGAAATTCCTGGAAACCAACTTGTCTATGCAAATAATTTACTTACCAAGACTTACTTCAAAAGCATTGTCTCCTATTCTAACCTATTTTTTTTCACTGACATTGCCCAATCTCAGTAAATTCTCAACCTTAAACCATTTGAGCACAAATTCCAAAGTTCTGTAAATATCTTCCCCTAAGTTTTCTTTTCCGAGATACTATTATGACACTGTCAAGGCTGTGTTCTCCTTTCTGGTGTTCTTCCTTATAGTAGGAGGTTTAATAAACATCATTGGGTGATCAACAGGTTGCTCTGGTACAGTGTGTGTGTGTGTGTGTGTGTGTGTGTGTGTATGCGGGAGGAGTGTGTATGTGTGTGTGTGTGTATGGGGAGGAGTGTGTGTGTGTGGGGGGAGGAGTGTGTGAAGTCAAGCTGGGAGAAGAAAGAAACTGGTAGATTATCTGATGCATTTTGATTATGCAGAAATAATATTGAGAGAACTTTACAAGATGTGTTGGGGGAAATCTTGTAATATTTATATATCATATATATACTTTATATATGATATATAATAAACAATGGAAATATTAGAGAGTTATTCACTCCCATAAAAATAATAAAAAGACAGGAAATAAAGCATACCCATAATGCATTAGTTAGGTTAGTAGTAAACAACATTTTCACTGTCATAAGGTAAAAAGTGAATTGAGATTTAGCTGGAAATTCTGATATGAATGTTAGGAGAAGGGGAGCAAGATAATGAGAGAGAGATGGATTAAAAATGCTAAATCCTCCTCTACTATGGCAAGAAATTGATAAAAGAGGAAAGAGTGTTTAGCACATATTGGAAGGCAAATAACAACAACAAGAAAAGCCAAAAGACGTGGAAGCATTGCCCTCAGAATAGCAATCTAGCCTCCTGGCTAACGGAGGCTGCAGGAGGTGATATTGGCAATGGAGGGATCAGAGGTAGCGAGTGCAAAGAAGCCTCTCTTTGTCTGTCTGTCTGCTGTCTGTCTGTCTCTGCATAGAGGGATGTATGGAAATATATTCCTCAATATTGGCAATACTCATTTCTGGGGATTTTTTTTTACATTCTTCTTAACTTTTTTCACAGATGAAATTTTTATAATGAATATATATACATAAATACATATATTTTTATAAAAGTAATAACTCATTTCCTAAATAAAAAAGAATAAAAATTTGAATCAAATTTCAACAACAACAACAAGAAAGAAAACCACTATACATAAAATAAACAAAATATGTCTCACAGGAGCTCGGTCACTGCCATGAGGAACTGCAGGATGGGCTGAGAAAGGGAGCCTGTTTGTGCAGGAAGTAGAGTGAATGAGCTTGGTGAACAGCTAGTCAGTCTCTGCTGCCATTTCTTACGATAACAGAACATGCCCATAATCGGATGATTTAAGCGTGTAGCAGCTAGAATTGTGCCTCTCTTTCATTGCTGTACTGCAGGAATCATAAATAGATTTGTTTGATACTTGAACACAGCAGGCTTTGTGAAAGTGTCAACTCATCTAAAGAAAAGCTGGTAAAACCTACAAGATCTCTGCAAACCCTTTAGTTCTAGCTGAATATCAGAATTTTGGTAAACAGAGCTGATGGAACTATTTTAATAATTTCATAAAATTCTTCCAAGCCTTCATTAGCATTTTTCTTTCTAATATTTGTATGTTGATCTCCTGCCATTTAGTAATTACATATATTCCTACAAGTTGAGATCAAACCCCAGAGCCTCTGCAGAATTTCTGATGCTACCTTTATGAGATCCAGCCCTGCTGGTCTAGTGGTTAAGACTCAGCACTCTCACCAATGCGGCCTGGGTTCGTTTCTCAGTCAGGGAACCACACCACTTGTCTGTTGGTTGTCATACTGTGGCACGTGGCATGTTACTGTGATGCTGAAAGCTATGCCACTCATATTTCAAATACCAGCAGGGTCACCCATGGTGGACAGGTTTTGACGGAGCTTCCAGACTAAGACAGACTGGAAAGAAGGACCTGGCCACCCACTTCTGAAAAAATTGGCCATCAAAACCCTATGAATAGCAGCGGAGCCACGTCTGATATAGCACCAAGAAGGTGAGAGGATGGTGCAGAAAAACCAGGCTGGGCTCCGCACTGCTGTACACAAGACCTCTAGGAGTCATAATCAACTCCATGGCACTAACAACAACTTTTATGAGACTACTGGGCATCTTTAGAAAAAAGAAATTAAAGACCTTCAGTTTGTGTGGTCACAGGCAAAGCTTCTACCAATGAAATACCTTGTAATTTTCATCTGGTAGTAAATATGATCAATGAAACATTTCTATGAGATTGATTTTATACAGGATCTTGAGAAATGCAACCCCTCAACAGATCATCCTTTACTGGCTGCCAACAGAATGTGTAGATTATTTATCTTATCTATGTGATTCATTGTGCTTGAGGATGGAAAACGACAGAAGCTTCTATTGGGGGTGGAAAGAAGAAGGTAGATGAAAAAGATGAGTGCTTGAGAATTTTCAAGATTGTCTTTCTCTCATAATCATCAATCATAGTGCATCTTTTTCTCATCTTTTTTTGACCCATACACAGGCACAGAGCTGTGATTGTGGGTCATAGCTCTGTGAGGTATCTCTTCTGCTCACCACCCTCCTCGCTTTGTGTCACTTGTCTTCTTAAGGATCATTAGTTCACTGAACACTGTTGAATATTGACATATGTTTACAGCACCACTGTTAGTACCGTGCCCCTCCCCCTATTCCAAGGGCATGAGCATCCTACTTTGACAAACTTTTCACGAATGAAAGCATATCAACTTGTAATAAGTCTAATTCCTTCTGCACCTAAGCATTACTGGCAAAACAAAACAAAACAAAACCAAGTCTTTATTCAGGTGACTCAAGCTAGTGATGTTATGACACAGAAGTCAGAACACTCCTTGGAACACTCTGCTGGGTACATGTATGTATTTTGCAAAGGCTGTTACAATTGTCTGGCAGTTTTTCCAGGGAAATGGTGTATTCGATTACTTAAGAGTACTTACTGTGGTGTTGGACTCCCCGAGTTTGGATCTGCCAGTTACTAGCAGTGTGCTCTTGGACAAGTTATGTAATCACCCTCTGTTCCAGATGCTTTATTTGTAGAACGAGGATATTATAAAAATATTTACTTCAGAGATTTGTCGCAAGGATTAAATGAGATAATGCACCTAAAGCTTCAGCCAAATTTTGCCACATTTAAATGTCGGTAATGATGATGAAGAAATCCTGATTCCAGTGCAGTGCTTGCTCTTTTTCAGTTGCTGGTCTCTACCACTCTTCTTTCCTTTCCTACCGACAACTGAGGAACTGGACTAAAGCTTTGTTTCAAGTATGGGCCCTTGTTATATCAAGCAAGGTATTTAATGAGATAGACTTAGCCATACGTGGACCAAAGTCTACAGAACATGTTTGATTGTAAGACATTACAGTGTACTGATTAAGAACAGAAACTCTTCAGAAGTCAAAACCACGAGATTCAAATCCTTGCCCCATCATTTACTATCTGTGAACCAGGGGCAAGTTACTTAACACTCTGTGCCCCACTTTCCCTAACCGTAGAATGGACGAAATAATAGTACATTCCTCATAGGGTTGACCTAAGCTCTGTAAATTTTATTCATACAAACTTTAAAGCCTATTTTATGAAGCTGGAACTTTCCAGCACAGTGTGAAATAAGTATACCACTGTTTACAGTCTCTAAAGATCTGGCAGAATTTCCTACATAGGAAACTTGATAAGCTTTATTTTTTTTCCGGTTAAACACTTGTTTATTAACTGCTACGTCCTGGGTCCTGGGATAGGGATGGGGGTAGGAGGTGTAAAGCATGGCCAGTCCACATAGCAGGCTTCCAGTTAGCGATGCAACAAAGCAGAGAAAGCTGGGGCATGGAGAGAGTCTTGTCTCTGCATGATCTTGGGTATGTTATTGCACGTTGGTTGGATCATATTATTTCACCTTTATTTGTTATAGATGTTTCTCTCACAGTGGGACCTAATCTTCAGGTTACTCCTCTTAAATTTTCAAGAAACTCCATCTCTGCTGGCTCTACATGGCTTCAGGCTCACAATTGTTATTTCATTTCATTTCCTTCCTCCCTCCATTCTTCCTTTCCTCCCTCCCTTTCTTCCTTCCTTCCTTCCTTCTTTCTTTCTATACTTCCTTTTTAAAATAAAAATATCTCCAAGAGATGTTAATAAGAGATATCAGGCAATTCCAACCTAGTATAATTTAACTTAATCAGAGCTTCACTACAGCTGGGAAAAACACTACACTTCCCTGTTTGAAGGAATCAGAATTTTTCTGGAAGCAAGAAAGGGGAGAAAGATTTAACCCGGAGGCTGAGGCCAAGCTCTTGAAGGCTTGGTTTGAGCAGTTGGTCATAATTGGGGTACCCAGAGGTGAAGAAGATGACCAGAGTTTCTGGAGAAAAGAGGAATGGCCAGAGGTGGAAGAACAGTGATATGTTGCTGGAAGGACTCAGATTTATGCTTTTGCACTTTCATTTTTTTTTCAATACTAACATTGGAAAAACAGAAGGTGGTGGCAGGAAGGGAGAGAGATCTTAATTGCCAGCTCTGTTGTATAATCTGGAGATTATAATTATAACTGGATAATTATAATTATCCAGTTATAATTGGATTATAATTCCATGTCATCTGAACTGTAATTCAAAAAATGTTTGCCGAGCATTTATTATATGCAAACCATTGTGCTATATGTGGGTGATACAAAAGTGCAAAGGCAGAAGAGTGTGTCTAAAAAGATACGCATTGGAGTTTCTTTTGTTTTTAGCAGCTTGATGTAGCGTAGGAGTTCTCAACCTTTCTTTATTCGTCAACATCATTGAGGTATAAAATGTACCACTCTCAGTAACAGTGACTCAGTCAAAGCAAGGATTCTCGATGGGAGAGTTTGGGGGAAGAGGATCTGAAGCAAGCCGTTTATACGTGGAGTTTGGTGTGGGTGCAGTCTGAGGTACGTGGGATATGAGTAGATTGGAAAAGGGTCCTTATGATTCTGATGTTTTTACTTATGGGTGGGGGTCATGGGGGCATCTTCTCTCTTAATCCCTTTATGAAGATTACTTTATCTGAAAAAAACTGGGTCCCATACACCCCTAACACCAAATCCTCACACACCTGGCCCTTCTCCAGTGTTCTGTAAAATTTACCTGCCCTCCATCCCAAAGTTGGTAAGTAGTAAAACAAGAAAATAGACAAGCACAATCTTCACAAATCACTGAGTCAAGGTTTGTGCTCTTTGATCAAAACTTTCTTTCTTAATAAGCCATTGCCTTTTGTCAAAATCATCAGGCATTCAGTTTCATCGCTCTTCTAAAATACTTCTAAAACATTTGCCCTCTATTTTATTCACTTCTATCCTTATCTAGTTTAGATTCCATAGTTCAACATTTTAATAACACTTTTGCCAATACCATAAATTGTCTTGCCTTCCTGTGATTTCGTCACACTTATCTGGCAATACCCCTACTCAAGATAAACCCAACAATATTTTTTCTCTACCTTACACCCAAGTGTACAAGTGCTACTGGGGAAATTCACAAACTGTAATATATTGGCTACAATTAAAAAGTCATGACCAGCAACCTCAAATAGAAAATCTGCAGTGCCCAATAAGTCTTCAACATTAATTGATTTTATTTGCTTTCCCTCAAAAATATTTTAGGAATAAACTCCACTCACACCTTGCCACTGACTTCACAGAAAATTGAAGTCACTTAGAAAGAATTTATTCGAAGTTCTGGTCTTAATCCTGCAGACCCAACCATATTTTCCATCACCTCTTAATACATTGTGGAGGATGTATTTCTTCCTGTGATTGGCACCCCATCTCCATATTCCCAGGATTCTTACACTGTCAATTATCTCATCTTTCTCCTTTCTATTGAACTTCTGCCTTCCAATAAATCCATTTCATCAACTATTGAACATGTTCACACTTAAGATACTGCTATTTTAAATGTAACAATTCTCTCCAACCACGTTTCTCCTCCCTTTCATGGCCAATCTTCTTAAAAATCGTTGTTGTACAAGTGGTCTCCATTTCTTTGCTTCTTATTGTTTTGTCAAGTCATCTCAATCTGGATTCTTTGTACACCACTCCTTAGAAATTGTTCTTGTTAGTGTGCCAATCATCTTTAAGTTACTACATCCAATGGACTTTTTAATCAGTCTTCTTTTTACTTGACTTATGAGCAGACTATTGGCCACTTTACTGCGCACAATTTTCTTGAAACATTTTGTTTCCTTTGCCTCTAAGAGATCATGCTTTCTGTCTATCTGTTGTCATTCTCTGTCCTTTTGTAAGCCCAAGCTAAAATACTCACTAATGAAGGGTTTCCATATTAAGTGTTCACTCTCACACTATACACTTTTTCAGGCCTTCCTAACCACGTCCATGGCTTCAGTTACCACTTATAGTCTGATGACTTTTAAATTTACAATTCAGGTCAACATTTCTCTTTTTATTTCCACATATGTTCAACTACTTACTTAACATCTCCACCCAAATGTCACAAAAACAACATGCCCAAGGGAGATCTTTCCTTTTAAGTCTAATTCCTGTCCAGTGCTGTCTGTCTCAGAGAATGGGGTCATCATTTATTTTCTTGCTCAAGATAGAAATCTTGCAGTCACATAATGCTTCCCTTTTCTCCATAGCTCCACAATATCCAATCCAGCATCAAGTTAATTTTAAATGAATTGGATCACCATTAACATTCTTGTAGCAATTTTTAACATTTCTATCTACTTACCATATCCCATATATTCAAATAATCATCAACTTCTATTGATTTTAACTCATACATATCTTTGGGAAAAAATATTATCTCTAGTTGGTCTTCTCAAGAGCCACTCTGGCATCAGTGAAATCTATCTTCCACATTTCAGCTAGAATGATTTTTTCCCCCAAATGTAGTTCTAATTATACCATTTTTAAGCGTAAGTCTCTTAAGTGGATGCCCACTTTATTTGTGACAAAGGCAAAATATTTATCCCATGATACAAGCTGTACGTGATTTGACATATTCCTTTCTCTTCAACCTGATCTTACTGCACTTTCCCCTTTGCTCTCTGTAGCTCAGCCACACACGCCTCTTTCAGTGTCTCAGCTGTGCCATTTTTTTCTTCTGGATCAGATCCTTTGTACATGTTATTGCCTCTGTCTGGAACACTTTTCTTCACTTGAATACATCCTACTCTTTCTTTAGATTTCATGTCAAGTGTCACTTCCCTCAAGAATCCTTTTCAACCTCCAGTCTGGATCAACTCCTTTTATAAGCCCTTACAGATTCAATTTTCTTTATGTTGATATATAATATTGTATAACAATACACACATTATCTTAATTATTTGTTTTTTTCCTTCTCACTAAAATGTCGACTCAATGATTTTAAGAAACAGATTTATTTTGTTTTCCATTATATCTCCAGTACACAGTACAATGCCTTTAACATAGTAGAAGTTCAATATCAAAAAAAAAAAACCCTACTATTTAATATTATACTTGTGATATTTTTGCTTCTGGCCTAGTACAAGTGCTACCAGTATTATACCCTTGAGAGGATTATTCACTGTTGAAGCAAGAAAGGTTCAGTGGTGGGTGGGGCATGGATTTGCATGCTGTGTTTCAGAGATCTACCTCCCTCCCACCACACACAAAACTATCCTTTGCGAAATTAGCTCTACTGTCCAAGGAGGGGATTATAAACAGTCTTTTGTATTAAGAATCAAAAAGTAGAGGTTGTCAGGTGGACAATCAATAAATAAGTCTCTATTTTTGTTTCAAAGCCTGTGCCCTATTGGAGTTGCTCAATGGGAGTATTAGAGCCCTTTTACATTTTGAGGATTAGAAATGTATGACTATGTTCATGGTAAGATTCTGAGGATTAGAAAAGGAAAGAGAGTTGAGAGTTCCATAATGAATAAAACTCGTGAGCCAACTAAAACAAAGTGCCCCTGGGGCAGCACCAGATAGGTGTGTGAACAAAAAGATGGAACAGTAAGAAAATCCAGCAAAGTAGTACTAAGGAAGTGAAGCAATATCCCCCTAAAGGTTTTGTTTTCCTAGGAGCTGAGCTGGGGAGATTGTGCTGCCAGGTGGTCCATAGGGGCAGGAGAAATAGCATTCATATCAATACTGTGCAGCAGCAATGACTGTACCTGATTCTTAAAAGGGAGTTAGAAGAACATCATCTTTGGGAATCTCTTCAAATGCTGGGTGGCTATTTCCCTTATATCTTTCAAAAGTGCAGGCTTCATCCCACTGTTGCTGATGCTTTAGTAATTTTCCAAAGGTGATGCCTCTGTCATGCTCAATGAATCAGGAAAATGTCTGACTGGAGAAACCAAATTCTCAGGTCTATTAAAGATGTCTCAGAGGCCCTTTATGATAAGACATTCACAGCGATGTGCTCAGTCTTAAGCCCAGAGAATTAATAACTACTTTGTATAGCATTTTTCAAACAGGGGTTGGCTGTGTGGTGGATTAAAGATGGCATAACATTCTTTGACATTCTTCCTTTCAAGAGGTAAGTTCTATTTCACCTCCCTTTGCCCCAAGCTAGCCTGTGACTGCTTTGACCAATAGCATCAGTGGAAGTGATGCTATACTAATTCTGGGCCTCTTTTAAAAGGATTAGCCTTGACCTCTGGGAAACTCTAATCCATAAAGTAAGAAGTCTGACTACCCTGCAGGAGAGATCACATGGAGAAACCTTGATACTTAATGGGTAGAAAGACAGAGTGATCCAGCAGATCCTAGCTTTCTAGCCAATTGACAAAGGTACCAGACATTAAATAATGTTATCGTGGACCCTCCATACCAGAACAGCCACAAACTGAATAATGCTGAGTTATCCTGTGTGGTATAAAAGTACAGCCCAGCTTATCCCTGCTTGAATTTCTGGTCCAGAAGTTGTAACATTAATAAAATGGTTGTTGTTTTATGTCACTATGTTGGGTGTAGCTTGTTACACAACAATAGTTAAGTGGAACTTTCTAGGAGGAAAGTTAAGGATAGGTGATCCAATCACCAAATGCTCATGAAATTCACCTTTTACTTTCTCTCTGCCTATATCTTATTGCTAAGAGAGTCCTTGTAAGGATGAATATATCAGATTTGGAGGTTATAGGTTTTAGACATTCCTCACTGGTAGTGTGAGAGTTTTCTGGTCTAGTATAAGCTGTTATGACCTGAGATTCTAGCCCTGCATCCAGCTGTGAATGTATGGTATACCACATACATCTTCTGTCAATTTAAAATACATCATAGATTAATTAAATGAGATGCCAAATCAAATTGATAGATTGCATGAGAGGAGATAAACATCTGGAATAGCAGAGTGAGAACTTTGGAGACCTTACTCTCCCACTAAAACAATAAAAATACAGTCAACACAACTAAAGCTAACCATTTAAAAACTCTTGTCAATTAGCCAAAACCACAGAATAACCTGAAAACTACCTATTCAAGAGAAACTACTAAATCTCAGTCAGATGGAGGGAGGCAAGTCTGTGAAGGCTTAACTTAGGGCTATTCAGACGCCCCCTCCCTCCTCAGCTCAGTGGCATAGCCAAAAGCCAGCAGCACTGCAGACAATGGAGAGATCTGACCTATTTTAGAGTTCCTTTAAAAGCACCATCCCCGGAACACAGACAATGTTTTATCCAAACATGCAGCTCCCTGGGAAATCTCTGTTCTCAAGAGTATGGTGGCTGTGTGATTTGACCCAGAGCTCAGCTCAGTGGAATTGGGGAAAAAGAGGAAGCCTACTCCCAGGTTATTACTACAACCACAGCAATTCCTAGCAACATCCCAGCCACCTAAGGCTGTAATTTCAGTTGGGGCCAACAAGAGGCTAGCTGGGAATTAAGAAGGAAATCCAACAGAACTAGACAACCATAAGAAACTTTGAAAAGTTCCCACATATTCCTGGTGGCCTAAAAGGCTGTGAGAAAGCACAGGAAAACCTGAGAAAGGAGAAGTCACCAGTCGCTGGCCGACTTTGAGAACTTGTATAAGCAGGAAGTAAGAGCTAAGTCTCTCTTGTAAACTGCCTGAAGTTTGAAGGCTTGCCTTCTCACACAGATCCCTTTGGCAAAGGGTAGAGATATAAAGCCAAAGAATTTAAGAAATTCTGGCCAATCACTGGCTGACCATTAAATTATATTGACCCCAGGTGTGACTCCTAGGAAGCCAGATTTAAAAACAAAAACAAGAACTTAAAAAAAAAAAATACCAGAAGAATCAACTCAGAGGCCACACAATGCAGAGAATACAAAATCTACAGAATTAGTCCAGGGAAGTTACTAAACAAATAAGCATAAATAAGAAAACAACTAACTAGCAACAACAAACCTTGGGGGACAGAGGAATATGATATTAGAATTGAAACAAAATATTACCTAAATGTCCAGTTTTCAACAAAAAGTTATGTGAGAAATGCAAAGAAACAGGAAAATATGGCACCTACACAGGGGATAAAAGAGCCAAATGAAAATCTCTATGAGAGAATCCAGATTGTGGACTTAGTAGATAAAGACTTTATCAGCAATTATAAATAAATTTTGTCCAAAGTACTAAAGGAAACCATGTCTAAAGAACTAAAAGAAAGTATGGCAATGATGTCTGACCAAATAGAGAACATCAATATAGAGACAAAATTATTTTTTTAAAAATAGAAACTATGGAATTCAAAAGTACAATAACTGAAATAAATACTAACTAGAGGGCCTCAACAACAGATCTGAGCTGGTAGAAGGAAGAATCGGTGAACTTGAAGATGAGTCAATAGATATTATCTAGACTGAGAAGCAGGAAAAAGAATGAAGAAAAATGAACAGAGCCTCAAAGACTTGTTGGAAACCATCAAGTGTATGAACATATACATAATAGGAACCCCAGAAAAAGAATAGAGAAGAGGCAGAAAAATATTGTGGCCAAAAATCTTTTCAAATTTCATAAATAATATTGATCAATACATTCAAGAAGCTTAATAAACTCCAATAGAATAAATTCAGAGAGGGGCCAGCCCTGTGTCATAGTGGTTAAGTGCGCGTGCTCCGCTGCTGGCATCCCGGGTTCAGATCCCAGGCGCGGCACCAAGGCACTGCTTGTCAGGCCATGCTGTGGCAGCGTCCCACATAAAGTGGAGGAAGATTGGCATGGATGTTAACTCAGGGCCAGTCTTCCTGGGCAAAAAGAGGAGGATTGGACAGATGTTAGCTCAGGGCTGATCTTCCTCACAAAAAAAAAAAAAAAAGAATAAATTCAGAGAGATCTCAACCTAGACGTATCATAGATATTGATGAAATTGAAGGAAAAGAGAAAATCTTGAAAAGAGCAAGAGAAAAATGACACCACAGACAATAAATCCTCACAAAGATTAGACTGATCTCCCACTAGAAACTATGGAGACCAGAGACAGTAGGATGACATCTTCAAAGAACTGAAAGAAAAACATTGTCAACCAAGATTTCTATCTCTAGCTCATCAAAACTGAGGAATAAATTATGATGCTTCTAGAAAAATAAAAGCAGAGAATTTATGACTAGCAGACCTGTCCTATAAGAAATAGTAAAGGAAGTCCTTCAGGCTGAAATGAAGACACTCTAGATGGTAACTTGAATCCATACAGAAATATAAAGAACGCCAATAGAAGTAACTATATAGATATTAAGAAAGACATTATAAACATATTATAACACTTTTCTTATCCAACCTATTTTAAAAAGCAACTGCATTAAGCAATAATGATAAAATTGTGTTTATAGGCTTATAATATGCAAAAATGTAATTTGTATGACAATAATTGTACAAAGGAATGGGGAAGGAACTGAAATATATTGGAGCAAAGCTTTATATACTATTAAAATTAAGTTCATGTTGGGGTCTGCCCAGTGGAATAGTGGTTAAGTTTGCACACTTCGCTCCAGTGGCCTGGGGTTCGCAGGTTCGGATCCCAAGCATGGACCTATGCTATGTATCGCTTATCAAGCCATGCTGTGGCAGGTGTCCCATATAAAGTAGAGGAAGATGGGCACGCATATTAGCCCAGGGCCAATCTTCCTCAGCAAAAAGAGAAGGATTGGCACTAGATGTTAGCTCAGGGCTGATCTTCCTCACCAAAAAAAAAAATAATAATAAATAAATAATAATAATAATAATATCAAGTGTGGGTGAAGAGGATAAGAAATCATTGCTGGTGGGAAGTAAAATAATTCAGCTACTTTCGAAAATAGTTTGTTAGTTTCTCAAAATGTTAAACATAGAATTATCATGTGACCCAAAAATTCTACTCCTATTTATATACACAAGATAAGTGAAAACATATGTCTATATAAAACTTGTACACAAATGTTCCTAGCAGAATTATTTATAATGGCCAAAAGGTGGAAACAACCCAATGTTCATCAGCTGATGAATGGATAAACAAAAGGTGGTATATCTAAACAGTGGAATATTATTCAGAGATTAAAAAGAATGAATGAAGTAATAATACGTGCTACAACAGGGATGAACCTTGAAAACATTATGCTAACTGATAAAAGCCAGTCACAAAAGGCCACATTTTGTATGTTTTCATTCATGTGAAATGTCCAGAATATGCAAATCCATAGTGATAGGCAGTAGATTAGCAATTGCTAATTAGGGCTGGTGGGAAGAGGAGGTGGGAGATGGGGAATGATTGCTATGTATATGGGGCTTCTTCTTGGCTTGTGGGAAATATTCTAAACTTAGATTCTGGTGAAGTTTGTACAACTCTGTGCATATACTAAATATGTTGACTATGCTTTCAATAGTTGAATTTTATTACATGTGAAATATATCTCAATAGAGCAATAAAACAAAAAAAACTATATGAAAAAGACTGACCAAACTTCTGAGTGATATTATCAAAATTCTTTAACTGAATAAATTATAACTACTGTTTCCTTGGGGAAAAAACCACGTATAACCATGGAAATACATAAACATCCGATTTTATATGCAATTATTATCAAGTTTGGCATAGTTTTTCTGGAACTGAAATTGGCAAAAAAAAAATGCCCTTAAATAAATTTTTTCCTAAAAGTAATATTTTCTTTCCACTTTGGCTTTGTGTACTGTCTATCTTTCTTCTCCTTCCATATTTTTCACTTTTTCTCTTCAATATTAAGAGCTCCAATTCTGACACTACCATCCAAAACTCATGTACACACTGAGGTATCCCTCCTGATGTCACTCAAGCTTTCAGCTTCCTTTCTAACTGTCCAGAGGCTGTCTAGCTCCACCAGGATCCTTTCAGCAGAGGCAAACTAAACTAGGATCAGAAAATCAAGAGTTAGCGCTTCACCTTATCCTTGATGTGGATAATTTGTTCTAACAGATAGGTTTTTTTAAATCCTCTCTGGCAGTAATTATTTCATAGCTCTATTTTTATAGCTTTATTGATAAATGAATGAAGAGAAACAAAATTAAAAGAATTGATGACAGAGGTGTCTCAGAATGTGGAAAAGATATCTTTTAAAAAGATTTTGAAGTTTTCCCCTGCCCTCTTCCTTTTGCTGTGCACTAAGTGGGAGCTATGTGTTTCCTAATATGTGTAGGAACTGTGACCAGAGCCCAAATCACTTTCCTGGATAAGAATTTCATTGAACTGAAGATGACTTCTTTCTGATAGCATCCAAATGAATAAGTCAGTACATTTACAAAAATTGAAGAAATCCTAATGAAGCATCACAAAAAGCCACATGGCTGTGAGTTGGAGTTGATTTTCCATGAATAGAGCATGTTCCTAAATGGTCATGGACACATGCAACTCTCCCATTTTATATTGGATTATTTCAGAAATAGCAAGCCCAGAATCTGATTTAATTTTAAAGATGACAAAATTATATTTCTCTGTTGATTCTCCAGGTGTTAGAAGTAGATGGGGAAGGTTTTTTTTTTGCCATTTACCACCAGTCCTCCCTAAGTTAATTTGACAGAAATGGCTTTTACAACAAGACAACATGTGATAGGAGTTGCATCAAGAATAATGAAAGTGTCAGACAAATGGCAAAGCATAATTGAGGTAGCTTATTTTCTTTTCTCTGAAATTGTAATACATTTGACAAACCAAGATGTTGTGTCTGCTATGAAAACATCACTTAGGGCAATTCTCTGATACAACCAGCTAGTTGATACTAATTATTAACAACAGAAAGAATATTCCAAGCAAAATTTCTTAGTAGCATATAGGAGGACAAAACTGTATGAACAAGGCTAAAATCGATGTTTTCAATTCTTTGCAACCAGCTATCTCTGAGAAAAAAGAAAAATTCAGACAGCACAATAATTACTGTATTTCTTATCAGTAAAATAAAATATTAAATTTAAGCTAATTTGATTTAAGCCTTTGAAAAGAAGTCTCTTTGGCACAAGACAATCTCTAATGTACTCATTTTGCATTAGAACACAATCATTTAAAATAAAAAGATTGCAAGTTTGAAAGGACAATACAAAGATATTGAAAATGTAATGCTCTACACATTTTAAAGCAAACCATAATTAAACTGTGGACCAAGAGATGCCCTATGTAGCTAATTACTTTTTCTTTCTAATTATGATTGTCAATGTTCTCCATCAAATAAATAGAGTTAACTTCGTAGCATTCTGGGCACCTTAGCTATCATAAAATATTCTTTCTTGGCAAATTTAAAATGCTTAACCTTTGTTTGGCTAGGCTAAGTGTGGCTGTACCTTGATAGTCCCCACCCTCTAATGTTGCTAAGGTTTGAGTTCATCTTAATGATCCTTTAAATTATCTCTATGTCCCTTTCCTTTCAAAGAGATTCTAGATGTGGATGTAGAGTTTAGTGGTTACATTGGCTTTTATTAATAATAAATAAAAAAATATTATTAACCAGAAGGACACATAAGAATCACCTATGAAAAATGTAAAACATACACTTGATCCTAAGCCCAGAGATACTAGTTCAATAGTTCTCTGCAGGCTCCAAGGGCTGCATTTTTTATAAGTTCATAAGCCTGGTTGAGAATAACTATTACTGTGACCTCAGGAATAGAAAAGAGTAAAGGATTATTTCTTTTTTGAAGTTTGAGACCTTCTAAATGTCTTCAAAGGCCTGAAGTGAATTGGACACAGGTCATTAGAAGTGAGAGTTGGAGAGAGAGAAAATGGAGACAGAGAACACTTGGCACAGGCCTATCTTGAGTCTCTGTTTGAGGCTGTACTCTACCCAACTCAGCCCTTGGTACCATCCTCATTGCTTCCAGGTTTCTGTTTTGAATCTAGTTTGGGAAATGTCTTTCCCCATGGATCCTTTTTACATGTTGGACTATTTCAGCTAGAATGAAACTATTTCTCTGAAAGAAATCACAAAGCTTCCTGGGGAAGATTTGCTAGCTTTGAGCAGATTTGATACCTACTGTGAAGATCAGCAGTGTAGAAAATTGGCAAATTGAAACAGAGAAAGAAATCCCACCTCCCATTGCATCTCTTTGATCTCTTTCAGAAGGTAGTATGGGAAATAGTTCTTCCCATCTCTCAGAACTGGTCAGTATCACCCACTAAACAAATAACAACATGAAAACAATATTTATGTTCATCAACATCTATCCTCAGAGCTCCCTAAGCTGTATTATTTCAACCCACCATGTGCTTTAATTTTAAACATTTTATTAATAACTCATAATATAAGAACATTTAAATTCTTGAGCTCAGTTAATTAGCCTGTCTTATTTTGTAGGCTCATCTTAGAGGAGGGGATGGTACAGAGAGGAGATGCAGTAAAGTGGTTAAAAGAACTGAGAAGGATGGCGTCAGGAAGTCAGCATTTAGCTTTGCAGCCTCTCGTTCCCTCCTCCACCCCTCACCTCTCCTTTTCTCCTGCCCTTATCCCCCCACCTCATTCCTTCTCTCTTCCTCTAAGCTCTTTTGGAACACCTATATCCTAGGCATTTTTTCACTGGACTGTGTTGGGACTTAATACCAGTGGGATAATTTCCATCCAAACAGACCATTTAGGGAGCCTTGTCTACAGTGCTCAACTGCTTGAGTAGGGACAGTGTTTAATTTGCTTTCAAAAGAACCTATCCTACTGTGAAAGATGACTATCACATTTACTCATGTAATTCCACCCTTTAGTTTACTATTAAAAAGAAAGATTTTAGTGATAAATATACATGACTATACTGTTGTTCACATAGAAAAAGCCTACATATCTTCCAAGATTCAGGTAAACATCTCTTAACTTTGTGACATCTTCCCTTAAAGACTCTTACTTTCTATTCTCAGAGGAAGTTAGTTTTTCCCCCTGCTGTGTAATATTTTGGCATTCTTTTATTATATAACTATACTTATTTGTATGTCCATCATCTACTCTAAACTGAGTCATATCCCATTAACTTAAACTTGGTTTAATTAAGCACAGTTATCATCTAGTCTTCTAAGTTTCAGGGCTAAGGGATATCCTAGTAAATATCCCTATTCCATCTCCTGGGACTAGGAGAAGCAAATACAAAACATCACAGGTAAAGAAAGCAAAACGATTAAAAGTAGAATAATGTAAGAAAAGAACAAGTGGTAGCATTCTATGTGTTCAATGCATTACACTTTTTAATTCATTGATTAATTTGACTTTGACGGCAACTCTTTGAAGGAAGTAAATTAAGTATTATGTCATTACATTATAGCGAGAGAGGGAAGGGACACTAAGGGCCTCACCCAAGTTACATAGCAAATAGAATGAGAATGAATCTAATTTCAGATTCCCAGGGCAGTATTCATTTCACTACATCTCATCATAGATACAAAGTGTGAGGGCTTAGTTGGCATACTTAATGAAGAATAAAAGCATCTTCCCTCCTTTCAATCCAGAATTTGTTTTGTTTTATAGTGTGTGTGTTTTAAGTGGTCTGGATTTCAACTGCCCATTTGGGGGTTCCACTCAGTTCACAAGTTTGTAGACAGGCTCTTGGGCCAAGTGGAGAGAACTCTATATTTGCAGTTCTCCCTGAAAGTCCAACAGACAGAAAGAGAACAGAATGCCTCTTTTTTCTTTCTCCCCTTTCTTTTTTTCTTTCTTTTTTTAACAGTCATCAATTTATCGTTCCTGTAGTCCCAGAGCTGGCCTCACCTGGGCCCCCGGGACTGGGAAGGCTGATGCTCTTCTCTGCCAGAACTGATATTTGCAGAGTAACCCAAATTTAAAAATGCAATTGATGATGACACAGGGTTTTGAAAAGTTTCTCTTTTCCCCAGGTTTAAAAGTTGTCTTTTAACATTTGGAGAGTTTCATTTAATTATCCCTGTTAAATTACCTGAGATAAATTACACTGTTGGGACCCTTCTCTTCTATCCTCTATATCTTTGTGGTGTCTTATTAAGGTATCTATCAAGAGTAGCCTTGAAGAGGAAAATCAACAGACAAGGCGACATGCAGGCCCTGATGGGGACTGTGGAAGAGGTGAGACACTGCTGCAGGGGAGTTTGTTCCAGCTCCATTCATGTTGCTTTGATGCCTTCAGAGTGTCTGTGTGAGTGGAGGTGGTTACACTGGTGGCAGCAAAGCCACGAAGAAGAGGAGAGGGCAGCAAATAAGTAGCAACTGTCAGTACCATGTGCTTATCCTCTGACCTCCCGCCTCCTTAGATTACACAGCAATTCTGCTCACTTGGAGCTCATAGCGATACAGACACTCACTGCAATTTACCAGCTCACTGTGATAGGTTCATGCCGAAGAGGATTTGAGTTCTTAATTGGCTTTTCAAACAAAAGCGTAGGTTTCTTGATGGGATTAACAAAGCTCAGAACAACTGTACCGTCAGCTAGCTTTTTGTTCACAACTTTCTGGTCATTATAGGAAATAGCTTACAAAACAGGGACTCTTCATGTTCCAGGCCATTTCCCAGACTTATTTGCCACGAAATGTCACCTTCTCAGGTGAGAGAACAGAATTTATCACAATTAAAGTAAGCGTTGACATGTGGCTTTCAGTGGTTGAAGAAGTCCTTTTAACTTTAGATCCCTATACCATTTGTTAGACGTGCACCTGTGCATGGAAAATTTATTACGACTGTAAACGTTACACGTTCTTCAAGAATGATTGCATAATTTTTATTGCTTTCAGAAATGACTGCTACAAGAAAACTTTCTTGTCTTTGAGAAACTAATGAGCCATGTTTATGATCTACAAATGTGTACTGAGTGGTGAAGTAATACTTGCTGACCTGCTGGGGCGCTAAGTTTCCACCATGTGCTGTATTACTACACCAAGCGAGCAAACAAATTAGGATAATATTAGAGAGAGATGCACATGATGCTTCCAAGTATAGTTTTCTCCAACCAATTGACAAGGTGTGAAGACATTAACATCTAATTAGACTGGATTAGATATGGGCCACAATTTAAATCCCTGCGTAGCCTTCTTAATCTGGGATTGTTACATTAACTTCTAGCAAACTTTAATAGCAGATATTGTCGCCCTCTGTAGTCGTCAGCTGTAGAATTTGATTCTTGACTGTGCTAGCTTCTGTCGATTTTGAGGTGCTAATGACATCCCTCTTCTCTTTTGTCTCTAAGCACATTGAGAAATAATCAAGGAGGCAAACAGGAGTCAGCCGTGGTGTTAGTTTATCAATGGCTTCCCAACTGCTCTCAGAGTACAGCACTCCCAAGTAATGCTGAGTTGGAGAAAGTATTAGGGCTTGCTACCTCACTGGTCTATCTAAACTCCAAACTCCTACCATGAAGCTGGAGAAAGTAGAACATGCCTGAAGGGAGAGACCCTTCCCTGGTGGGCTTTTTGCATGGAGATAAGAAGCAGAGGGGAGGGGCTGGCCCCGTGGCTTAGCGGTTAAGTGCATGTGTTCCGCTGCTGGCGGCTGGGTTCGGATCCCGCCGCGCACCGACACACCACTTGTCTGGCCATGCTGAGGCCGCGTCCCACATACAGCAACTGGAAGGATGTGCAGCTATGATATACAACTATCTACTGGGGTTTTGGGGGGAAAAAATAAATAAATAAAATTATAAAAAAAAAAAGAAGCAGAGGGGAGTGCGAGCCATTCAAAAAGAACCAAGCAACTTGCCCTGTTGCTATTTCAATGCAATGGCCCCAATTCCTACTTAACATTGTCCTGTGGAAGCCAATATTTCACCAGTCTACTCTACAGGGAAATCTGAGTGATGGGATAAAGAGAAGAATAAGATCTGCTCCTGCCCGTGTGGCTCCTTCTTGGGGAGGAGAAGACAACACTCTCATTATTAGTTCTTCTTCAAAGAGTTAGCTTTTAAGCTTCAAGTACTACTGTTTAAGAAATCTATAAAGTTTGGATTAGTCTAAATACAAATGAACAAACAGTAAAACTCTGAGAAACGTTCAACCTAATCATATAGGTAGCAGATAACCTTTCCTCTTTGCCCTTGGAGCATTAGGAATTATCAGGTCCTATTCCTTTAGCATGAATGAAATCAATATTCCTAAGAAACCGTGCCAACCCTAGATATAGGGTGGACTGGGGGGGCAGTTGATGGCAGTGGATCAGAGTAGAAAATTGTTGTCACCTAATTTTCACAACTAAATACAACTGTGGCTTTCGCTATCTATTTGAAGCATATTGTCGCCAGTCCATATAATAATGTGACTTTAAACAGATGTCTTTAGCCCAAGAATAAAAGAAAATAATAATAAAATAAACCAAGGTCTGATTTTCACATTCTCAATAATAAGCAATCAAGCCTAATGGGAACACTGTGGAATATGACTCAGGGACCTGAGTCCTTCTCTAACTCTGTCTAATGCATGACCTTAAGCAAGTTGCTAAAGGCCTTTGCCACCATTTTAGCGTAGTCCAAAACAGAGATTTATAAAATGCTGTTGGAAACTTAATATGTAACCTATGCAAATCTCTTTTCCTAGGGATAAAGAAACCTATGACAAAGCTTAGGTGTCTTTCCCAAGGTCGGATCAATTAAAAGAAAAACAAGAATAGAACCAAAGTCTTGCTTTATAATGCCTTTTCTTTTAGTGCATAGCTGCTTTAAGAAAGCCTGAGAATGAGTTATGTCAAAGAATGGTATTATATAAATCTAAATGAGCATTACTAATGTTTATCTGCTTATCACTGGGGAAAAATCATAAAGATTGCATTTTCTACACTTGACTGCAAGGAACCTGAGAAATTGAGTTTATAATAAAAAGAAAATGGGTACCCTGCGAAGATTTATTTTAGTATTTAGGGGAAAAAAGCCCACTGCAATGTTTAAAACTACCATCAACAATTTCTTTCCTTTCAACATTATTATAAATAATTTCTCACTTGTATTTATTCTGTTTTGTTATATTAATTTCGGCTCTTTTGGTCTCTGCCAGTTTAACTAGAAATACAATGAGCAAGAGAGAACTAGAATCCAAAAATTTTTCCAAGATACACTTTAGTGATAATAACTATAAAGGATAAGACCAGACCCTAAATCTGTGCTTTAAAGGCTCTGGAGAAATAGCAGTGTTTAAACGCACATTAATGAGGGCTGTCATTACTTGTATCATTGGTGCTTATAACCTTTGGCCCACTGATAATTTGCCATGAAAAATAAAAATGTAATAATATTTTTCTAAGAATATTGCAAAAGTCACCTTTAAGAGACATCAGTGACAGTATTCCTGTGATCTGCAGTTTCCTTGAGGTTGCCCTTGTAGATGTCCTTCAGGAGAATGATCAACTTCTGCCTCTCCTCTGAACCACACTGACATGGATCAGCTGCTCTCATTTAATTAAATGGCATCTAACCTCTGGTCATCCTGTTCTCTCACTTCTGTCCTCTAAGCCAGCCTAAATGCGACACCCACTGATCCTTAAACTTAAAGAGTGAGCACAGCACACGTGTTCTCGGTTGCTGGCAGGTCTTTGTTTACCTGATCCAATGCCTCCAGAAATTGTATACGGACTACACTCTGGTAAATTAAATCATATCTTAAATAGGCTGGAAGAAATCACTTTTTCAAAAAATTCCATAATGAATCCCCCACCACTACACCCCACAAGTCTTTAATTTACCTAAATTACAATAAAAGAAATATCTGAAATTGATCATGTGGAGGTAGATTCTCAAATAACTTTCAAAAAAGGAATGCCATCTTATGTCATTGCATTTAAACTAATAATAGTTGTGTTATATACTGCAAGTGAATTCAATTTGCTTTTAAAAGTATTTTGTTTCATTTAACTGTGACAGTAGTGAAAAGTTAGAGACTTTGCAGAACTATTTCCTTATATTTGGCATTTATCACTTGATGGAGCAAACATTTGCCAACAATTTGAGGAGGTGAGGAATTCGAACATAAATTCTGAATTTTTTCACTCTGAATTGTTTGCTTAGTGTTATTTAAACTTAAAGAGATATTTGTTTTTATGTGAAGTAATGAGCTCTCTGTCAATGGAAATTTTAAAAAGAGGTTAGTTGATGAAATTTCTGCATTTTGGAGAAGATGTTTCCTGACTAATGGCTTGCAGCCTTTGTTAGACTTTGGAATGATAAGTAGAGCTTTGAAAAAGCAGTCTGGTACTTGATTGTTATTATTTGTGATTGGGTCTGGGCATTAGTATTGTTTAAAAACTCCCCCTGTGATTCTAATGTGCAGCCAGGTATGAGAACCATTCCTCTAGATGATTTCTCTATTTCCTTCAACCTCTTAAGATTTGGTAATCCAAGAATGAGTTGTACTTTATACTTAAAGGACACAAAACAGAGCTTAAAAAACACAAAACAGAGTGAATATTTTAGTTTTGCAATTAAAAATATAAATCAGGATATAGGGGCCGGCCCGATTGCATAATGGTTAAGTTTGCACGCTATCCTTTGGCGGCCCGGGGTTAGCAGGTTCAGATCCCAGGTGCAGACCTACACACTGCTCAACAAGCCATGCTGTGGAGGCGTCCCATATACAAAATAGAGGAAGATGGGCACAGATGTTAGCTCAGGGTTAACCTTCCTCAGCAAAAAGAGAGGGACTGGTGAGGGATGTTAGCTGAGGGACAATCTTCCTCACCAAAAATAATATATATATATGTATAAATCAGGATATAATGAGTCTTCTAAGACCTAAGTGACCTAAAATGAGTTTTAAAGAAAACGTCTAATTTTTACGTGTCTACTATGTTCCAGGCATGATGTAAGTACTACATATTTTAGCTCAATGAACTCTTAGAATAACTCTATGAGGATGGTGCTATTACCATTACCATCCTCATCCTCATTACAGGTAAACTGATAGAGAGATTAGGTAAGACGCCTATCTGCAAATGAGGGGAAAAACTGAAACCAGGCAGTTTGGCTTCAGAAGACACTTACTTAGCTAAAATCCTGCACTGCCTCTCGTGGTTTTACAAACAGGAGCCGACACAACTTGCACACCCAAATAATTCATCCAACCGAGTGGCCTCCTTCAGGAGATTATAAGGCACTTGGGAAACACGTGATTTGTTTTGAATGAACAAGTGCAGAATCTAGCCCTGTCTGAAAGAATGAGCTTTACTCTTCGACACCATCTAGGCATTTCACTAGAAACATATTGAAGACAGGTGGGAATTCATCCTCGCTGTGAAACACTCCAGAAAATGATGTGGCACATTATTCCTGAGGTAATACATTTTAATGCCTAACCTTCCTTTTGAAAGTTTCTTTTGATATCTAATCCAAATCCCTCATATTCTAATTTGGACTGTTTTATTTTATTATATTCTCTTCTGTCTTCAGAGAAGCTGGGGGAAAAAGTATTTGGCTTGGTAAGGTGCTGTTTCCCTCAGCCAAGAGCGGGAAGAGAGGCAGAGCTGTGTGCTCTGCTCCTATCCGGTAGCTTCAAGTGCCTGGCCAGTGGTTGCCACCCCTGAGTGGTCAGGAGCATCGCCTGGGGAACTTTAAAAAGTGACCCAGACCCAGGCCCCACCCCAGACCACTGCCATGTGGTGGTCATCTTGCCATCTCAAAATAGCCATCTACTTCATAATTGTCGATGTCTCTTAAATTATTTCTATAGCTGGCACTTGTAATAAATTTTGGTTTTCTTTTCAGCCAGTACTTGCCAGTCTTGAATACATTCTGTAGGTCGTTGCTCACTCGGCCTTCCCATGGCGCCAGTTCACCCACTGGAGATGATTCTCGCCTAAGATCATACACTCACGTAGCCCACGGACCGTTAAGTCCAGCCATTGCTCATTCACAAAATACCAGACACCCGTTTCAGTTCCTCAGCTTTCGTCATGGGGGGCGGGGGGTCGTTGTCTCAGTTATGGCTGCGGTTCAAGATTCCTGTGAAACGATGCTCCCTCTTCGCTGCCCCTCCAGTACTCTACCTGTGATGCAACAGCGGAGCCACTGAAATGAGGCCCTCAGCCTGGCGGCAAAACCTCAGCTGAGTTCCAGCTGCTAAAAATCAGTGCTTATGAAACAGAGAGCGTGAACCAAGAAAATGAATCTCCTCACTTTCATTTTTTTAGAGTTCCACTTCACTCACATAAATGTTTTATGTTTATGCCCCAAACGTCAGCTGAATTCAGTCCTCTCCGTGGAGCGGACTAAGGAGAACGCGGCTAAAACGAGGCTAAGCAGCGATTCTCCTCCACTTTTTTGCGCAATGTCCCCTTAAAACACACGTGTCTCTCATCCTTAAATTGAAAGCAGATTCTCTCCTTTGTCTTCAGAATTGCACCAAGAGATGGATTGTAAACATATTTCCAAATTGTATATGCAAAAATAATTTAACATATGCTATAAAGCTAACAGATTGGAAGGCAGCTAGATACTTTATTGTTTTCTTATTTACTAAATAGCAGGATTTTTGAAAATGGCTGAGTATATATTATCTAATTGTGCAAAACAACAATAAATCCACATGTGTTGTAATAAAGGCTATTTTGAAAACTTAAAAAACAAGTCTTGATAGAACAATAAAATCAAAGCAACTGCTGGGTTGTTTCAAACAATTGATCTGTTTGCTGTCATGATTGACTCAAATCAAAATGATTCTGAGGTATAAAATAACAAGCAAACTAAAACACACACCTGTTCCTGTGAGAGCGAAACAATAAGAACACAAAAGCAAGCAAAATAAACACCACAACATCAACAACAATAACAATAACACCAGGACACTGCGTGGCCTCAGAGTTGAGGGACCAGAACAGCTTCAACTTGGCAGCTGAGGCCAACATGGCTGTGCACAGGGCCCAGATGATAAGAGGAGAAAGGTGGCCCCTTCTAGTTTGTACCTCAGGTTTGTTCATAAGAGCTGCCAATTCTCTCCTTGGTGATTTATTACTCTCACTTCAAGGGGGAAATTTAATACTTGGTTTAGGAAAATGGCATGAAATTAAAGGATGGAGAGGAATGCTCTGAGCTGCTCCAGGGATGATGAAAAACATCTTGGAGGTTTCTGTGGACTGTAATTTCATTTATTGGATAGTGGTAAATTTTATAAAGCCTACTTTTTGAGTTTCCCTTTTCTGTCCTCAGAGGAGGAACAAAGTCACTGGGCTCTATCAGGAGTCTTGGAGCCTTTATGAAAGGGAAACAAGCTGGAAGATGAGTACCCACCTTCTGCTCGAAAGGGAGCCCGTGTGGAGTAAGGGTGACTTGTAGTGTTACGCTGAGTCTCTCAGCTGGCATCTCTGGAAGGGCTTAATGTTTCCTTCCATTTCTGTTAGAGGAGAGGCAGCAGGGTTGGCGTTCTCCTGGATGCCTAAGCTGAAAGGATGGACGCCCAGAGATGTGCAAACAGACTGTCCCTGCAGTCCGTGCCTCTCAGTGCCCAAGCTATCATGCCCATGCCTAGCGTCTTCCGGGGTCCCAGTGAGGACAGACCTGCATATCAGCTTTGTGTAGGAGAGACTAAGGCATCTAACTTCAGAAAATTTTGATTTGCTGTGGGCAAATCACAATCTTCTCGGGCCTCCAATTTCTTACCTTTAAAACAATGGGTGGGGATGGGTGTAAGTGGGATAATCTCTACCAGTCCTTCCAACCTTGACATCATATAATTAGTGATTTCGTGGATCTTTTTACACAGGTGCACACACAATTCCACAGTTTGAGAAATCATGGTGCAGAATGATAAAAGCTATGGTTTTTCATCCACAGTGAGGACACTCAGTGGAGTCAAGCAGAGGGAATTTTCTAAATGTTCGTATTGCTGCTTCTATTTTAATGTGCAGCCTCTGGGGTAGCTTCTCCTGTATCTATAGCATAAGTAAAGGCAGCAAGTTACCAACATTGTTTTCATCTCTAATTATGGATTACTGCTGCATATTTGATATATGCTTAGATGAGACAAAGATTATTAACTCTGAAGTGTCCCCAACCTTCCAACCACCCCCAATTTCATCCAAAGAGAGTTTGATTTTTGCCTTCTCAGTTTCTTTCCTTTCCTCAGAAGACCTCTCCCCTCTTCCTAGGTCTCTCCCAGACTTGAGTTTTGTTTTTTTTTTTGTGAGGAAGATCAGCCCTGAGCTAACATCCAATGCCAATCCTCCTCATTTTGCTGAGGAAGATTCGCCCTGGCCTACCATCTGTGCTCATCTTCCTCTACTTTATATGGGACGCTGCCACAGCATGGCTTGACAAGAGGTGAGTCGGTGCACACCCGGGATCCGAACCTGCGAACCCTGGGCTGCCACAGTGGAGCATGCACACTTAACCACTACGCCACCGGGCCGGCCCTCAGACTTGAGTCTTTATAGCGCAAAAATTGGGAACGTAGTTGAAAAAGAATTTGAGTTGCTAGAGAAAAAGGCGGAGGACTTAGACAGAAGATATCAATTGAATTAACACAGAAATGAAAGAGAGAGGAGAGAGAAGTTATAAGGGCTGGAGTAGAGAACCGTTTTGTTCAAGGGCTTTTAAGAGAGGAGCATTTTAGTGGCTGCAGAATATAACGGAAGAGAATATCAAGGAATGGGGGTGATTATAAGGTTGCCTTGGACTGTGTATTTGGATCCTCTTCAGGCTTTTTAAGAAAAGCAAGCAAAAGCCTTGAGCTCTTTTTGTGTTTTATTGACTGTTCCATAACTCTAAGACTAAGCTACATAGGACCAAGTAGTATAAGGGTTTCCATTATTTTTAACAAGGTAATGAAAAGGTAGCTCACAAGATAAAAAACTTTGTTTAGCTTACAATTTGTGTCAATGTTAGTTATGATAACAGTGTAAACCCGCTCATCCCCAAAGGAAAGTGGAAACAATTAGCTTTCATTAAATCTTGATTCCAGATAATGTTCTCAGTGCTTAAAGCATGTACTATCTTAACAGAGACAGCCCCTCTGCTTCCTCAACTGCCTTTTTTCCCGACTAAGCTGATAATTATGATGGCTATAGGAAGCCACTCTGTTATTCATGCTTTTGGCATAAATGCACGACTGTCATTATGGCAATAAACAATCCAAGGCAGATGATAATGAGACCAATTCTGGACTCAGTCCAGTCTCACACAGTGCTTCCTGAGCCGTGAAGCTCCAACATGCCATTTGTAATTTCAATATAATGACCAGAAAGTCATCTCCAAGTTCCCGGAGTGTCTGATGGGGCTGAGCGTATCTCTACTGAGACAGAGAAAGGCAGTGTTATAAAGGAAGGGATAGGATTCCAGGTCTCCATTTTAAGCTATTGTCACATCAGCTATCTTGATGAGGTTGAGGGTCCTCTATTTCTGTGAATTAATTATCTGTGAATTAATTCTGTGAGTTCATTTCTTTGGGAAGAAAAAGCTGTTATATATTAAAATATTCATTAATAAACTGATCACTTATAAAATTAAAACCCAGTCAACTATCCTTGTCTGATAAAATTACAGAGTAAAACTACACATTTTTCAAAAAGGCAAGATTACATGTAGTTAAGGAGAGTGGTTTTGGGAAACTGCTGGAATCACAAACACAGGCGCTGATGAATATGGATCTGGGAGAATTACTCCACTTGAAGTCTAGAGAAAATGGAAGGGGATTTTGACCTGATGGGTTATTCGAAAGGGAATGATTTGAACATCAAAAGACAAGTGAGGCCCTTGGGAAAATTGATGAATCCATTGATTGTTTTTTCAAACTAATCTTCTATGGTTGTTCTGTTAAAGTTAAACCTGAGGTGATCAGTGTTGTATCTTGCTATCACATGATCTGTTCGAAAAACTGTGCTTCAAAAAAATCCACATTTTGTTTATTCTTTGTTTATCTAAGAATTAATACAGAATGCAATTCCAAATTTAAAATAAAAATTTATTTTCGTACTTGTTAGGTTTAATTTTTTTCATGAGAATATCTGAAATAAATCTGTGTATGTATGTATATATGTATACGTATGTCTGTTTGCTCTACCAATTATTCCATGCTACCCCCGAATATATACCACCTCTCAGATCTGACAACTGGATTTTGTGGTCACAGTAATGGGATTGGTAATTCTGAGATGAATATCAGGAAACTGGTACCCTTTCCTCTTCTTCTCACCATTTAAACTGAGCCCAAATTGCTTCTCAAAGGCTGGATCTTTTAGAGTCTTAGCTGCAGCTTCCCCGTCAAAATACACAAATTCTCTACCCTAGGGCATTGTGCAGTGTCAGCCATTAGAGGGCACCAGTGTTGCAGAATGCATTTTGTCGCTTGCTTTCAGGCAGCTGGAGTCCTTGTCATGCAGCAATTTTGTCAGCAGTTTTTAGAAAGGAAACAGGTTGCTTTTGATGCTGGCAGGTGAGGATCATTGGTAGACGACTGTGCTGTATTATGTGGAAGAACGTAACCTCCTTAAGGTAAATAAATAATAAACTTGGCTCATCTGTTTAAAATTTTCCCCCTTTGCTTATCAATGATGGTAACCCAAAACCATCCTTCAGCTTTTATTTGTAAGGACCACGCTTGAAGGTTCCCTGCCATGGGGTGACGAGGTATGGAGGAGTCACCTAATGGAAGGTGAAGGAGGATGTAAGGGTATGTCAAATTAAAAGGAAACATATTAAGTATTGATAACCAGGAAGCTAAAATGCAATCACAGTAGAAGCAGGATATACATTTGTTGAAGGGATTGTGAAGGGACGCCATCTCAAGGATGGAGTGAACTCAGATGTTAAACTAGAGTTAATCCCAGTGGGATTCAGAAGGAACCAGGCCAGAGATTTGGAGGTGACATTTCTCGTCTCAGTGCTCATATAGAAAGGTTCCATTTTGTCATTGTAAAATAATGTAATTAGATGAATATGACAGTAAGCAAGTGATGTCCATTAGCAATAGTGGATCATTCCCTCTGCAGATTGTGAAAAACTTTAGTACCAGATAGTCTGATGTATTCATAAGGGAGAGCACATTAGTTTTAGTATAGATCTGAAAAAAAATGAATTGGGAAGAATGAATTCTCTTCTTCAAATTCCCATTATAATGCATGCCAAAGACTAAAAGAAATGACAATTGGACTACCTGTTCCACAGTTCTGTTTCCTTAATGCAGATAACTGATATTTGAATGTAACTTGGAAATGTCACTTAAGAAAAGTAACAGCCAAACAGAATTATGAGCAGATAGATCAATAGATAAAGCCATTAGGCTCTCTATTCAAAATGTCACCGTGAAGTGTTACAGTCTATGTGTTTGTGAATCACCGTCCTTTTCACTGTCGGTTCATTTTTCTGGTCCTGTTCGTGTAGCTGGTTAGAAGAGTATGATGCTAAAAATAAAACCAAGGTCATGTGTTTGATTCCTATACATGCAGATGCTACGACTGGTAAGGCCTTAGGCTGCATTGTTATAACCTCCTTGCAAAGAGTCCAGCCTACCCCCTTGCCTGTCAGTGGCGTCTCTGTAATATATACCTTTATTCCAACAAGTCCAGAATTGACTCCATTTTCAATTCCATCTTTCTGTTGTCCGTGAGATTCTTTCCCAAACCCATATCTAACTAGTGAAAACCTATTCATTATTCCAGGTCCAGGGGACAGGCCACATTCTGTATAAAGGCTTCCTTGATCTCCATAGCCTGAACAAAAATTTTCCTCCTCTGTACTCTTATGACATTCTGTGTGTCGCTTTATGAATGTTCACTTATGGTCATAGCTTTTTTCTTCTAATATATGGTAAGTTCCTTGCAGACAGGAATAATTTCTTCTTTCTTATATTCCCTACAGTAATAACATGTTACTTTGTGAAAATTAGAGGCTGCAAAAGGATTTGTTGACTGGATTATGCATTAACTAAGTTAACAAATTAATTGATAATGGTACACTGAGGAATAGAGCAAGCTTGGCTTGGTACTGCTCCCAAAAAACCAATTAAATAACACAGTCAAGTAGCAATAAGTCTGTGTATAAAAGAAAGTACTCTTCTTTTTTTCTTAAATTACAGTTGTACTGTGTACTCTGGACTGGGAGGTAATGAATTACCATGATGAATTTTTGTTGTTAGTGCTGTGGAGTGGATTCTGACTCCTAGCGACCCTGTGGACAGCAGAGGAGAACTCTGCCTGGTCTTTTTGCGCCATCCTCTCACCTTCTAGCGTTGTATCAGACAATGCTCCATGGTCCTTCTTCCTAGTCTGCCTTACTCTTAAAACCTGTCCACCATGCATGACTCTGCTGTGTTTGAATCCCAGTGGCATAGCTTTCAACACACAGCCATCACAGGATGACAACCGACAGACGAGTGGTGGGGTTCCCCGACCAGGGAACAAACCCAGGCCTTGGTGGTGAGAGTGCGAATCTCAACCACTAGACCACGAGGGCTGGCCATCGTGCTGATTACAGCCAACATTCCATGAAATACCTCCCACGAGTTAAAACAAATGAGCCAGAGCTACATGTACAGATATGAACAAATCTCCAAAACTGAAGAAAAAAGGCCAGTTGCAGAAAGATGTGTATGCTGCTCTGTGTATCAAGTTTTTAAACCTGCAAAAGAGTATTTTCCCAAATGAGTGTATGGATGCACAAATATGTAGTGAAAGAATAAAATGGTATCTCAGAATATTAACTGCAAGGGAGTGGTTCCCTGGGGGAGAGGGAAGGAGGGAGGAATATGACATCTGGGAGGAGACCTCCACCCAGTCAGGAATATTTTATTTCTCTAAATAAATAAATGGCAAAAATGTAAAGACAATAAAGATAGGTATGCATACAGAACAAATCACGACAAAAAAAAAAAGAATAAATATGAAGACTCCCTATTCATACGTATGCTGTGATGCATCCTTGGTACATGCAGCATGCAAAGAGGCGAGTGACAGGAGGGCTAGTCCGTGGTTCAGGCTCCAATTTCCTCTCTCTAGAGAGGAACAGGGAATTTTTTAAGAAGAGGGGCAGTTGATAAGGCAGAAGAATCTATCACACTGAGGGAACACAAGAGGGCGCCCTTTCCAACCTTTCCAACCCAGTCAGAGAAAACTCTGCCCTTGGTTTTAGAGCCGCCAGTGTCCTAACCCCTCACGGGGCATCACTAACAATTGTATGCACTTTTTCCCTTTTTAAAATGCAAAAACATGCAAAATAAAAAATATATGTATGATAAAATATACTGAGTTATCAAGAAGCATGTTGAGACTGTAATAAAAATATTCTACTGTAGTTCTATTCATTCATTTTTATGCTAGAAGCAACAACTGAATTCATTTTATTTAGCAGCAAATATTTGTCTTTCTTCATATGTAGATGTGTAAACTGTGTATGTTGTTTAGCATTTCGTGTGTTTTGTTGTGTGCTCTGTGATTTAAGGGAAAATATTCTGGACTAGGATTCAGGAGATCCGAATTTAATCCCATTTCTCCCTTTGTATGTCTTTAGATAAGATAATTAACTGCTTTCTCCTTCCATTTTTCAGTCTGTAGAATCAGAAGTTTAAATCAGATGGTTTCTAAGGTCCTTTCCAGGTTAAATAGTTTTCTGGGTTTATGCACTATGATGGTTTTATTAAATCTTTGATAAATATTTGGGATATAGATATCAAATGGATTTAAGCCATAGATATCTAACTTTTAGGTCTCTTATTAAAAGAATCAGTATGAATTGAATATATTGAAGATGCAATGTTTTAGAAACCAGGAGGGGGTACTTAAACTTGAGGTCAAAATATTTTTGTGAATTTTCTACAGAAGTGTATTATTACTCATATGGTCTTGAGATGACTCAATTTTGGTGACCTGGTTAGATCTATAAATACATGAAGACATTACTTGATCTTTTTGATTAGTGTGTTGGTTTAACTGATCCAAGGAAATGGTTTTATTTGTCAGGGATGGGGGCTGGAGATTGCTAGTTTTTTTTTTTTTTTTTTTCCCCCTTAAGCAGTATTTTTTAAGTGTGGGTATTTAGAGGAAAAAATAAAACTTCACAAAATTGAAAATACTGTTTAAAGGGCTTACATAATAACTATCGTAATGGGGGGGGGTAGACAGCATTATCACTATAACGTTGAGCTAAACTGCTTCTATCCTGTCCTCAGCCCATGGTTGTAGTCATCATGCTAGCCCTGGGTATTCACTCTCCACCGCATTTGGTGTGGGACATTCTTCTTCTCCTACCTCCTTCCTCATCTTGCCCTCTTCCTCTCTTGGGTTCTGGGAATCTTGTATTCCTCTATCAAGCCATAGAAATTTTTCGTAAGTAAAATGGCCTCAGTAAAAAAGTATGAGGGCTCAAGAGGTAATTTTCTGGGAGAAAGAAACAAAAACGCAGTGGCGTAGTGGTTTGGGAGAGAGAGCAGGGAGATGCATGTGGGAAATAGTGTAAAAATGTATAACCATAATGTAAAAGACATTTGGAGCAGATCGATATTCTTAAGCTTAGGAAACAGCTTCCTTCCTCCCGTTGTTCATTCATTTTCTCAGTAAATGTTGAGCATCTTCTATGCATCAGAGACTGTACCAGGTGCTTGGGTTCAAGGTTGCATTTGATGTATCCTATGGTTTCAAGACTATTGGAGTCTGGATAGGAAAGTAAAGAGAAAAACAAATAAGAACGAAAAAGACTAAGAATACACCGAATAGAGCAGTGGCACAGTGGGGAGTAAGGCTTCTGCTTGCCTGGAAGGTAGAAGCTTCACAGAGGAGGAATCTGTGGTTACATGTAGGAGGGTCACTAGTTTTCCAGGCAGGTGTAGGGAGAAAGGGCATTACAAGCAGAGGGAAAAGTTTTGCAACTGCACGGGGTTAACAATGGCACAGTGTGTTCAGGGAACTAAAGGCTGATTGGTATGGTTGGAGACCAAAGTTCAAGGGAGAGGGGAGGGAAGTGAAACTGCAGAATCAGGTATGAGTCAAACCGTAAGAAGCCTTGTGAACCACATTAAAAATGCTTGCCGGTTTATGTGAAAGGTGAGGTGCTTACGGGGAAAAGGACGGTAAGGTGAGCATTTCAGAGATACCATCGCAGAAGTTCTGAGAGAGGCATTTGAGTGGTATAGGAATGGAGGCTCTAGGCAGGAGTTGGTGAGAACCAATTGAGAATAAGGTTTATATAAGAGCAAGCTTCACCCTACCTTCCTACCATAAAGACTTTTGGTTTTATACAAGTACACCATTCTTCACAGTGGGCTGTACTTCTGCTTCGAGTTTCAGAGTGTTTTGTAGTTTTTAAAGCCCTTTCTCTCATCTCGTCTTATCCTCTTCTCTCGTATATATGGCAAAATGACATCACCAACCTCATTTTACCTGTGGGGAAACTAAGTAGAGAGTCTATAGTGCAGTTGGGATTAAAGTTTGAACTCTCATGTCTGTCTGTCTGTCTGTCTCTCTCTTTCTTCAGTTACAGGAAGCCTCTCTCCTAAGTTGCTGAAGACAGACGTTGTGTAGAGAGGGGGCTGAGCCCATAACGCAGCCAATATGGCTGCTGAAAAAACGATCAATGGTCAGTGGGACATATTTTACCCGGTAAAACATTCGGTTGCCAAACACAAGCTATACACACTCACTTGTGTGTGTAAATATATGTGTGTGTGTGTATATATAAATACATATATATGCCAAGCTGCATATAGGTTGTGTAGATTTGGATGTACATGGTCAAACTCTGTTCTTGGTTTGCTATGTACATGGGTTAGGAAAAAGCTGTAAAGTTAGTTCAGAGGCATCTGGTCCCTTGGAAATAGGGTTTTCTCTAGGCACCTTCTAAACTAGAGTCATTGAACGAGAATCATTGAATCTAAACGCCAACCATGTGTTTCTCTGCCACTGGCTTATGAAGAGTCCAATCAGCAATCCTATTACCCAGAGAGAATAAATTTCTTTGAAGGCCAGATTTCTCCATGAGGATTCTTTTTAGCATTTTTTTCGTACAAAATCTGTCCAACAAGAAACACCTTTGCTTGTGTCAGCACCTGGCTCCAATTATGAGTTTTTTCTTATTAATGGCTATAAAGAGGCAGGTTATGTAACCAGGTGTAATTTTCACAGCTAAAAATAACCTAATCTCTGTTACCAGGTCTTCGGGCACGAAACAAATTTTTTTATGTAGTACTCGTTTAGTGAGATCGCTTTTTACTTATCTGAAGTCCTGCCCCTCGAAGGGCAATTAGTCATAAGGGTTCTGGCATTGAGTGTTAGCAAGCGCTGTAAGCACACAAGTCAGGGAATAGAACGCTCCGGAAACACAAATAAGCGCCTCAGGAGTTTCCCAGATGTCTCAATATACGGCGTAATAACTGACACAGACGTCTCTGGCCGCCTGTTTGACGAGGCTGTGGAGCCCTGGATAATGTATACGGGAATTATCTCAGGCCTGCTGCAGAGAGAAGCAAGGATTCTTCCGGGGGCGTGCTGAGTAATAGAGACTCTCATCCTGTCTTCATTATAATTGCAGTCAGCTCGAAAATAGTTTGTTTATCTGATTAAGGTGGACCCGGCTTAGACACAAACGCAGTGCTTAATTTAAATTTGTGGGAAGCACGATTTCTCTAGAGATGAAAATATGTAGGGGAAGCGCAGCTGCGAAGCGGGGGCTCGAGATCTAAGGGGGGACTGTTCTTTCTCCGGCTCTTGTTCTCCTCCGTCGGCTTTCACACCCCAGGCTGTTAGGAAGCTGTTAGGACCCGGTTTACACCGGGATCAGAATTAATGGAGCTGTTCACTCGAGCTCAGTTATAGAGCACTCACCTGAGAAACTGTAAGGAGCAGAACTGTAAATCTTATAATCAAATATTGAATTATCTCTAATTTATTTACTTAGGAAATTGAGAGCCCTGAGTTCTGCAGTCAACTGTGTAAAGATTTATTAGGAAAGGACATTTTTAAGAGCAAGAGGAACAAAGCTTTTAGTTTTTCTATGGAGGAAATGCCTCTGAAGAGCAGGGTTGTTAAAAATCTAAGCCTAATTTAGCAAGTAGGGGCAGCGTTGCCTTTGTGTGTGTGCTGTGCACACTGCGGCAAAACCACCTTCAACAGCTACTGCCCAACGTTCTCTTCCTGTCTGTCAAAAATGAAGTGCAGACATGAACACCTTTTTCCCTCATAAGTAGAAACAAAAAGAAGTTGGTCAGAGACTACCGTGGCATTTGTTTGCCCTGCTGCTCTTCTCATGTTAAAGGAGCCTGGAAATTACCCCAGAGAATGTTTTCTCACTGTCCATGCTTTACAGTCTCCCAAGATAATGGACAATTCTGACAGCCCTGTGTTGGCTTCCTCCTGTTTCTTTAAAGGTGCAGAATTACACAGAACATTGAGTTGGATCTTGCAGAAGATCAAATAATTATAGAATCTGAGGTATTCCACATACGCTCCACCACAAATTTTATTACTATGACATCTTGAATTAAAAAGTGAGACCTTATGAAATATTCATCAACAGAAAATTTACCTCAGATACTCCTTAGATTTTTAGAGGTGAGCAGTCAAATGTCTTAGCTACAAACAGGGGAGCCTCAGTTTACACAATATGTGTTAAACATTTGCTACGCATTTTATGTTTGTAAAATAAAACTGAAGTTATCAGCAATAGATGAAGTGGGAGTTGTGTTTCTGAATTGACAGCGAGGCTTCCTCATTGCTGCCTACTATCCCCCCTAGGTGTTCCAGAATTTTCCAGGGGAGGGGATAGATTGGAGGATGTACTGAGAGAAAGTCTCACAGATTGTTCAGATATGAATGTCTTCACCCCACCCCTCCAACTACCAACACACGCATTTCGAAACTCCGTTAATTGAAAGCAGTGGTTCTCAATTGAGGGTGATTTTGTCTCCCAGGGGACATTAGGCAATGTCTAAAGACATTCTTGGTTGTCACGACTGTGGAGAGGGGCTGGGGATACTACTGGCATTTTGTTGACAGAGATCAGCGATGCTGCCAAACACAGGCTCAGGACAGCCATCCACAACAAAGAATTGTCTAGCCAAAATGTCCGTAGTGTCGAGGTTGAGAAATCCTATTTAAAGTAACTTTAGATCAAGAGTCGGCACACTACAGCCTATGGACTGAGGCTGGCTCTCTGCCTGTTTTTGTAAATAAAGTTTTACTAGAACACAGCCATGCTCATTCATTTGTCTTTTGTCTATGGCTGTTTTCATTCTACAAAGATAGAGTAGAATAGTTGTGGCAGAGATTGTGTGACCCACAAAGCCTAAGATATTTATTATTTGCCTCTTTACAAAAGAGTAAAACAGCATTTAGTAATGTAAACATCACTTTATTTTTCTTTTTTCAGATAAATTTAGGTAATAATTAGATAACAAAAATAATAACATTTAATGAGGTAATAACAGAAATAATAACATTCAATGAGGGCCTATATGCAGGATCAGATCTAGGTTCTGTGGGGCCTGAAATGTATCCTAGAGCCCCCAATTAGCTTCTCTGTATCTTCAACTCTACAAATGTGTCTAGCCCAATGTTTTTGTTCAATGATCAAGGGCTTTAATTCTGACTTTGCCACTGATTGTGACTTTGGGCAAGTGAGTTCATCTCTCTGTGTCTCATTTCCTTAAGTAGTTAGAATGTAGGCTGTTCCTTTAAGAGCCTAGTCTCTACAAGCTATTGCTTAATTTTCTTTGATTTTAAAAATTTGGACACTCTTGGATTTGTCTTAGAAAGTTTTTATTATCTGTTATATTGCCGTTTTCCCTCCAGTTAAAAGAAAATTGGTGTCTTAAGACCAATATTTTCAATCAGTTTCAGCTCTATTCTAGCCCTAGATATTTAAATAGTTCTGAATAGTCTGCCTATGAATCGTTACTATTCCTTAGGGTTTCCCTCTTACAATTTGTTCAACCAAGGCTGCTCCATCATAATGTATGTTTTCTACTTTGTTGCCTATTTTTCATGCTTAGAAATATGCTTGAACTGCTCCATGTAAGAGACACAAATAATTCAGCTATAAGAATCTAAGACAAATTCTTTTTTCTCTGAAGATTTGTTAAACATTCAAGTGGCTACAGATCTTGCCTAATTTTTCCAAATTTTAGCAGGTTATTAACTCTATTTTTCTTGTTTCAAACATGAATAATCCTCTTAACTGGATTTCTTCACCCAAAATAGTTCCCTAGTGCATAACTTTAAATCAGAGTCTAATTTTAGTTTGTGTGTTCAGGTCAAGAACTAAAGAATTGTCACTTTGAGCTTGGCCAAGTACTTCCTCGGACATGGCACCTGCCCATGTCCTCCTGCCCAAGGTGCCACCTTGGACATGGCACTAAGGAACTTGAGTAGGGGAGATATGGCATTGATGGGGAATGGGAAGGGAGGAGAAGGCAGGGACAGTGATAACAGCCATCATTATTATCTGCTGTCATTCATCATGTTTCCAAACTTCAGATTTCACTACACAGGAAGACTTTATCTACCCATATCCCTACGACCATCTCTCCCACTCATTCCCAGCCCATATCATGAGGTTTTAGAAGAATCATAGGCAAGTATGACTGGAAAGCACCTTAGAGGTAGTTTTCTATGTGGGTAAACTAAAGTGCAGATAATTTTAGTAACAGCTAATTATAAACAGAATTAAGCCTTGGAAACAAGATTCCTAAATCCCAGTTGAAAACTTTTTGAACTAATTTTCATTTTCATCAAAGTAATACAAGCACATAAATAAAAAAGTATGAAAGCCCGTAACATAAAACAACTTCCCCTGAGCTAACCCTCCCAACTCTCCTGTCATGCTCCTCAGAGGCAAACACTTTAGCTGAACTGCTGTTTCTTTTGGTATTTGCCTCCATCAATCTAAATGAGATGCTTATGTAATAAGCATTTATAAGATGCTAAATGGAAACAAGATTTCCATTTCTGGACAGAACCATTGCTTGCTGGTTATGCTAACTCACTTGAGGGGCAACACAGGGTAGAAGTTAAAAGCAAGAACAGTGGAGCCAGATGGCCTGGGCTTAAATCTTGGGGCCACCACTCCCCAGCTGTGTGACCTTGAACATGCTTTGTCTCAGTACCTCAGGTTCTTGGTATGTGTGATGGACATAAGGACTGTACCTTTCTCAGCGGGTGGTTGTGAGAGTTGAATGGATGAGAGCATGTAAAGCATCTAGTAACAGTCTCCAGTACACACTGAGTGCTCAATAATCAGACGCTATTTTTAGATGAGAGTTTAGCAGTTCACGCCATTCTCCCACCTCCTCATTCTCCTAATTCCACATTTACAGGTAAACCTCTAGTGAGGGAATACATAATTACGATCCCAAACTGCTTAGGAACACTGAGCTATATGACTCCCCCAATTACATCTTTCTTGGCCAGATTTTTGTTTCTTTCCAGCAACTAATTTTTTCCAGAAATTAATAGTACCTTCATTTATTTTTCATTTTTTCTTTTCATGATATGATCATTTGAATGATGTCTACAGAAGCACTGTATTGCCAAGGCACTTTTTCCCATCCAATGACCCTTTACATAAAAAAATAAATAAAAGTTTGGCAATGTGTTCCATCTGGATTGATTATGCTCCAGTCTTGCAGGAAGACCATACAGGATTCTCTGTCTTGTGAATTCCATGTCTTCCTCTTTCCTTTTCATTTTCTCATTGTAGGAGCATATTTTCCAGTACTTTTGACAGAAAGTGTGCATGGAATATACATTTTTGACACCTTGCCCTTATGGAACTGCCTTTCTTCCATCATTGCACTGGGATAACAGCTTGGGCTATGTGTAGAATTCTAGGTTGAACATTATTACCTTAGGAATGTTTAGGGTGGTATTTTCTGGCTTTTGAGGAGTTCACTACTCTTCTGTCAATGGTATTTGTTTTTCAACTATTTTTATTGTTCCAAAATCTTGTGAGATCTCTATCCTCAATGACTTTGCATAATAATCTGGCAGCTTTTTGTTTGCTTTTTAATGCATTGTGCTTGATTCTTAGTGAGTCATGTAAATTTAGAAACTCATGTTCTTCAGTTCTAGAAAATTTTCTTGAATTATTCCTTTCATAAATTTCCTATTGTCTATTTTCTTCAGGCTCTTTATGGAACCCCTGTTAGTTCAATAGTGGACATCCTGGATTGTTTTTCTAATTTTTAAAATTTTTTTCTGTCCTACTTTTTCCTGCATTTTTCATTCTGTTTTCTGAGAAATTTCCTCAACTTTATGTTCTAATTCTTTCATAAGATTCTCTCATTTTTGCAATCAGCTATTTTATTTTCAAGAACTCTTACCTATTCTCTCATAGTTTCCTTTTTCCTTAACATCCCCTTCTTATTCCATAGCCTTAGGAGTGAACAAGGAGGGTTCACTGAGGTTTTCATCAAGCTTGTATATCCTTGTATATACAAGGATTTTATATATATATATATATAGTATAGCCACCATGCTTCAGATCATGGTGATCACAGTCCTGTAGCCAATCCTTAGCCATGTACATTCAAGGGTAATAATATTGTAAGACATCAAGTCCCAGGAACAAAATACATTAAAAAATCAATTTATAGAGACAGATCTGTCAGGATGACAAGAGAATTGAGTGGTAGCTAGGGCAGTCTTTCCCAGTATCGAGATGGTGAGAAATGTTTTCTCTAAGTTTGAAAAGCATGGAATTTTTGAACAAATGAGTTGTATGACATGAAATAATAGTAAGTTTAATTACTCATGAAAATCTTAAAATATTTCCTTATTTTCTATTTCTGTACTTGTTCTAGCCGTATTGACCTACTTTCCTGCTCCGCCCTCAGGACCTAACTGACCTTTAGACGGACCTGGGAAACTAGTTAAAAAAAAAAATATATATATATATATATACACACACACATATACATATACGTATGTGTGTGTATATACACACATATACACTTATATATATCATGGTCAAACCCCAGACCCGCTAGATCAAATGCTTTAGCCTTTGGTCCCAGCATTTCTTTAAAGCACATGCCTGTGATTCTGTTCACGTATACTTGAAAATCCCTGAATAAATGCTCTGACAGGTCTCCACCTAATGCTCACATCAGATGCGAGAGTTTACCTCAAAGCCAGGTCCCTGGGGAGTCACCGTCTTTCCCTTAGAACTCTGAATCTACTTGACTCTGAGCTCCCAGTCAGACTGACTTTATTGTCAGACAGGGATGGGTTTTCACCCCATTTCTGCCAAGATGTATGATCTTGCCAAAGTTATTTAACCTCTGTCAACCTGAGAACTGTATAAAGGGAACAATAAGCACCAATGTGGTAGGAAGTATACCTAATATGTGGTAGAGTTCCAAAAAAAAATCCTCATTTCCTCCCTCTTTTGATGGCATTTTGGGTGAGTGCTTCCTGGTGAGGGAGGAGACCGTCAACTCACTGACAATGTATCTAGCTGCTCAATGGGATGACTTGCTCTGGTAGAACTCTTGTGCGTAGTGAGTCCCGTCCAGGGGTGTGGGTCTTCCTTAGATTCAGTCCATACAGTGGCACTTCCTGATCTGAGTGCCTTATCCTTTTCCTGACTTCGTGATTTCCTGACCTTGTGCATCTCGAGAGGACAGCCGTGGTGGAGGGAAAACAGCACTGGGATGTGGAGACTGCCACAGCTTTCTTCCCACCTACTGACCGCATAACCCTGGGAGTTTCAGAGAGGCACTTCTGGACCTTATAATATAAAATAGTTTCCTTCTGGTTTATTATCTCTTAGTACATTTTCTTCATGACACATTTATAAAATGTGATTATTATATATATTTTAGAAATATTATATATATTACATAATAATGATTTCATAATATCTGCCTGTTCTTCTGAACTCTGAGCTCCATGTCCATTTTGCTCACCAACACATCCCCAGCACACCTTGTGTAGTGCTGATCCCCTAGTAGAATCTCAAAATGTACGTGTTGAATGAATGAATGACTGAATGAGTAATCCAGAGATAAAATCGCCTGCCCTTTCTTCCTCTTATGGTAATTATACAGGGCAATGAGATGACATATATGCAAATGTTTTGTAAGCCATATTAATACAAATGTAAAATACCTGAATTCTGTTAACCTATACTTCTGTGCAATTGTTGACAAAAAGCATTTGTCCTATAGTAGTGCTACTCAAAGTGTGGTCCAAAAGCCAGCAGCAACCGTAGTACCTGTGAATTTGTTAAAAATGCAAATTTATAGACCCTACCCAAGACCTACTAAATCAGAATCTCTGAAGGCAGAGCCCAGGAATCTGTGTTTCAACAAGGCCTGTGGGAGGTGATTCAGCCACGTGCTAAAGTTTATACAATGGAATACTACTCAACCATAAAAAAGATGAAATTGTGCCATTTGTGACAACGTGGGTGGACATGAGGGTATTATACTAAGCGAAATAAGTCAGACAGAGAAAGAAAAATACTGTATGGTTTCACTCATATATGGAAGATAAATAAACAAACACATAGATAAGGAGAATAGATTGCCAGTTACCAGAGGGGATGGTGATGGGTGGGGTGAAAGGGGTAAAGGGGCACATAAGTATGGTGATGGATAAAAACTAGACTTTTGATGGTGAACAAGATGCAGTCAATACAGAAGCTGAAATATAATGATGTACACCTGAAATTTACACAGTGTTATAAACCAATGTGACCTCATCAATAAAAAAAAAGAGTTACTACCCTACAGGAAACTCTTAAGAGAGTTTTTAGAATTGCATAAAGTAAACTTATGATTTATCTTTAAGGTAATTCTTTTATTTACCTAAGCAATTCCTCTGAATCTCAGTTTCCTCTGATCATTTAGATCTCAGAAAGACCAAATCATCAGAAAGACCTTCCCCGGACTCACTCTTAATGTTAGTCTCCTGTGTTAACTTCATAGATCATGAGGTATATTTGCTTCATTACTATGTTCTTTCTTGAGGAAGATTGGCCCTGCACTAACATCTGTTGCTAATGGTCCTCTTTTTTTCATTTTTCTCCCCAAAGCCCTAGTACATAGTTGTGTATCACAGTTGTAGCTCTTCTATATGGGACACCGCCTCAGCATGCCTCGATGAGCGGTGAGTCCGCACCCAGGATCTGAACCGCCGACCCCCAGGCCGCCAAAGCGGAATGCGCAGACTCACCTGCTACGCCGCCGGGCCAGCCCCTGCTTTGTTATTTTTGATCTGTTTACTTGCTTTTGTCTGTCTCCCCAAGAAAGATAAGTGTTCCACAAGAAGAGATGGAGTTGGTCTTAACCAACAACATTATCTATCCTAGTTCCTAACACAGGGTTTGGTGCATAATAGAGTTCCGTAAATATTTGTTCATTGGACGAATGTCCTTAAGAACGTACTTATTGGCAAAAAGTGTTGTGGATTGAAGAAGTACAGGATTCAGACTGAGGGTCATGGTTTGGCTCATATTAAAATTCAAGCCTGCTTTCAGGTTCCTGAGAATCAATACAGATTTGATGGATTCTTAAATTCTTTAAATTTTAGTTTTCCTTTTTTGTTTCTAAAAGCAGCTGCAATTTCATCCAGTGGTAAGGACTGAGTGACACCCATGCCTGCTTGCCAATACTATTCAATCATTTTTGCAATAATTTGGCAGTTTCTCAACATAGTGTTTTCCAATACAGTTAACTCTTGGTTATCTGTGGGTAAATTATTTTTGACAAATCTTGCTTTAAGTCTTCAATAAAATTGTAGAATTTACTTTTTTACTTCCTCAGTCAGTCCAAGCAGAATTCATTCTAGCAAGTTGTCTTTTTAAACAAATAATCATCTCTCCTAGGAGAGAAATATGTGCATAATAAATAAAGTTCCTTCAGACTGGGATGAGAAGAGGGGCTGTCTTTGACACTTCCTCAGCTAATAGTTAGGGAGCATTCTGAGCTTTTGAGCCAACCACGTAAGACACTATCTTTCTCGTTCTGCTGATTTACTTCTTTCTCCAGTGCAAATTGATTATATTAAAAGAAGTAAGCTCCAAATAGTTGCTAAATCTATCTTCCATTTGGATTACTTTTTAAACAATATTTGCCACTGGATTATAGATATCACAACTCTGTTCCATTATTCTGAAGAGTCAAGGGAAGACAATTTATATAAAACTGTATTTGGAATATCACCAAAACCAAGGAGCTTTATCTTGTATTTAAGAATAGTCTAAGTAGGAAGAATAAAAAACATTTTCTAAGAAACCTGATAATATTGTCTTCCAAGGAAGGAAATTGTCTTTACCAAGACCTCACTAAGTGTCGGGCACTTTCACATGTATGTGACTTGAGCTGCGGTGGCCTTTTTCTTTTTAGAATCAGGATGGCTACTGATTAACTTCTTTCTTCTCAGCTGCAGACACCACTGCCTCATACTGAGCTGGCTTCCCTTCCCCTCTTTCTAAGCTACCATCACCTAACCTTTGTGGGTCTGTTCTTCCCAAGGTGGGCTGTGATGTGCTCAACATCTCCTGAGGCAGGCAGTGAGACAGTTCAGAGTGAAGGTTATAACTGCTACTCTCTGCAAGAAAAAGCAACAGAGAATATCAAAAGTAACACACATGGAGAAGTTAGAGCATGACTTAGAACTCTTGGTCCTTGATCTGTAGTTCGTACTTTTAAATTAGTAGCTGGAATCCCACTTGGAATATTGATTTCTGTCCTTATTCCTGAAGATACAGCTTATCAAACTTAGCCTTTTTTTTTTTTTTGTCAGGAAGATCAGCCCTGAGCTAACATCCATATTAATCCTCCTCTTTTTTCTGAGGAAGACCAACTCTGAGCTAACATCTATTGCCAATCCCCCTCCTTTTTTTCCCCAAAGCCCCAGTAGATAGTTGTATGTCATAGTTACACATCCTTCTAGTTGCTGTATGTGGGACGTGCCCTCATCATGGCCGGAGAAGCGGTGCGTCAGTGCGCGCTGGGGATCCGAACCTGGGCCGCCAGTAGCGGAGTGCGAGCACTTAACCGCTAAGCCACGGGGCCGGCCCCAGACTTTTTTTTTTTTAACAGACAATTTGAGTGTCTTCTTCCAAGAAGGTTCCAATTCCAGCCTGAGGAAGAAACTTGAAGGATTTACCCTCATGGGTAAATCACATTTCTGACAATATTTAGACTGGACATCACTTACCTTAATAGGTCTCTGCTCCACATAGAAATGATCCCTATGGGGGAATTTCTTCATATGCTCTATGAAATATATGTTATCCCAATTTTATAGGAAATGAAACAGCAAGAATTTGAAAGGCTTAACTATATCGACCAAAGTCAAACAGCCAGTTATCTAAAGTATGATGGATTTGAACAAGTGCTGCCATGTTGTTAAAACTCTGCAGGAGACGAATCACAACATAGCCTAAGTGAATGGGGCCTATGGAATGGCACAGTGCTGGCCATGATTTAACTCTGAGCCTTTACCATATATGCTGCTTCATACCATCTTAAAGCAGTGCATTCCACAAACTGATTTGCATTATGGGGATGACCACTAATGAAAATAGGAAGAATGAGCAACACTTATTTGTTTATTTATAATTAATAGTCTTTATTTTTTAGAGCAGTTTTAGGTTCAGAGTAAAATCAAGTGGAAAGTACAGAGCATTTCCACATGCGTTCTCCCTCCACATAGGCGCAGCCTCTCCCACCATCAACATCCTGCGTCGGTGGGATACATTTGTTACAATCAATGAACCTACACTGATGCATCATTACAACCCAAAGTTCATAGTTTACGTTAGGTGCGCTGTTGGTGTTGTACATTCTATGAGTTTTGCCAAATGTGTAATGACATGTATCTACCATTACAGTATCTCACACAGAATATTTTCACTGTCTTAAAAATCCCCTGTGCTCCACCTATTCATCCCTTCCTCCCCACCAACCCCTGGAGGCCACTATCAAAACCGTGGTTTTGCCTTTTCCAGAATGTCATGTAGTTGGAACTGTATAGTATGCAGCCTTTTCAAATTGGCTTCTTTCACTTAGCAATATGCATTTAAGTTTCCTCCATGTCTTTTGTGGTTTGGAAGCTCATTTCTTTTAATGCTTAATAATATTCCATTCTATGGATGTACCACATTTTATAGCAACATTTTTAAAATTCTGCAATTAGAAAGTTTTTCTTTGAAGTAGAGGAATTAATTTTACTAAAAATAAGTCACTTTTAAACTTCTAACTACTTACAATAATATAACTAAAGTTCCCTGTTTTCTACCCTTTGTTGAAATTATATCACAAAATAATATAGGTTTATGTCCTCATAACATTTTTTTTTAATTGTAGCAAAATGAAATAAATACTAGATGAGGAATTAGGAAACCTGGGATTAGTATTCCCTGCTTAATCTGACACTTAGGAGAGAGCAAATCAACTCACTTATCTGGACCAAAATTTTTTAATTTGTACAATAAAGAGATTAAAGATCCCTAATATCCCTAATGGACTAGGAATCTAGTCTACAAACCTATATTTCATGATAAATAAATATTAAATAATTTCTTTGAATTATCTAATAACTTTTTCCATCATTACTTTGATATTATCTTAAAATATTAAGTTTTGTATCCAGGAATTAAAAATACTATACTATTTGTATAAAAATATATCATTTTATATACTAAAAATATACTATTTTAATAGAGTAGTATTTCTTCACTATCAACTGTTTTAAACCCTTTCTAAATTCATTTGACAAGCAAATGTCTTTCAGCAGAGAAGTTTTAAAACATCCCAGCAATTTCTTTTTGCAAAAGGTTGTGGATTTCTTCAGAAATAATAAAGGCTACATCTCCAAACTTTGGAAATGCAATGCATTGTCCTTCATTAATTCAACAAATACTTATTGAGTGCCCACCATGTGCTACGCCAGCCAACATAATGGTGGACAAAATAGACAAACAGTCATTGCCGTTCTGACATGTACAAACATGTGAAGTGTCAGACATTAAACAAAGAATCATACAGATGGACAGACAGTTACACAGTGTGATAAGCATTGTAAGAGACAGTGTGTGCAACAGGGAGACTTCATTAAGACTAGGACAGTGAGGAGACTTCTCTGAGAAAGTGAATGAGACGTGAATGATAAGTTGGTGTTGTCTACTTCTAGTTACAATTAAAAACTTTATTTTGGGTGTTTGAGGGTTCTTTTCCTGATTTACGAATTTAAGAGTTATACTATGAACTCTTCAGATTAATATACAAATCAGCAGCTTGGAAGAAAGATCTGTCTGGAAATAAGAGGTTGTTTCAATCATGTCCTCATCCATAATTGGACAAACATCTCTACACATTAAAAGTTCAGACAAACCAGTAAGTGTGAACAGGGGTAATGCAGCAATCCAACTAAAAGGTAGGGTTCCCAGATGATCTGAGCTCAGCGGTTCACTGGCTATGCACTTGGCCCTCCTTGGGATATTTTCTCAAGAATTGCAGCTTGGATTTGGCAACAGGCCTGGGTGGTGATAGTCAGCACAGTGGGAGCCTGTTTAAGCCCTCTTTCTCCTCACCCTCCATTTTGATTGATTGATAAATCCATCCACTTTGGAGATTCATTTCATCCACCACAAATCTGCTCTCTAGAAACAAATATGTGAAGCTTCTGAGTAGCTATTTGGCAACATTATGCAGTAATTCATCACAAAAAGTACAAATAAAATAATAATAATTGAAACACAGGCACTTTTACTTGCATTTTTACTTACTTTTAATTCCTTGGGGCCTATCCAAGTTTTTATCTAGGAGTGTGGAAAAAAAAACTACCACAATGAACAGGCTTAAAGGGAAAATAAAAATCAAATACAAAGTTGCTTGTATGTTTATACTCCACGAGTTCTGCTCTTTCAGTGCACCAATTCCACTATTCCCTACTATATACTCGTTACGTGCTCTGCACTGAGATAAGTGTTTCAGAGATGAATAAAATCAGACACAATCACCATTTCACAAAATTGTATATTGCCGGGGGTGCAGAGAATGGCTCTCATCTATTATCACATTCATTATAATAGTTAGCACAGGACCCTCTTTCTAAAACTTTGCAAACTATTGATGGAGATAGGAATGGCAGTCATAAAGTAATTAGAAGATCTGAATTCTAGTTAAAGTTTTGCTACTGAAGAGCAGTGAGACATGGCCTATTTACCTACCTTTCCTGATGCTTCTTTAGCATATCTGTAAATTGAGAGGGAACGAACTAGATAAGCCATATGATACTTTGAAGTTAAAAATTATATAGCAGCATTATTCATAATAACCAAAAATTGGAAACAATCCAAATGTCCATTAAAAGATGAATAGGTAAATAAAATGTGGTATACCCATACAATGAAATATCATTGGCAATGAAAGGGAATGAAGTATTGAAGAATGCTATAACATGGATGAATCTCAAAAACGTTATGCTAAGTGAAAGAAGCCAGATACAAGAGACCACATATTATATATTTCCATTTCTATGACAATCCAGAATAGGGAAATCTATAAACACAGAAAGTGGATTAGTGGCTGACAAGGGCTAGGGGAGGGCAGGGGATGGGGAGGGAGAGTGACTGACAAAGGGTGCAAGAGTTTTTTGAGAGGTGACGAAAATGTCCTAAAATTCATTGTGGGGATGGTTGTACAACTCTGTGAATATACTAAAAATCATGGAATTTATGCCTTAAATAAGAGAATTGTATGATATGTGAATTATATTTCAATAATGTTATTTTTCTTTAATCTATGATTTTTGCGTATAAATTACAGGAAAAAAGTCAGAGAACACATTGAGTTAAACAATGTAGTAACTACTCAGAAGAGGTGAATGTGATAAACTCATTTTCTAGTAACATCCCATCCGTTAAAAGGGAGGATATCTTTTGTTAATATCTTTATTTGTTGCATTTCAGTAATGTACCTAATCTGGATTTAGGTATAATTTATCAGAAGATGAAAGAAAAAAAAACCCTTTAGGGGCAGAAGACTAATTTTGCCATTTTCCCCTTTTAACTCAGTTCTGACAGTAAAATTGTTCTCGTAATTGATGGTGTACATCATTGATAAATGAATAATTAAAATATATAGGTAATTCTTAAACTTAGTTTTTTAAAGTTTTTTTTTAGTTTTTTTAAGGTTAAAATAATTTCACCTTAATCTTCTATTAAGAAGAAAGAAAAAGGACACATGTATTGAGCTCCTACTATGCACTAGACTCTGTACCAACTGAGTTTACATATATCATCTGATTTACTCCTACAGCAACGCTTAACAAAGATAGGACTACCCCAGTATCCCAGAAGAAAACACTGATGCTTAGAAAGGGTATATTATTTGCACAAAGGTACACAACAGTACTCACTAGATTTGGATTTAATGCTAAGTCATTAAACTTTAAAAAAATAGAATATACAAATTGACTTGAGGTTCAACTATTTCTGTCTGCATTTCTTCAATGACTGTATATATAACCTGTCAGATTCATTATAAACTCCCCAGCCTAGCACTTGGTATCTTTGCTAATCTGGCCCTATTCCTTATTATCGCTCAGGATTTCAGTCATAAATTCTCAAACCCATTATGATATTTTCTTACTGTTCATCAGCTAGAATTTCCTTTTCACCTAAATAAGTTCTATCTTTCCTTAGTGGAAGGTCCTAGCATGAAGTCAAGTTGATATTCTGACCTGTCTGAACATGTTTGCTAAATGATGGGCAAGGCCTTCAGGGATTAATTTTCGTGAACATTTGAGGCTAGAAGAGAGGGAGAGACATAGCAGGTGGGTCTGAGACAGTATTTGTCCCCTTTCTGGACCCATGGGCCAGTGTTGAGCTCTCTGAAGAGAGGAAGATAGACAGAAGCAATAAACAGCTCTTTTCTTGAGAAACCACAGCCCACAGGGCCCAGAGAGTTTATTTTAGTGCCCAAGTGATACATCGTTAAATGGAATACGGTAGAGGCATGTTCTTCCCCTAACTCTGCAGAGTACAGTGTGGGCCTGGCCCCAACACGGCCTGCTGGAACTCAGTGACGCTGTTTCACATGGAGAGGCTGGCATTTGAAACACCAGGAGGAAACCCCTACCAAAAGTATGAACACAAGTGTTCTCATACGGAATGCCATGAGAAGTGATGAGTGACCTCCCCTAAGTGACTTCAGGGGTGGCCAGCATCAACAGGAAGTATGAAACGATGGCCCTGAGAGACTCCAGCGAGCACACGTGAAACAGCCTCTGTTGATTCACAGAAACACGTGGACGAGATTTTGAAAGAGTTGAGTTCCTATAACAAGAGAGGGCACAAGTAAGTCAAGTTGAAATTATTATTGTTAACGTGACTCATTAATGCGCATGGGCTATAGATGACAGGGGAAAATCGATATAATTTGAATTCTATCCACTCCACCAAATGTATCTGTCACTCTACTCCATGTTTATCTCTACTTCATCTTGTATTTTTCTCTTTCTTTTGTGCAACTTTTTAAAGGTAAATATAAATTCATCAGGGCTAGGAGTCATACATATTGCTTTCTTGTTTTTTTTTTTTTTTTTTGTGAGGAGGACCAGCCCTGAGCTAACATCCATGCCAATCCTCTTTTTTTTTTTTTTTTTTTTTTTTGCTGAGGAAGACTGGCCCTGGGCTAACATCCGTGCCCATCCTCCTCTAGTTTATATGGGACGCCGCCACAGGATGGCTTAACAAGCGGTGCGTCGGTGCGCGCCCGGGATCCAAACCAGAGCACCCCAGGCTGCTGCAGCGGAGCACGCACACTTAACCGCTTGGGCCACCGGGCCGGCCCCTGCTTTCTTTTATATTGGTCAAAATGCCTGGCTTCAGGATTATTTACTCCAACCTTCAGTTTATGGTCACAGTTCACGGAAGCTATGTCACTTGCCCAAGTTAAATCATATAGCTAAAGTTAGATGGAACACTCGAATGCTATTCAGGCTCTCCTAACTATGAATCTTTTTTTTTTTTCATTACTCTACATTCTCTGTTAATTCACTATTTGTCCTGCCCATATGGAACTGAAGTGCTATTAAGCAGCAAAATGGACACAAAGCAGTTAGTCTAATGGAAAAGGAAAGGTAATTAACATCGATTATCTACTATGTATAAGAAACTGTTCTAAGTAATTTGCCCATTTAACTTGCTTACTCTTTATAACAACTTGTGGTATAGAAGTTAATAACACTATTTTATGAATCCAGATCTGATTAAAATTCTTTGCTAAAGAAGCCACAAAGCATACCATGGGTCTTTGAATAATCAGGACGCACCATGAACATAAACCTTTCTTGTGTCTGAGTTTCAAAGATGTATAGATATCATCAAAGAAGTTCAAGTAGCAAAAATCTGTCAAGCACCTCTCTAATGTGCATATTTCTCAAAGTAAACCCAGTGGCTATTAAGATTTGACTGGAGATTTTGCCAAGAGATTGGGATGAACCCAAAAAAGACAGTGTAATGAATTCTTAAATTCCTTTCACATGTGTAGTTTCCATATTAGCAAGGGAGCAGCTTTGATCTAACAATCAGATAACCTAGGAAGTAATTTGCAATTCTTCTAAATATCTACACCATCCTCAGGGCAGATCACAAGGGCATGCCTGTTATTTCAATTCACGTGAAAAGAGCAGTGTGGGCTCTAGGCACTACTGAGTTCTTCAGCCTCCAATTTGAACAGGGCAGGAAGTAGCTAAAGTTGAACAAAGTAAGCAAACTTGTTTTCTGTATAAACTATGGGTAAGTTTGAGGCTAGCTGCAGGAATTCTGAACGCTTGGGCTGTGCTGTGTGGTTTCCATAACAACTAATGACAGAGAACGAGGCAAACAGGCATGACTCATGAAATGTTTCTGTCCAGTTCTCAGAAGGCCAAATTTGGTCATAGGGAGACTTTTGAAGAATAGAGTCATCTCTGTCTTACTAATTACATTCAAAGGGCAAAGGGTTCCTTAGTAAGGGCAGCTCTCTCCACGAGTGCCCAAGGAGGCCTATTCATTTACCTGTGGGGAACAATGGGGAGTCCCTACTATTCCACACGGCTAGTCCCTCCAAAGGCCCGACTGTCAAAGGGTGTACTTCTGGGCGTTGAGAAACGTCCGAGTGTTACTGCTTGACCATACTGTAGGTGGTGACTGACTGGGGTGGGCCCACAGCGAATTGGACAGTGGTTTTTAGGGTGAGAGTCAGCTCTGCTGCCTGAGCCAGATTCGCTTCTGTTGGAGCAGGGTGGCATCGGGCGTAAGGAAGAGAATGGGGGGATCTGTTCTAGATGTTCTTACAGGAAAGTCTGAGGCTCACCGCCAGTCTGCACATGGCCTCCCCACCACCCCCATCCTGTAACTGCTACAGGTCATCGCTGAGGCTGCCTCTCTGGCTTCATGCCCTGCTGACCTTTTCCGCTAGATCCTAAGGTCTTTGCGCACAGCTGCTCTCTCTTTGAGAGCTTCTGCACTTCTGGTCACTTCTTCCACCATTTTTCTCTCTCCCACATCATTGAATAAGGCTTTCCTTAATGCTCATTGCCACCATATTTCTCTTATTGTCTCCATGTCCGCTCTTGCCCCTTATCTTATCTGCTTTCCACACAGCAGCCACCGTGAGCTTTTAAAAATATGGCTCCAGTTTGCCATCCTTCTCTTTGAAATACTTCACTGACTTTTCACTGCTCTAAGAAGAAAGTCTGAATAGCATGAGCTCCGCCTGGGGCACTGGGCTTGCCATCTACTCCTCCAAGCCTCCAAGTCACCTCTCTTGTCCTTTGCACCCAGACCCTTCATACCCGGGCTATTCACACACCCAGGCCCTTCTGCCTCTTCCTCCCGCTCTTCACCTGCCTGAGGCATCCTTTAGATCTCACTTAAAAAGTCCCTTTCTCAGTAAGGACCAATGTACATTAGATCTCCCATGATGTTCTCTCACAGAGCACTCTGTACTTCAGAGCCATTACTGTATTCTGAAATGACATATTTATTTATATCTGTGATGAATAGTTGTTCCTGCAAACCCAACTTTATACCCACAGCCTAACGCAGTATCTGGCTACACCCACGTTGGTATGTAAGAACTACCTGTGTATTAGTGAAACTGACTTTGATTCTTCTCATTTAAACACAGTGGGGGAGGTGTAGGAAAGTGGAGTATTTACACTCCTGGGTACCGCTTGTCCTCAGGTAGAGACTGCGAAAGTACACCACGCAAAAGATATCCGTTATCTCACAATATTTGGAACCTGTTGAATCACCGAGTAGGCTATTCAGGGAAGGTCTGTGATGCAAGCTCTT